>NW_019525485.1:1367432-1401450 GCF_002814215.2 Seriola lalandi dorsalis
CAACCATGGAGCATTCCCACAGGAGGTGCAGAAAAGTGCACATCTCTCTTTTTTGTTTGTTTTTTTGACATTTCCGGCATGTACTGCTATTACTTAATTCTATTTTGAAAAGCCTACATGGTGTCCAGTAACATCCAGTAATAATGATGTAGAAGTTTGTATTGAATACATTTTCCTCATTTCTGTCACTTTTCATGTGAGTGTTAGCAAACCCTAACCCTCGGGACATGTTTGTTTGTCTAAAAGTTCATTAAAACTGAGCTCTACACAAAAGCTCAACACAGATTTACTTTATGAGTGAGCGTACGGTTTATTGTAATTCCACTGAAATGAGTGGATTCAGTTCAGAATTTGACTTAATTTGAAAGAAGCAAACTCCCATCTGCACCAGCATCCTCATCTGTCTTTATTTAAAAGATTTTTTTTTTTTGTTCTCATTTTTGCATCTCATTCACCTGCTTTATCCTCAGGTACTGTGTGTTTACCACAACAAAAGCACCAATTAATATTTTGAGAAATTCTTTCTCAAGAGGAGCCAGTCTGAGCGCATCATCCTTCCCTTGTTTACTAAAACACCTGATAATAATGCCTTCATAACCATCACAGTGTTTGGACTGAGTGACTATGAGTTAGTCTGACTCACACTGAAGAAATAGGCCCTCAGTACCACTGAAAGGCTCAACCATTCGATGAACCTTTGGAGTTCATCCAGGCATAAAGGAACCAAAACAGAGCATGTGATAATGGTGACCCCTAGACACTCAGATAAATTGTACCACCACAGCAGCAGGTGATTTTTGTCCATCTTCATATCACTCAGGCTGGTAGTAGGAGTATTACCATCAGACCCCTGGGTGGTGAACTTGACATGAATGAAAAATAAACCAAAACAACACCCGCAACAAAACAAGCTGCGGAAACAATGGCCAGCTGCCTTTAATTCACAACTCGAAACTCAGCAATATTCCTGAGGCAATATACTCTACACGCTATATACACGCCTTACATCACATGCATCTGCAGACACCTAACAACATTAGAGAAGCAGTGATTTTGGGATCATGTCGGAAATATGTTTCCTCTCTTGTTACTCCTCATTAAGCTGTTAAGTGCAACACTAGAAACAACATCCTTGATTTGTTGATCATTAAAAGATTATAATAGCATGGAGACAGGTGTGTATACAAAACCAACAGACACTCTTTTGTGGACAAAGGGGCCAAAACCCATGACCGCCAAATAGTGCAACCCTATTATTACAACTCCCACACCGGTGCCAGCTGGTTAGCCACTTTTGGACTTCCCAGCTCCCGTAGCAACTCAACCTCCCTCTCCTCACCTCTGTCGCTGTCTCTGGTGTGTCTACAAAGGGATGAGGAGAAAGGGATATATGACCCACAATCATGTTATTACAAAGACAATGGCAAAAAAAAACCAAACACATTCCCTGGTGAGCTATGGCTCTGGAAATGGGCTCTGTGGGTCTGAAATCAGGTTTAAGTAAGTTGATGTCTGCACCCTGTCCCCACTCTGTGTGTGGTCCTGTTGGCACGCTGCAGCTCGATGCTTCCTATTGGTTTTAGAGGTGCGTGTCAGCTTAGGTTACCATCACACAGGCACTTTAGTGGAAACATTTTATGATGTCAGCTGTTGTTAGCTAGCACACGGTTGCCTGGTGTGTGCTTTGCTGAATGCTAAGGTGAGGTAAGGGAGGAGGATTGTGGTTCAGGCAGCGTGCTTACCATGGTTAGCTTAGCATCGTAGGTGACACAGATTTAAATACACAAGGGAGGTGAGGGTAATTGAACACAGGTGAAACACATTAGGGTAGGGCAAGCAATCACAATGGAGGGAAAACCAGACAAAGACAGGAAGTAAAACAACAGGGGGCACACAAGGTAAGTGATTACACAATAAAACAGGAAATAAAAGTCCAAACTACATCCAAAAGTCAGAAAAGGTTGGATCATGACAATGGTACCTATCTGATGACCCTGTAGACGTGCCTCTGCTTACACTCACACAAAGTAAATAAGTAAGTCTAGTGGAACCAAATTCAGTGACACAGAACAGTGATTGGTGGATGGACTACAAGGACATTCTCATGAAGTTGCCATTCAACTTCATGGGCCAACCACTGTAGTTTAGTCTAAGCAAATACAACGTAGATTTAACACTGGGTCAGACTTCAGGGTCTGAGAGAAGAGAAAGTAAAATTCATACAGACAAACAGGACAGGTAAGAATATATGTAAATATGAACTGTTAAAAACAACATGGGCTCACCAATCAGAGGACAGCACCCAGCATCCATATGAATCAAGGTTCTTTGTCTGTATTGTTTTCATACACTGTAAATGGTAGTGGTGCTGTTTGTCTACATGAATTTCATCTGATGAAGGCCTGTGGACCAAAACATCACAAATTATTACATTTTCTCTATTCACTTGTTTTTTTTGTTTTTTTTTGTCTGTTTATTATTTTTCATTGATTTCCATGTTTTCACATCTGGCTATTTTACTCCACTATTGTGGTCATTGACATTCAAGACTGAGCGCACATTAGTTATTGTGTTAAAAAGCAGTGCATAATGTGATGCTTTTGGAAACGTTTTGAGCCTGGGAAAGATCTATGACTGATTGCAGTTAATAATAGTTAATAAAAAAAAAAATATTGTTCCAGCAAAGACATGGTGTGCTGATTCCTAATTTAGTTTCCCATTTTTCAAATTTCCTTTTTTTGAATGCCTCTCCTCTGTGATTATAACACGAACAAGCAATTACAAACAAATGTGTGTCTGAACACATTTTTATATGTTCTACTATTTAATATAAAACCTATTTTATCTAATGAAGAAAAAAAACAAATTACCTTGCATGTACATTTCAAGTTGAGTCATAGCTATTTAACATACTCAAAGCCACACAGAGAGGCATGCTGACAGATGATGCTATAGTCATCACCTGCAATTTCTCATTTTCAGGTTAAGAGACCTCACAATTTAGCATGATGCAGAATGCGGTGCCAAAATCAACGGCTGCTGGAACACCTGCCACAATTTAGCACACTGTTACTTGAGTGAAACTATAGCCTGCACATGAGATGGGACGCAGCAGCTGCCAGTTTCCAATTACTATGATTAAACACAGTGATCAATGAGCATTTGAAAAGATCAACACTCAGGCAAAGCGTGATGAAAAGCTCCCGCCTGAATAACACTGCAGCTTTTTGAAGTTTTTTTTTTTTTTTTTTCTTGCAAATGTGTGTTTGTGTGGCAGAATGCATGTGTGTACTACATGATTTAAGTTTGATAGGACTTCTTCGTGAGCACCAAGGCATCGAAAAACTATTTTGAAACATTAGATTATTACAAAAAAAAAATCCTGACAGTAATTTTCTGAGTACTATACAGAGATTAAAGCTCTTATCCATGGTGCCTCTGCTACCAACACCATTTTAAAAGGTGATGAAGCAGAATAGGGATACTTTCACACTTAACCTGGAAGGTGATTTTTTTGAAGCACTGCAGTGAATTTGCCTGTTTAATTCCATTTATTAAAAGTGATGTGAAAGCTGTCAGACTCTGTTCTCAGTGAACTCTGCTGCCTTTTGTGATGTGAAAGCAAAAGCAGAACAGCCGCAGGGTTTTGTGATAGCAGATTGTGATTTTAATATAAAATTTAAAAGCTAAACCACTATTAGATCCATCTGTTGGTTCTGGGAGCCGTCAGAAAAGTGGGATGTTTGACAAAATCTTGATGACCAGCTAGATCATAGGAATTATAAAACGTTGAAAGACAAGCTCGGAAGGTGAGGAGTAGAGCTGCAGCTCCTTCGTGGCAAAAGGAGCCAGGTGAGGTGGTTAGGAAGCCTCTTGGGCGCCATCCATTGAAAGTCTTCTGGGCACATTCAGTGGTAGAAGGCCTTGGGGCAGACCCAGAACTCGCTGGAGCAATTATATATATCTCATCTGGCCTGGTAATGCCTCGGGATCCCCCAGGAGCAGCTGGAAAACGTTGATGGGGAAAGTGACGTCTGAGTTTTTAGTAGAAGAGCTGCTTGTCCTTATTCAAGGTCAGGTCAGCAGCAGGTCAAGCAAAGAAGTCCAAAGATCTACTTTAAAAAGGTCCCATAGATGTCCATGTATTGTTTGATTATAAAGCAGGTCTAGGTTCTATGTTAATACTGTGAAAGTATCAAAGCGCTCAGTCCACAGAAAAATGCACACAGCCTGTATTCACAAACTGAGTCTGCCGTCAGGACCTCTGGAACTTTGTAATGTCACAAAGCAGTCACCGCTATCAGCTATCCCCCAAGCCCCGCCCACCTGGACCCACCATCCACCCTTGCAGGATTTGGTTTCTCTGAGTGTTTACCTGAAATCTGCTGTATTTCTGTTATTCACTCAGAAAACAGTGGGCCAATCAGAAGAGAGGCTCAGAGCCCCCTCTCTTCTGATTGGCTCACTGACCTGTTGTTACTGGAGCTCCAGAGAGAAGCCCGAGAGAGGAGATGTAAAACTACAATGAGATGGTTTTTTCTTCTTAAAACCACAAATATCTTCTCATGGATCAAAATTTCAAATAAAACACAGGAGAAGAGGAAAATAAATTAAAATCACTCCACGTCCTCGAGATAAATTAATCCAGTCCAGAAGGGGCTTTGTTTCTCCAGTCACGGCCAAGAGAAGCCAACTACACTTATGAGGGAGGGCTTTAAAACATCAGCTGTATAGACAATTGTCTCTCTACAACCTTGCATGAAAGGATTCTTTTTTTCATTGAAGGTGTCATTGATAAACTGGAAAAACGCCTCAAACAAATTATCTACAGCAGAAAATCTTAATTATTCAGGGTCAAGGTAGGTTAAAACAGATAAAGGTCCTGTAGACAAAGAGGTATCAACGACCAGTGAAATATCTGAAACACATGAACCTAGGAAAATATGAAAAAAAGCCTCACTTTTAGAAACTTCACAGAACAGGAAGAAGCTGGGACGAGGACTTTGCATGAAAAATAGTTTCCTCTCATACCGAAAGAGTAATGGCTTGTAAACAGCACAGCGCTGCAAAGTGTTGGGGGGGGGAGGAGGGGGGGGAACAGAGGACGGGGAACAGCAGGGAAATCTGCAGCCTGATATTCTACACTTCCTTTACTAAATCATTCAGGCACTGCTCACATTTTTCAGGGCAGCAGCAGCTCTTTGTTATGGCTTCAGTGGGCCTGATGACAGAAGCAATTACATTAAAGAGGACCCCAGAATTGTGGGAGAACAAAAAAGGAGATGATCTTGCATCCGTGACCTTTGTTGGTACTTTCAAAGATTATTAGCCCCCAGATGCAGAGCCTAGGTTCAGCAATGCACTCTTAAACTGTACAGGAGTCACTTCTCTATCTCAGTATGTGTATACCTCAATAAATCACAAAGAAAACAAAGGTTAATCACTAAAAGAGCAGAATTGGACATTACTCCAACACATCTTAAATCTAATCGTAATCCAAACTGAGTTAAGCCTCCAAGTTCAAGCTCATTTAACTATACTTTCTGGTATTATGAACGTGGACTCGAGGTACAGCTTCTTGGAACATGTTCAGCCATTGTCTCATTGTTACAGGATTTGGTAGATGGATCCATCTTTTGAACAATGATGGGCCTCACCGCTGCATTTCAAAGCCAATTGAATCTGATTCTTATTTCTCCACCTTCCCTCTGTTTCTTTTAGCTCTATCCATCCACTCAGTGCCCTCTCCGTCTCTGTACTCTGACTAAAATTTGTCTAATTTTACTTGTGTGATAAAAATACATCTGGAAATATCTTGATGACCTGCAGTCTGGTTTGATGTCATCAACTGACAAAGCAGAAAGTAACAGGATGACAGGCTGCTATCCTAATGAGTGACATCAACAGGAGTATGACATTTATATAATACAGGGTGTTTTTTATGAAAGGATGACGAAACCGAACATTTTCCTATCATCTCTCTTTCCAAATGAGCCAATTGTCTGCATCCTGCAGCCTTTCAGGTGTTACAGCAACATTTGTAATTCCCAGTGGGAGAAGGGAGAAGGGAGAAGGGGAAGAGATGGAGTAGCCAGTGTCCTGCATTAGTCTGGCTAGCAAACAGCATACATAGAGAAAAAAAATATAGTGTAGCTGTGAGATGTGGGTACGGACTATGTTTAGGCCTCAGTGTAAAACTCTACGTACTGGAGACCCATTGTGTTTGGATAGTAATAGTTACAAGACTTTGAGTGCCAGTGTTGCCAACTTTTGTTGGTATATTTGACTTTTAAGAAGCTTTTAGGGAACAAATCAAGCTACTTTTGGGCAAACTTTTAAAGGGCTATTTGCATTCTTTTTTGCTATTGCTAAATAGCCAGTGTTAGCATTAACAACTATTTATCTATTATGTCTTGGCAAGAGTTTCAGCCATTGTTGCATTTACAAGACAGTATGTTATGATACATCTTGAGAGCAGACTGGATGCTACAGCGACTAAAGTGGCGAGACAGTCCGACCAGGCCGGTGCTAGCTGGTTAGCATGGTAACTTGAGTAAAACAAGAACTTTCCACCACTGGAGACAGCTCTTGTTGCCTTAAAGGAATAAGGTTTAATGTTGAACTCACAGCGTTTCTTCTAGACTGCTAAGTAAACAGCTGTCAATGCTAATGTTGGCTGTGTAGCAATGGCGCAACTTAAGAATATAGCTCCTTTAACTCATTTCCCTTGAGGACAGTCACTATGCTCTAATGTGGATTGTCATAGCTCTCTCGACTGACTGTGATCAGCGTATTGGGGAGGACAGCAATAAATTCAATTGATCGATCATCCACCATACAGGAGCATGAATGAGGTGTGAAGCTGCTCAAAATGACCAATCATTGATCCACATTATTTTTCCAAGTAAACCACTGTTTATGTTAAAGTCAAATTTAACTTGACAATTGAAGTTTTAGTTCTTCACAAAATACACACGTCATATGACATGCTTTGATCAATAAGACATAGTGAGGTAGTCAAGGTATTTTAGCTGGAATGTGATGATGTTGGGAGGAATGACTGCTTTTAAACAGGAGGACAGTCTCTTTGGAACCAACACGTGTAGAAATAACCATGATGTTGTGTCATGTTGTGCAGCACCTTATCCTTTAAGGACCTTAATGGATTTCTCAACTCTCACATGCCATATGTACATTGAAGACATTGGTTGTTGGTCATTGTATTAGCAGTGGTGGAAAGTAATTAAGTACATTTACTTTAAGTACCATAAAAATTGTCCTTGAGTAGTTCCATTCTACTACATTTCACAGGGAAATATTATCCTTTCTACTCCACTACATTTATTTGACAGCTTTAGATAAACAAGCAAGATACTGTAATCACTGTAACACTTCACTGAAGCATGTGCCTACGCTGTTCTGGGTTCCCTTTCACAAAACTTGACCACCCCCGATAGCCATTTTCTAATTTGCACTCTGGGTGCACACACACATTTTCTAACTGTATATGGAAGGTATGGAGGTTTAAAAAAGGTGCCTGAGTAGAGTCCTGCTTAAAAGCTGACTGCACTTCCTGTGCTGCATCACTCCAGCTTGACCAGGAATCGGAAGAATGTCAAGTCAGTGAACATCTCTGCTCACACAGACCGGAGTAAAGGTGGCTCCACATCACTTTTTCCACCCTCTTCTCTTGACTTTTCACTCTCCCTCTGAACTTTCTAAATTTAGGTCTCTGCTTCCTTGTCACATCCTGCATCTCTTCCCTTCTCCCCTCCGTCCTCCTCTTTGTTTCTTTTCTCCATCTCTTCTTGACAAGCCACCCATCAAATGAGGTAACGGTGATGTGAAGCGCAGCACCTTTCTCTCTCTCTCTCTTTCTTCCCGCTCTTCTCTCTGTCGTTCTCCAGCAGCTGCACTTGAAGAGTCTCTCAGCTGTGTCTGTCCAGCAGAAGTGAATGCCTCATTACCTGGATTGTGTGGCCTAACATTGGCATTCCCCTCACTCTTACTCCTTGTCTCTGTTTCTCTTTCCCCTCCTATGTCTCTTTCCCTCTTCTCTCCCTCACCTCAGCAGCTGTAACTAGTCAGTGCCAGCCGCGGCCATCACTCTTCAGTGAGCAAGCCGTCCCTCTATCTGTCCTCACTCATCCTCGCAGCTTCATTTCACACACACACACACACTCCACTTGTTTCTCCCTCCTATCTTTCTCCAATTGTTTCATTCCCTCTTTCTCCAATCCTCCCTCTTTTCTCTCCTTTCTCCTCTTCCATTGCCTCCCTCCCTTTCTGTCTTACCTTGACAGCGTTCAGCATTATCTCTGCCCACAGAGTCTGGTCTGCTGAGGAAAAAAAACAGGGATGGAAAAAGAGGGGTAGAGAGAGAAGTAAGAGCAGGAGAAGAGAGAGAGAGAGAGAGAGAGAGAGAGAGAGAGAGAGAGAGAGAGAGAGAGAGAGAGAGAGAGAGAGATTCTTCCTGTTGGCTTGATTTCAGCCCAGCTAATTGGTTTATACAGCAGCCTTCCCAGCATTGCCTGGTTCACTCTTGATTCATCTGCTCTGTGTGTGTTTGTGTGTGTGTAGGTATTAGTGTGTGTGTGCGTTCAGTCAACCAGTGTGAGGAGTGTGCATTTTCTTGCCCACAGTGTGTTTGTGTGTGCGCACGCAAGTCATCTGGTTATGGTCCCTTACTTGCAGCTGAAGAAGGTGAATCTGCTCAATCGCCATTAAGAGCTAATCTCCTCTTGTTTGTTTGTTTGTTTGTGTTTGTGTGTGTGTGTGTGTGTGTGTGTGTGTGTGTGTCTGTGTGTGTGTTGGGGCCAAAGAAAGAGATGTACAGAGGGAAAGCTAAAGAAGAAAGAGTAAAAAAAACAAAATAATAAGAATTGGAGTTAATTGAGAGAGAAGAAAAATGCTGTGAGCGCCTAAACGCAATTTACAGGTTCAGATGGAAAGATGGAGAAAAAAAAAACATGTGACGGAGGCTGAAAATAGCAAGCAGGCGACCAAATGACCCGAGTTCACTGAAGAAAAAAATAGAAGAAGAAAAGGAGGAAAAATAATACTTTTGTGTGCATCACTTAGTTTCACTCCCTGCAAGCTACATAAAGACAATCTGACCGTGCGTGTTGTTGGAGAGATGCAACGTCACCCCTTCTGTTTTCTTCTTTTGCATCAGTCTTCATTATACGATATGTAATAAAGCAGCAATATATCATTAAACAAAGACAGCTGGTTCATGCTTTGGGCTGAGAGCCTGGGAACTTGATGCCACTCTTTCTTCCAAGTTGCTGTTTAACTGTCAAACCACAGATGCTCGCTCACAATCATTTCAGATCGTTGGGCCAAATGAGATTTGACGGAAAGACGGGGCTGTAAGGAAATGAGAAAACAATTTGGATTTCCTCTAGAACCATATGGATTTTTAAGTAAGATGTAGTATGTACACATCCACCAACCATCAGCAGATGCTGCATTGAGACGCAGTAATTGTTCATAATTGATTTGCAATACGCGGATAGTGCATGTAAGAAAACATTCCATACTGTCCTCCCATAAAAAGAATGAAACCATAAATCTAGCTGTCATGCGACAGAGCATCAGTCTTTACATCAATTGGACATGAACGAGATGTTTACATTCAAGTGGCACCGTCCTCTAGAGGCCGCAGTAATTATGATGTGAGCAAAGGAGGGAGTCATGTGATGTTATTATATGGCGACATAGTCCTCACAGGGAGGACGCTGATGTGGATTGATGGGTCCACAAAACCCAGGAGACGGTCAACGCCGTTTCTTGTAACCATGGCGACGATCATTCTATAACCTCATCACGTGTTTATTGTTGTCACTGAACGACCAGCATCCTCTAACCTTAGGACAGTACTTATTTTAACCTTTCCCCAAATCTTGCCAAGTTTTGTTGTGCCTAAACCTGCATTGCCACATCATAAAAGGATTAGTTAATTATTTTTCACTTGAGTTTTTAACTGTACTGCCATTAAGTTCAGTACAGTGGCAGGAGATTTGACACAGGTAAACAAACTGTTCAATGTGCAATGTGTGTTAAAAAATTGTTTTTATGTTTTCTACTCTTGAATTTAAAGGAGCTGGGTTTGTGATATATTTATATAACATAAATGAGTAAACAAAAGATGTTAATCAGCAAATGTTTCTTATCTTTTTGAGTGGGAAACACTGATTGAATATGATATCAAAAAATCTAATAGTCTAAATTAGGATTATTCTCATGAAGTAAATTTCCCCATCCACGTTTGTTGTCTTTGACATGAAGTTATTGATATTGTTGCATAAACTCAGCGCTCACCCTCTAGTTGTCCTGTGAATGTCTTTAAAATCAAACACTTCTTATAATGAAGCTAATAAGCTCTCCCCCTCAATTTCAAAATATACTTTAAAGAAAATACCTACATGTTTATATTGTAAGTGTTAGCATGCTGATGTTAGCATTTTGCTCATTATCCAGCCTCTGGCAGAGCTGGCAGTGCGGCTTGATTTAGGTTACAGAAAAATCATGTATTTAAAAAGTGGGTTCTTAATGGATTATTTCACCAAAACCACCATTTTAATCCTATATTTAACCACATGTGTTTGAAGCCTGAATCTAACATGACGCAGACCCTTAAGGTAATGTAGAGCTGGCTCCCAGTGGCAGTGCACTGGGACAGTTTAAAAGTACATGTGAAACTGGTTGCTGCACTGCAAAAGCATTTTCCATGTAAACATAAAGGCAGAACAGACTTCAACAATGCATGTTACAAGTTTTATGCAAAACACAGAGAAAAAAAAAAAAAAAAACAATAAATGAGGAAACGGTGCGAGAGTGATGGCATGATGCAAATCATACTGACTGAGCCCCAGCAAAGCTGTTTTAATGAAGCTGAAAAGCTCTACAAGCTGTAAATTAAGGCAGGAGTGCAGCGCTATGTTCATCAGAAATCTGGCGAGGGATTTTCCCACGTTACTGATAAGCTGTCTTCCTTTAAACAGCGTTCCAGGGAACAATTTGAAATTGAAATCAGTGTTCCCAAGAAAGCCTGATTTATGCATTGCGTCACACACACACACACACACACACACGTTTCTGCTGCTACATATACATAATTGAAGGTGTCATAACTCACAACTGCCTCACATAACTCAGTGCGGTTGTGTTAGTGCAGAGGGATTCACGTCCTTCAGGGCGTGTGTGCAAGTTTGTGTGCAAGTAAGAGGGAGTGTGAAAGAAACAGAGGGAGAAGAAGAGAGAGATTAAGATGACGAATTTCATGGCAGAAAAAAAAAAAGGATTTGATTGCATGTGAGCTGACAGTCAAGGTACAAATTGTGCCACCAAGGAAGCGGTGCATGGGAATGTGTGTCAAGTAGAATTACACACATTAGCATCAGACACATTTACAGAGGTGACATTGAAGGGAGCGTTTTGCAGAACACACGAGTATATACACAAGACAACACAAGCGCACGGGATAGCGTGCACGTGAACAGGTGTGGATCACAGACAGAATCGTATTAGTTTCCCTTCGCGAGCAATTAGGACAGATTCTGTTGGAGGAACTATTCAGCACACTGCAGAGGAGGCTGCCGCTCTTATCAGGGATGCTGTTGTTTGTTTAAGCTCCGGCACTCTGTCAGCCTGCGCAGGCATTATATTAATACATATATTTATGTTCTGTCGCTCCCACTGTAAGTCAGACTGTGTGATACATTCAGACTCAGTGTCAGGGTTTTTGTTAGCTGGACCCAAACGCAGACAAAACACAAATGCTGGAAGGTGGAGTCAAATGACTTTACTGAACCCAAACCAGGAGGAGGAGCACAGGAGTAAGGGACGCAAGGAAACATCGAAAAGAAGAAGTGCAACAGGGTGCAACAGGATGGACCGACACGGACGAAGGGGAGCACAGAGACTAAATAGACACAAGGGAGGCGAGGGTGATTGAACACAGGTGAAACACATTAGGGCGGGGCAGACAATCAACAAGGAGGGAAACGGGACAAAGACAGGAAGTCAAAACATCATGAGACACACAGGGAAAGTAACTACAAAATAAAACAGGAAATGACAATAACCAAACTAATAAAATCCAAACATTAGTCAAATTCAGCAATTTATGTTTGACTTTTTGTATTAGTATGTTGAATTAGCTATTAGCAGGTCTTGTTTGCCATGTACTCATAGATGTACAGACAACTGTCACTGGGTTACTGTGATACTGAAGAAAACTTCAAAACATAATACTCAGGCAAGTTCTGCAGTAATGAGGAGCGTATTTTTTTTCCCCAATAGTTTCTGAGCAGATTTATGGACGTTCATTGGCAATGAACATCAGTGATGAGGACACAATCAGAAAGTGTAAGTCACAATGAATATAAAACTGTGTTGTGTTTGTGTGCTCGTATTTGATTGAGTTATGACCCGCAGGAGGATTCAGATTTTTGATGCAAATCACAGCTTTCATGACACTGAGGGGTTTTGAAGTGTCTTATTTGCAGAGGTGCAGCTTGTGAACAGGCAAGGAAGGCAACTTCTTGCCCCCCCCCACCCCTTGAGGGCTGACAGTCTTTGCTCCACTGCAATGACTAACTCAGAAGCAGTGTTGCCAACTATTTTCACTGACCAATGCTGCAGCTCCAGCCACTGGCCTTGTTGTTAAGCAGGCCAAACTAAAATAACTGACATCCTATTGTTTTTAAGGACACTGGCATGCACCTGTCCCCTTCACCTCATGCAGTATCTTTGTCGCACACCTTTTCCTCCGTGCCCCCAATCCAAACACACCGAAGGCTATAAACACAATCCAAAACTCGGGAACTAAAAAGGAAAAAAATAACTAAAACAAAAGAAACAACCAGGAAAACTAAAGAGAAGTTTGAGGACACACTGGGAAATTCAAATGAAATAAAACAGAAAATGCAAACACTGGTAGCGGAGGAGGACAGGACAAAGGGGAAACAGACTAACTGACAAAGAAGGAGACTTAAAAACACACGAGTGAAGCGGGTAAGGGGAAGTCACAGGTGTAACACATTAGGGCGGGGCAGACAGTCACAATGGAGGGAAAAACTGGAAAAAGACAAGAGGTAAAACAAAACATGAGACTTAATTTCAGAGTAAAACAGGAAATAAGCAAAAGTCCAAACAAGTCCGAAGAAAGTGTCCAAACATAGTTATGTAAAAGAAGCATAACATGACAGACTAAAGATAATGCTGAGGATGGTTTCTATTTATTTGTTTTTATTTATTTATTTATTTATTCATTCAAGTTTATCTATATCTTATGTTTTTCTGTCAAATCAAACACGTGATATGACCTTATCACCTACTGAGGAGCTACAGCTAATGTATGTGAAAGTAGGCTGCTGCTCTGTTCTTGTCTTTCACATTCAGAGGTTTTTTTTTTTCTACCTCATATATTATACTACTCTATATAATTCAGCTTTTCTCTGTATGAATGTGCTACCATTAAAATGTTCCAATGCAGATTGTATTCTAGATCACCAATATATCTGACAGTCAGTGCGCCTGAAATGAGGGCATTATCTGGAGGATGGCTCCTCCATGAACTTGATGTGAAAGAATGTAATATTCTTTAAAATGATTGTTTGGTATAAGTGGGCATAAACGATTTGATTCCAGCTGCTTCGCAGACAGAGAAAATCTGTTCTGTACAATGAGTATCCACAGGGAGAACTGGATTTCACTCCTCTCCCTTCTGACGCACAGGAGTTTGCCCCAGTACCAGGGGGAAGTGTTAACAAAGAGTCATGTGTTATCTTCAGATTCTCAACCAGAGGTAGAATAAGTCACTTTGTTATTCATAGAGGCCTGCCACTTATTCCTGAAGGGTTTTCTTTCAAAACATGCCGTGAATGACAATAACATGATGCGATTCAAAGTATTTTCAGAACTGTTATGAAGACTACATGTGGATTTCATTGAAGTGAAAAATGGCAATTATTATATGCATAAAAAAGAAGAACAGTTCATGGCTTTGGACACTTACCAGCTACTAGTGTTGTATGTTAGTTTTATTCATATCCTCACTACTTCAGCTGCACGCTCACTAAGCTGTAGCAGGTCAAACCACAGTCCACAGTCTCGGGTTACATCCACACTAATACGTTTTTGTTTTAAAATGCATCACAAAAACAGAGACCTTTGGAGGAGATGATGTAGACACCCACGGTCCCTCCCCTTCGCTCTTATCGGTCACAGCTACCAGTGGTGACAGCCAACACGGATAACAAATACAGCTTCAGCTGCCTTTGCTGTTCCTCGTTAGGATCATTTTTCCACAAACAACCCAACTGCAGAAGAATATCTGCTTCCTGTTTACACCGGCGCGTGCATGTCCAGTGTAAATGAATGGTTTGGGAGATACATGTATTAGTATGGACAAAGATCATTTCTGATCCAGAGATGAAACGGTTGTAGTAGGGAGGACGTAGCCTTGGTCGTCAGGTGAAGGCGGAGTCTTGGGGGAGAGACAGACGAGTAATACATTTTTACTGTCCTTCATTTTTGGAAATGTTTTAGTGGGAAACTAGCCGTGTTTGTGAGAGCTGACTTCTCTCCAGATTTCTGCTTTGTGGGTCACTCTTGGCTAATCCAGTCTGGATTCAACAGTACAACACAGACACAAATCTCTCTCTTTGTCACAAACCACCACTCAGTACTGATATATTGTACTCCGGCCTGGCTCCGTTCAATCTGGCAATCAGTCTGGCTCTGCTGAGCGTGGTGTTGTGTGTCTGCTAATCCCTCTGTGTGCCTTGTCATCCCCTCAGGTGAGTCCAGTCAGAGTCGGAGTAATTATGCTCATCGCCAGCCAATAAATGCTGAACCGGGGTCGAGACCATAATCTAATGCAGCTGTTTCTTGATCCTGAGCCATATCACAATAAAGTGAGCATCCAAACACAAAAGGGTGTGCGTATAAGGAACACACTGCAGTTATATAAAATGTGTAATGCAGCACTGCAAAGTTACTTTTTTCTGTCTTAGTATTAATTCTATAACAATCAAACTTCAGCTTGTTATTACTGACAAACTGGCAACGCAAACTACATAATATGACATAGTCCATGAAACATTATACTCACTTTCGAGGGTCAATGCCATTGTCCATATGGACATTATAAACTACACCTGTTGTAAAATGACAACCACTTACAATACAGTGCTTTACCAGCAAACCAGGTCAGACTGAATTAACCACCATGAGCAATTTGAACTCTGGAGAAATCAAGCTTGTAATGTAATAAAAATACTGTCAGAATAAGTATCGGCTGCATTTTAGAAACAGCAGTCAACAAGGATCTGTTGAAAGTCATACAAGCAATTCGGGGTGCAGACTGGGCCACACTTTGCTTGGAAACTTACCCATAATCCATCACAATATGAATGTGGCAATGCTAAAATAAACTAGAATTACTCCGTCGTGGTGGCATCCCTCCTCCAACCAGCCAAGTGTCAGGAAATATGGTCACAATCTCTCCCTCCTGAGTTAGAGCATTGAATAGGGCAGTGTTTTTGAAGAACATTATGATGTCACAGTGAGGTTGATCTTTGACCTTTTAGGATATAAAATATTTATCACTTCACATCGTGTCCTTGAGTTAAATTGTGTGATATTTACAGTATGGATTTGTGAGTTATGGCCAAAAACGTGGTTTGTGAGGTCACAGTGACCTTTGACCTTCCAATTCTAAAATCAGTTCATCCTTGATTCCAACTGAATGTTTGTGCCAAATCTAAACATTTCTTCAGGGTGGTCTCAAAGTTCTCTCAAAGTGTTACTGAGATATCTCGTCCACGAGAATGGAATGGATGGACCCGAAAACAATATGCCTCCTGGCTTTCGCCATTGCAGAGACATAAAATCCATTACAATTTTTTTTTTTTTTATTGTTGTTTCATACATTTATTGATGTAGCAAGGTTTCATATTGTACATATAGAACATGAATAAGCTGAGTAATTGGGGTTTGTTATAATCTGCTAAACTAGATGCAGCAAAGGTTGTTTTTCGTCCTTCTGTGGTGTGAGCATCATCAGCTGAATGGCTCAATGCGTTTTTGTGCTTTCTGACCACATCTATTATAGCTACTATGTCTGATGTAGCGGACCTGCACGTTATTGCATAGATTGCCATTATCAATAACATTCTGAACCGTTCAGAAAAATACTTGGAAATGAGTTACAGGGTCATGAATTTCAATTCATCTCCATGGAAACACAAGAGTCCCATCTCATGGCACGTTTCATTGCAGACTTGAGAGGATGACAGTGAACATGTGACTGAACGTGTGACTCAGTCAGGCCTGAGACTGTGTTTTCTTTACTTTTGTAATAAAACCACTGAAATGTTTATGTGCACCATGACAACAGTAACAGAAGTCGACAAGAGTCAAGAGGAGAGTCATGAAATCAACCTGCTCAGTGCATCATGGGAGTCCCCCCAGCAGTCTAGGCCCATAGCAGCACAACTAAGGGATGGTTTAGGGTTCACCTGAGCCAGCTCTAACTATATGCTTTATCAAAGAGGACAGTTTTAAGCCTGATCCTAAATATAGAGAGGGTGTCTGCCTCCCAAACCCAGACTGGGAGCTGGTTCCACAGGAGAAGAGCCTGATAGCTGAAGGCTCTACCTCCCATCTGTCATGTCCATGAAGAGACGTTTAGTTTTGTCTGTCTCGTGACTTCTTCTTTTATTTTGAAAACCTAACTCTCCTCTCGTTTCAGGTAACTTCTTCCTTCCCTTGTGTGTTTCCGATTACCTTGTGTGTGTAAATAGTCTGCGTTTCCCTTTGTCCTGTGCCAGTTCGTCTTGTGTTGTTGGCGGAGAACCACGCCAGCCACGTTATCCCACGCCAGGTTTTGAATTCGATGGTACGTTTTGCCATAGTCTTGCTGTACATTATTTTGATACTTTGTCTTTACCTGTGTCCTGAATTTTTTGTTGGTTTTCCTCAAAAGAGTGATTTTTATTTGGGTACTTTGAATATATATTCCTCTGTTAGAGTGATTTTCCTTTGCTACTTTGTTATTAGAATATTGTTAATTGGTACTTTGTCTTGGAGTCGTGCATTTGGGTTCAAGTCTTAGTTCAGTTGTGACACCATCCTAGTCTCTAGGAACCACAAGTAGAACTGCATTTAGAGATCAGAGTGTTCTGTTGGAATTCAAGATGCTATGGTGCTTGACCATTAATGACTTTGTAGGTGCGGAGGAGGATTTCAAGAGTGCAGCTCTTCATTTGTACAAGAAAGACTCTTATTTCAAAAGTTAAATGGACTCGCTTTAAAGCTGTCAACACTATTAGCACTTGGAGGTGCTGGAACAGCCTGACTGACAGTGATGGATCATACTGTGTGTCCTTCTCCCACACGAATGCTGTGCAGCCACTGTGCCCCCAACAAATAACCCATCAAGGATGAATATGAAGTTCTAACAAAAGTATGAGGCAACCATTGTATGTAGACTGATGAATTGCCCATTTTTACTCTTTTTTTTAAATTATTTATTTATTTTATAGGCTTCAGTGCAAACGCATGGTCTCTTAAGACAGAATCCATCTGTATCACTTATACTGGCCGCCGTTATCAGCAAAAGCAGGTGTTGTTTCCAGTTTCCTGTGAACACAGATAAGCTGCGTGCTATTGATTACAAATGAACTACAGCATTTTAATCTGACTTCTGGCTACAAAGACCATTTGCATGACATACACCCTTAATTATAGGATTTGCTCAACAGAAAGGATTCCATCAAACTGCAGCAAACTTTTTTTTTTCCCCCCCATATGAACAATCTAACAAACACTTTGCTTTATCATGAACCATAATAGCAATCTATCAAAGATTCATGAATAACATTTAGCTTATCTAAACTCTTCATAATGTGTATTCACACTGTTTATACAGTTTGTATTTGATAGTGTTTAATGCTAGTTACAAGATTAAATTTTGATGGAGGATCAAAGAATCTAAACTTATTGAGTAATGTTGTGTCTTTAATGCTGCATGTTTGTTGTTCTCAAGAGGAAGGGGCATCATTTCATTCAGACTCCTGAAGGTTGCACATGATATAGTCTTAAATGGGACAGTTATAGCAGGATAAATCCTCCACAAACTTAAGGAAATTCGATTTTGTTTATATTTCCAGTAGTTGTAATTATCCTCAATGTAGCAGACCCCACATTAAAATATTTGTACATGTTTTTGTTTACTTCTTTGCAGTTGTATTCCACCAACCAGCCAAGTTACAGGAAATATGGTGACAATCTGTCCTTCCTGACTTACAGCACTGAATAATGGCAAGGAATGTTTTTGCAGAACATTATGACATCACAGTGAAGTTGACCTGTTGACCTTTTGGATATAAAATGTCATCTCCAAATTCTAAAATCAGTTCATCCTTAAGTCCAAATGAATGTTTGCGCAAAATTTGAAGTTGTTCCCTCAAAGCGTTACTGAGATATTATGTTCACGTGAATGGGATGGACGGACAGACGACCTGAAAACATAATGCCTGTGGCCCTGACTGTCGCCGGCGTGGAGACACACAGTAAGTATAAGAAGCACACATGTATTTTGGTTTCTTTGTTTCGGTTTTGGACTTTTAGCTGGTTTCATCTCACTGGTTTGGATTTAAAAAGCACATTTACTGTGTTGCTCAGTTTCACTCCTTTTCCACAGAGAAAGCTGAGGTGTACACCACCTGCTTAGAGTTAAACAGCAGTCAAGTTAAACAGCAGCTAGTGAGTGAAGCTGGAAAGGCCCACATGCATAAACGAAAAGTTATAAATGTACATAAAGCTTGTGGAGATCAAGCAGAGCTAAGAGGAGAGCAAATATTGGACATTCGTGAGGTGATGCGACATCGATTGAATGCTAACGTAGCTAACATTTGCCAGGAGTGTAAATACTGAAGTGATGGCGAATATGTTTATACTTTGTCACATGCAGTGAAGGCAGCTTGTTAGCAGAGCTGCAGCTTCAGTCCTCTGTCAGTCTCTACACAGGAAATGTTCAGGGACAGTACTGTTGGTATCTTAGCACCAGAACAAGGGTATTTGAATTTTAAGGATGATTATTTAAGGATTTTAAAACAGAACATGGAACATCGTGTTGGGAAACGAAACAGTCATACTTCATATTAAAGGCCAGCTGTTTCCTAATAATTAATAACTAACGTTTTCTGTCCCTCCTGCATCAGAAAATAAAGACAAAATTGTGACAGTTCTTTTATTTAGTTGTTGATTTCCTGAGGTTTCTCCTGGAAAGAACGCATTTACTGTAAATATAACATGCAGGTAAATAAAATATCTGCATCTGCTACAGCTAAACAACTGAACCATAATACACCAACACAGGACAAAGCCAAACACAGAAAGGAAGACAGTTTGTTTGGGTTGTTTTTGTTTGTCACCTGGGCTCCATTTAGCACTAAAACAGCTGATAGGAGAAAGTCCTTTCCTAATTGGAAACACAGCTTGGGTGAAACCTGGTTGTTTGAATTGCATATTAGATCGGGGGTATTGTTGGAGTGAGAGCTGAGTTGTTGCTTAGGGTCCTTTAATGCATCATGTCCGTATGTGTCTTTGTTTAAATGTGTGCTGTGTGCATTCAATAACACTTGTTTTGAAAGTGTTTTTCTGGTGTTAGCAGAGAGAGATGGGGTGTGTGTGTGTGTGTGTGTGTGTGTGTGTGTGTGTAGGCGAGTCTATGTCAGATAATAGTATTAGGCTGACCCTGAGCTTGTGAGGTGAATATCAATTCACTTGCTGCAGTCACCTTGAATTGTATTTAAGAGTAACCCTGTCCGTCTGTCTTGCTATCATTCGGTCACACACACACACACACACATACACACACACACACACACACACACTTCAATCATAGAGATGTTTAGAAACACTCTCCCTTGCTGTGGTGAGGCCACGTTCACACAGACATTCTCCGGAGCGCATTGACACAGCAGGGCATCACCCCTCGTGGCCACTACAGGTACTTGGTTATGCCTTTTTGGACTCACCACTGCTCCATCATGACGTCTTGTGGTTAATCCTCTTATGTTACAATGGTTGATTTACATTAATTATGGTGGTTTTTGTTGTTTATTTTTGATTTAAAAGGATGATGTAACTTGAGATATATATTGACTGTTTCTACAGAGATTTTTATGGTGTCTTGGATCATCTGTGAGACTCCAAGTCTGGATACTTTTGATGGCGAGCTACCGGAACCCATGAATCTCCCTGCCAGTGTGTGGTAGGCCTGAAACCAACTTTCTGAACTTTTTTATTTTCATATGGAAAAGAAAATTTGACTCTTAGTTATTAGTTTGTTTCAAATGTCCAACTAATTACCATGTGGGAAAGAAAAAAAACAACATCGACTGTTGAATTTTTATAATTAAATTGAAAATACCTATATTTTGAGTTGTGGTTTTTTTGGTTAATATTTTTTGCAATACACAATATAAAAAAACTTGACCTTTGTGTCCATCTTGGTATTCATACACTATTGGGCTCCCAGCCGTATCTGTCTTCTGTGCACTTTGATATAATCATATAAAAGTTCATTCTGATTAATTAATTAATTAATTGATTATAATTAAATAAGTAGCATAGTTCATTGGCTACATTGACCTTTGACCAGCAAAATCTAAATCAGTTCACCCTGGAGTCCAAATGAATGTTTCTGCCAGAGTTCCAGTTCCTCAAGGCATTAGAGATACTGCGTTCACAAGAGTGAAGACGAACAGAAACAAAATGCCTCGGGCCCTGGCTGTCGCCGGTGCAGAGGCAATAATCCAGCATTTGGGCTTCTGCTGGCTCTGCATCAGCACCAGATAAGTGACTGACCAGTCACTTCCATCCTTACAGTCCTACATTCTGTAGCAGGATTAAAAAAACGTGGACTAAGATTTGTCAATTATCTGTTTAAGAATGTTTCCCTTTGGCCTTTTGTCCACATGCCGCTTGTCCTGAAAAGACAGCAAATGGCTGGTGAGTGACTTTGGCTCAGCTACTGAAGCTTAAGAATGAAACAAGGGGAAGTGAGGTGAGGGGAGGAGGGGAGGATACACAGTGAAAGCTAAAGGGAAAAGACAGTTGACTGATGTGAAAGGACGAGAAAAAGAAAAAGAAAAAACACAAAGATGTGAGTATGTAGGTCTGGTGTCTGGAGTACTCTCATCATCAATAGTTTACTTCTTGTTATATAATCATACAGTGCTGTTTGCTTTTGTCAAATCACACTCTCACACACACACACACACACACACGTACGCACACACGCACGCACACACACTTTGTTGCCTACACTCAGCAATTCAGTGTGAACAGATGCAGTTCTGCACGAAAGGCCTGAGTGACACTACTGCCATCTTCTCATTAATACATGAGGGTGTGTTTGTGTGTATAATCTGAGTCATGTGCACTCCACTGACTGCACAGTTTACCCCTCCCCCAAACAAAGACTAAACAAAGTTCTTCCATTAAAACACTTTGCACATGTTGACATTTAGACGGAACGTGTTGCTTCGTCTCTTCTGAGGTTTCCGTCTCTCTGCAGTCTGACCGTGCGTCGTCTTAGAAGGTTTACAGATGACATGTTGTGCCATAGTCCTACAGGGGGCTTCAGTGGACTCAGAACCGCCACACAGCAGCCATGTTGGAAATCCTTAGCTGTGTTTTTAGTTTAGAAAAAGCTTCTTCTAAAGCAGAAATATGGCCAAGTTGGATCTGATTGCTCCGTCAAAATAAGTCTTATTTTACTGGATGATGAAGCTTCTTCAATGAAGCACTTCTTATGTTATCCATGTAGTCTGCCTGTCACAATAAGTCTGTTCAAAACTGATCAAAAGGTTATACAGTAAAAATACATGAAATACATTAATATTAAACATATTTTGCTTAGTTCAAACGTGGAGGGCAGAACTTTTGTCTCCTCCCTCTGGCACTGAGAGTAATTACACAAACATTGTCCAATACAGAGAAGTTTCAACAGAAATCATTATTTATGTAGATTAAATGCAATAGTTACAGAGCCAACTCCAAATATTTTTAAAAATTAGAGAAGGAGACATTAAAAGTCAAGGAAACAACATGCAGCTGACTTTCCGGTGCTTCACTGAGCCTCCACATATGTTTACAGTGTACGTATAGACAAGAGAATACACTCTTCAGCTCTGGTAAAACACCCTGGTTGATGTAGGTAGCAATGTGTTTGGTATGGTGAATTTTTTTTTTTCTTCTTTTTAGTTTTCATTGTTTCCACCCACTTCTGAAACCACGAAGGTGATTCAGAGAGGCATCATATTGGAGAGCTGCATATTTACTTCTTCAGTGTCAGTTTCCTTTGTTTGAATTTCATCCAGCCACATCAGTAACTGCTCTTGAAGGAATTTATAAATGATGCTGAATCTATACACTGTGTGTTTTCCCTTTTTATATTTCAGCATCACAAAAATAACATTTTGATAATACAAATGTAAAAAGATCATAGAACATTTTGTGCCTTTACAATAAAAAATCTGTCTCACAATTTACTGCTGTGTAAATAATTGATATAATATCTCAGCTCACATAGAAATTGCAGTGGGAATCTGTTTAACAGTGTGCCTTTTTTTTTCTGTGACAGCCTCAGGTGACCCAACAGTTCACGTTTCACATGTCGTCCTTGCGTGTGCTGGACTTGGTGCTGCTGAATTTATCATGCATTTATATTCTGGGATTATTTCCACCTGATCTGACACATCCCTGTTTAATGCCTAATAACCTCTCATATAAACATCACAGAAGCATGCTTAATGGCTTCAATGAAGAGTACATTACCATTAAATGTATAAATATACTGAATTTATTCATCTTCATGAAAATCTAGAATGTTGAATATACATTTCTGAAAACCACACTCGAATGTTTTACTTTGTAGTAAACTTACTAATACATTTCCTGGGTCCAGGATTAAAAACAAACATGTAAATTACAGGTGCAGTTTAAACCTCAGTTCTGAGGATAGGATTAGGACTCAGGAGATCACAGCATGTAGTTCCAGTTGTCCTCACCACTCTTTTTGATGGCAGACATTTTGACTATTAATCACTTTTCAAGCAGACTCCACAGAGATATTTTAGATTGGTCTGTGCTGTTAGGTCAGACTTAATGCTGATCATAGTTTAGTCTAATGCAAGTCAGACAGTTTCACAAAAATAAAGACTGACTCATTTTAAGCCAGAAACATTAGACAACTTATCCCCAGGCTAACTCAGGCCTGAGACCAATGTTACCATGGTAACAATCAGAGACACCAGTAGCACGCAACAACAACAAAAAAAAATTAAAAAAAAAAAAAAAAATCATAATTTGTGGTTTGCTCACATTGTTGTGGAGAGAGCAACAAGAAGGGAAAGAGTTTTGAAACCACAGCCATTTTTTTTCCAAATCATATTTTCTTTATTTATCTTTTTTCAAAATTGTTTCACTCTTTGCTGAATTTCCCAAATAAAAAAAGGCTATAAGGGTTTAATTCTTCCTAAAGACTGAGGGTGAACT
This sequence comes from Seriola lalandi dorsalis, assembly GCF_002814215.2. Taxonomy (NCBI): domain Eukaryota; kingdom Metazoa; phylum Chordata; class Actinopteri; order Carangiformes; family Carangidae; genus Seriola; species Seriola lalandi. The sequence goes on from NW_019525485.1 coordinate 1,391,013, forward strand.
GCCAAGGGTGAACAGAGCTCAGTGGTTAGATACGGTTCCTCGGTCAGCCATTTTTTTTTTTTTTTTTTAAATATTGAAAAATTTCTTATTTACTCAGAATTCATTGTTCCACAGTCTTGCTTAAGATGGTGAAGAACTAAAATTGATTTGTGCATCGGATCAATGTAGACTTCTATCTGAATTCTGACTGTTATATCTAAGCCCCAGTCACAGACTAATAAGATGATGAGTGGATTCATTCCATTTCAATGTCCCAGTGAGTCAGCGAGTCAGTGAGTCAGCAAGCACAATACCAGCGCCTTAGAACTGATGGAAACTGATTCAAACTACACTGAACAAAAATATAAACGCGACATGTTGTTTTTGCTTCCATTTTTCATGAGTAGAAGGTAAAGATTATTAGATTAGGTATAGATTATTTCTTAATCTTTAGATTAAGACATTTTTTCTTTCAAATTTTCTTCATTGTGTTTATATCTGTGTTTGTGAGAGTTTCTCCTTTGTCTCAGTCATCCATCCACCTGACAGGTGTGTCTCATGAGGATGCTGATTACACAGCATGATTACTGCACAGGTGTGCTTTGATTGGGCTGGTCAAAAAAAAAAAAAAAAAAAGAAAGTGCAGTTTTATTTATGAAACAAAGACATTTATTGTTATTAGGTATTGAACTGTGGGACTTGTGCTAGATATGCATTTCTTTCGGGGGGGGGGGGTTGTAGACCAGAAAACGAGTATCTTAGATCTTTTATTTCAACTCATGAAAACAGGAGTAAAAACACAAGTGTTGTTTATATTTTGGTTTAGTATAAATGGAAATTAACCCTTACAGTTAATAAATACTGCTGTTGTCCTGACGAGTCGAACTGTTACAGTGTGACGGCGGCTGACACGCAGCACTGTGGACTGACCCAACAGGTGGGGCTAATTAAAAATAACGAGCTGTTTGTGCGTTCACAAACCTTTACCACAGCTTAACAAAATGTCATGTCACATCTCATTAGCCTTTTATTCTGTTTTATTTTACCCACAAGTCTTTTGAAAGCAGTATTGATACTGCGATTGAAAGTATGTTTTGATTTGATGTTTCAGATCCCAATTGAGATCCATCAATGTCCAGATAAAACTTATGTACCTGAGCACAACTTCAAAATAAGTCTCTTATACACAAACTGGCTCAATTACAGCGCTTTCTTTTCCAAAGTGGCCTCGTTAACGGGCCCCGACCTCGAGCCTGGCTCTGTGTGAAGGTCCTAAACCCTGCTCCCACAACAGGATTAAGCAAAAAAAAAGTACTGAACTGATTTGTACAAAACTTGGTGGAGGGATGGGGCATGGGTCAGTAAGTTTTAGTGCTGATCCAGTTAAAGAGGCAGAACATTTTTCCTAATTTCTCACAAAATATTGCTTGGATCTTTATGTTTACAGAACCGACATTCATGGGGTTGAGCTCTGAGTTTGTACAGTTTGGTGCAGGTCCAGATGATAATCCAGTTCTGCCAAGGCCAAACAACCCTGCACATCTTTTGCTCTCAAGTAGCTTTTTCGTCTTTGATCCTTATGCAACATGGCTGCAGGGTTTTCATTACCTGCTGTGTGAAATGGTGACAGCATTATACAACTCGTAGAGCTCAATGTGTCTCGGTTGCATCTTGAATGAAATTGTGATGCAAGCCTTTCTAAATGCTGTGTGACAGTTCAGGTTATGTTTGGATGCAGACACAAGACTCGGTTTGGAGGCATTCATTAGGAAAATCTTTGGGGTTGAAGGTTGGTGAAGGGCGAGGGGGACGGAGGCAGAATGGCTGTTTGGGGAGGAGGTAAGATGGCGTCCAGCTGTAGTCAGAGGTTAGTAAAAGGTTGTACTCTGGCAAATGAAGAGGCAGCGTGGTTTGGAGTTCTGGTCTGGCTCATGAGAGAAATCACAAGAGAGGTCTCAAGTAAATAACAGGAGGCTGCGAGAGTCACTACCACTGAAACAGGCTGGCAAGGAGTGAAGGGTGAGCCGGAGAACTTGAGCAGTTGGAGATGAGCAGATTGCCGTCAGGTGTGCAAGAAAGCCAGGCGGCAGGAGAGGTAGCCACGCCCACAACACACACACACACACACACACACACACAAAGGAGGAGGAGACACAAGAAAGAACAGGGAAGACACAGAGAAACACAAGGGAGGGGAAACTAAGTCACAGCCAGAGCAGCGACATGCTGCTGGTGCCATATGCACTGTTACTTAGTATTAATAATATGTACAGCTCTGTGTGTAATGCAGATTCAGTATTTTTTTTCCAGCAGATCTGAATTATTGTGTGGATCTGCAACAAACTGTACAAACTCACAGAATTTATTTCCAGATAAATTGACGAAAAAGTTGAAACATACCCTGTCTCCGTCGTTTAACTCGATCAGCATAAAAAAACGAATTGGTTCTTTCCTGGTCCATGCATCATCCTTCCACCAAGTTTGGTGCAAATCAGTTCTGCATTTTGTTGGTCATCCTGCCGACAAATAAACAGACACGGGTGAAAACAACCTCCTTGGTGGAGATAAGGAACCTCTTAACTCTTGACAGCAGCTACAGTGAATGGTTCGTCTGAAATGACACGCCATATTTAGTCTGCTTCAGAAAATTGAAAACATAACTTCATTATCACATATTACGCCACACAACTGTATTAGCCTTTAACATGTACATACAAAGGAGCTTTTAAATTGAATATGTAGTTGAGCGAGGCTGCCGTGGAAGCTCAGTCACTTAGACATGGTGATATTGGTTTGAACCCAGCTCCTGACCTCTGTTGCATCCCCTCACTGAGCCCAATGTGCACAGTCTAATTAAACTGAAACTCTGCATCACATTCAGCTCATAATTCCAGAATCAGAGTTATACTGTGGTGTGGTACAGAGGGATAAGTCTACAGCAAAGGCAGCTAATTATATTATCTTGTGTCAGGGAACAAAAGTGTTTATATCCCAACATCTGCCATGATGTTTTTCTGTGTGCCATAATAGCTCCAGCAGTTGCTAATGGAGATGAAAGTGTCAACAGGCTTCAGCCCACAGATGCTGATAATTATTGTTCTCTCTACTCTATCAACACACACACACACACACACACATGTACGTACGTACGTACGTATGTATATATATATATATATGTATGTGTATATATATATATATATATATATATATATATACACACAGGCATACACTGACAGGTTCAGTATAGTTTCTGCACACACATACTTTGATGTGTTCACATACACTGGCAAAAAGTTGGTGTGTAAAGAGCTGAATGCAAATACATTATTTCTTAACATGATCTCACACATATTAGGCTACATTAAGGCCATTTTTTTTTTTTTTTAACAAAAATGTATTTCACCCCTGTATGTGAAATTTTCCAGCTACCTAGTTATTAATCTGCTTCTACATATCTGTTGTATGATTAAAGGGGCTTTTTGTAAGTTTAGCTATTGCTACATAGCCAACGTTAGCATTGACAGCCTCCCTAAAAGAACAGATTGGCCATGAAAGAACGAACAACTTCATTTTAAACATAACACTCAAAAACACTAGAGAGACAAAAAAGAAAATAAAGTAGACCAAAACAAAAACCCATAACTGGACTACCAGCAATCTCCAACCCAAACCTAAAATAATGAGCTGAAACAACAAACATCCAGCGCCCTGGACCAGGCAACAACCAGGAAGAAACAAAGGGCAAATTTGGGGAGAAGAGTCCACCTCCAAGCAGTGCGCAGGCTGTGTGGCAAGTGAATGAGAAAGAGGTCTCTGCTCCTCAAGTCCCGCCTTTTCTCTTCTCTCAGCTTGCCAATCAATTACTGGTGCTCTAATCCTACAGGAAAAAGAGGTAAAGGAGAGAGAGCAAAACAACGACAAAACAACTGCACGAGCATTGCCCAAAAATTCACATATACGCAGCCACGCCACACAACCAGTCTGAAAGAAACACTGCAAGGTCAACATCACACTTCATTCCTTTGTTCGTCAAGAGCTGTCAAACACTTCTTTCACTGCAGCCTCCAGTCTGCTTAGAGGGCGTATTATAAACTCTTGTCTTGTTAACGCAACGATGGCCGAAGCTCTTCTCAAGCGAAAAACGCCACCACCTGAGAAGAAACCATTTGCTCTTTAGAGTCGCTTTATTGGTTCAAAAAGAGTTTGTTCCATTCAAAACAACATTCACTGACTATGTAGTTTTTGTTTTTGTGAACTAATTGATCACATCATGAACGTCACTGTGTGGTTATTCTGCTTTCTGAGTCTTGCATTTTAAGGTCAATCTGCTTCTGATTCAAACTATTTTTTGAGGCACTATTTTAATGTTAATAGCTCAGCAACCACCAGTTTACATCATTTCTTCTGTGGTGTCTGGTTGTTTAGTAAGTTTTTTTTCAGGAAGTAATATATGTCATGTCACTGCTAAACTGAAAACAGTTAAGTTTTCATCCCAGGTTTAACCCAGTTTCCACAAAATCAGCAGAAGAAAATGTTATTTAATGTTCATCTCAGTCCACTACTATAATACTTAAATTAGGAGTCAGACACATTGAGACAAACAGCTGGTGCTCCCAGCTCCCCGGTCAGGTGCCATGAAACCATTGTAGAGCCACTGCATGTGGAAAAACAGGATAGAAATATGTTTGTTTCATGTATGAATTTGAGGAAAGTTACGGTCTCCTCATCGCTCCACACAGACCTGATGTTTTCTTTTGACAACATTTTGTCCCTTCGGTGGAGCAGAAGCTTCAGATTGAGTCACATCTTTCATGTGTGTCATTGTCTGTTCACATCATCTGCTTTGTTATATTTTGTTTTTATTGACGTTTCAAGTTTAAGGCCAAAAAATACACATAAAAACAGGTGGATGGAAAACACACTGAATGGTACCTTGGGTGATGACTCAGTACCATCAACTCTGCTTGAGGATTTGATGTTATTTATGCACCTCATTGACCTATTTCTCACTATTCGCATCTGACATGGATCTGTCATTGACAAATAGACACCCGAACCAGAAGTGGACCAAAAGCCAAACAAACAAACAATAACTGCATGGTCTTCAGACCAAAAACAGTACTACATTAAGCTTCTTTATTTTAGGGGTTTAGTGAAGGCGGGTCATTTTTGACCCGGAGGACAAGGGCAGTATACAGAATGTTAAGACTTCACAAGGGTTAAAAATGTCAGTCAGCGTTATTGTGATTTGATGATCTTGAAAAGCAGCTTAGAGTAATAAATCCATGAGGTTAAAGGCTTATCAGATGCTAGAACACCACAATACTAAATACGTGAGACAGGTAGAGAAGGTTATCACAGCGATAGTGATTGCCACTCTTTTGAATTATGTAATTTTGTCATTCACTGTACAAAAGTCTCCGTCTGATGACATCGTAGCTCAGCCCCGTCATCTGAGTGCAACCGCGCTGTTCAGCTGTGTTTCAGTCTGTTATGCTACGTTCAAGACACTAACAGGAAGTTGATGAAGCGCATTAGTGGAATTGCCAGTCTCTGATGATGAGTAAGTGTGAACACGATATTTTAGTAAATCTAGGTCATATTCACTGTTGGGGATATGTAAATTGTGAGGTTAGCAGTTAGCACGCTAGCTAAATGAACATTATTTGTCATATGTCATGGAATTGCTATGACATTTTGGTTGACAATGATGGCGGATGCATCATTGGTTGTATTGATTATGTTAATTGATTCGGTTGACTGCTTCACACAGCAATTATGACAAAATTTCACACAAATGGTGAATATTTTATATGATTCTGGATAAACAGGGATGTAATCTGAAACTAGTCTGAGAGGCAGAAATTGTAGTTGATTTCATGTTTTTGATAGCCCCAAGCAGCGAATTCCCAGATAATATGGCGCTGTAATGGCCTGGCCTTGGGTCCAGCCACACCTTGTCCATTTTTTCCATCTGCACCAGTGATGCACATAAATAGGCAATTGTCTACCCTGCTTGCTACTCACCTCAACATCAAGCATGGCTACCTCTTACCTAATGCAAGGACCAAAGATCTATAGCAATTTAAGTTTTGATTGTTAAGATTGCAGGGCCTTTCAACTACGTGACAGCAATGATCATTCAAGTATACTGCATGTAACACTGTGAGAGATGGTTCAAACAAATGTTAGGTTGCAATTTGCAGACTGTACAACCGGGCAATTCAGTTGGCTGCATGCGAGGTAATTTGCACTGGTGGAGGTGATTTCTTCAGCTGTGGAATCAACCGACAACAGCAATGTTGCACAGCTGTGTTGCACTCTGTGCTACATTCTTTGATGAATAATGCTTTCAGGAGGATCTACTTGGACTAATTCCTTTGAAGGGACACATGACTGATGAGATAATATTTAATACAAGGAGCAAGCAGGACAGTTGGGGGTTGGCGTGAGATACAGGAGGAGATTCTGGCACATCTTCATGATTCGAGGCACAGAAAAGCCCATACTTTTCTGTCTCTAAAGGACAATGGCACGTTTTGTCATTTGCTTTTTGAGCCATGTTTTCCATCACTAGAACGAATTCAACGTGGAGCTCCAGACATTAGTAGGAAAGATTTTTTTTTAAACAGGTTATATGTTGTAGTTTGAATATTACTTACATGTTTTGATAGTTACGTAATGCCATATGCACTTAATGTAACTGTTGATATGGTATGGTTCACATGGACTGATTATATAAGTGCCTGATGCAATCTCAATATAGAGATGGTTTGCCCTGATAAAATTCTAAGGACTGACATACTGTTATAACTCTATTCAATACCATACATTGCCCTCATTGTTTTGTTGTTGTTGCTACAGTTATGGGCACTTAAATGGGTGTCTGTTAAAACAGTGAAATTCTAAATGTCTGTCATATGGCTCAGCTGGAATGATTTCTGAACATGGTGTATATTGCCATTTGAGTGTAGGAATACCTTAGACCTATGTATAGCAAAATAAATAAGGCCCATACTTGGGCCAGATACTTATTTTCTTCTGGCCCAGTATTCGCCCGGTTCCACAGCCTGAATCTGGCCCATATAAAGCATGATTGTCAAATGCTACTTCCACATCTGGACCAATTCTGCCACACACAGAGAATCTTCCAGGTGTCAGCCAGTACCGGCTTATAACAGTTGGAATCTACCCAGATGTGAAAATATTTTGGCCAGACTTGGGCCGAGGATCCAGGCATATGTTGGGCCAGAAGTAATTTTTCAATCATCTTTGTTATTAAGCATCGTCTAAATACAATATATGCACTATTATGTTGTCGTACTTCATGTGGCTGTTAATGTGATTTTATCATATCTCAAGCCATATTTCTCAGGCCACTAACTAGCTGACCAGCCCAGCTGTGCAATATCAATTAGATTCTAAAGATAAATGAGTTCTAAATCATAATGCTATGTGTTTGTAGAAATAGGAATGTGAGAACAGAGGACATCATTGATCACCTTATCAGCTATTGGAGGACATGCAATCCACTGTTTTGGATTGGTGACCAAAGATTTTACCACATTTCTCTGATTGTCAACTTTCGTCTTGGGGCCTTACTCTTAACAGAGGTGGAGCAGAAATCTGGGCCAGATCCAGCTTTGGGTCAAGTTGAGTTTAAAGGGTTTTTTTAGTTGATCAAAAGTTTGGGTGAAACTGGAAAGCATAAACAAGCATAAACAAGATCTTTGGTCTATTTCCCAAATTTGATTTCAGATCATGACTCTATACCAAAGAAAGGCATCGTCTTCCATCTTAATTGTCACTGTGAAGTGCCTTGAAATGAGTGTGAATCCAATACTTATGTATATATTAAAGGATCCCACTAAATCATCTACCTGATGCCTGCTGCACAAATACAGTAAATATTTTTTGAACAATCCATATCACTGCAGAGAAGGAAAGAAATAAACAAAAAAGACAGATGTTTCTGAACTGCCATTCTCTCCATTTCCCTCAGCTGTCTCTACCATGCCATCAGCCATAATGAAACATTCATCGTGCTTTCTGATATTTTGGTAATCTCACAGAGAATAATGGCACACGAGTGCTGGTGTTCTTAAGCATGCAGTTTCTTCATGTTTACTGATTCTGCATATGTGTTGAATAAAACATGTCTGGGAGCAACGGGGCGTTTCAGTGGGGGTGTGCACAGGTACAGACGAGAAAGACAATCATGTTACCAACAAATCAATTGTTTGTTTTTTTTTTCCATCCAGCAAGGAAAGAGACATTGTCAGATGTTCAGTGCTTCAAGACTAATGAGATGATACAAAGGATTAAAAGCTGTTTTAAGTTGTTTACTTTTGTCTGTGCTTCATCATCGTTCTGTTTTGTTCAGTTGAATGCATTGTCTTTAATGCATATGTACTAGAAACCAGTTGTTCACCTGACAAAAAGCATGAACCTCAATACTTGACTTCCATGATGGAGTTTTCACAACACATTTCAGATTTGCCTCTGATGATTACGTGAATAAGTCAAGTGTCAATTCAACAATAAAGTCTGTAGAAAGGGAGACAGAGAGATATCGGGCACACAGTGAAGAGAGAGGTTGTGGCAGATAAGAGGAGTCAGATGGAGTTCACTGTGTAATGACTTATAAATGAAGATAAGATAACCCGTCTTCTTCCTATTGAGTGGCCAAATATGTTTATGTAGCCACACCAAATATCATTTGTTTTAAGCCATTTAACAGCATTTTAAAACCCTTGTTAAACTTTTCTTTTCTCAGCCAAAAAATTGTTGACTATCATAGCAACAATAAAAAATATTTACATACATTCAATTTACATTGAATATATGTCAATAAAATGTTAAGTATGACTGTTTATTGAGGAGGAGATATCGGAAAAAAAGATTTTTGCATCACCAAGCAATGTTTTTATCCCAACCAGAATACCCTTAAAATAAAAATGTAAGTAAAGTTTATTTGTATAGCACTATTCAAGTTCCAAACACAGATCAGGGAAAAGGCAAATAAAAAGCAATAAAATAAATAGCAGCAGCTATTCAGACAGACTAACCAAAAGCCTCTCTGAATAAAAACCTTTTCAGCTGCTTCATAAGTGTGCAATCATACCTTCATTTAAAAGCCAAAAGGTATCCAGAAAATGATTCTGTGCTTTTTTTTCCTGCAGTTATCCATTTTCAAGTAGTAAACTACATTTTCCACCACACACTGTCCTGAAGTCATAGCTGTATAAAAGTAGGTGTTGTTAGAGTGTCAGAATGCACAAGAAATGCGTGGGAACTTTGTTACTCAGGATGTGTATGTAATGTAAGCCAAACTTGTATGTCATTCATACATACAGAGTGTGAAGTGAGCGTTTAGGAGTATTCTGAGTATTTAGTGTTGAAAACCTTTCAGGCCACAACAGTACAGGTCAATTGATTTCACAGATTCAGACACATTGAGGACAACATGTAAAGGCTTTGTTAAAAGCAAAAAATACTATCAATTTTTAATGACCATTTTCAAAAAGGTGAACAGAGAAGAGCATCTCGATTTTATTTGGGTTAAGCAGTTGTCAGCCTCATAAGTGAACTGTTACTGAACAGTTTTCCGATTTTTTTGTCATTGCCCACTTTTATCCAGCCTCTGACAATTTCAGTTAAAATGTCGCTTTGTTCTTTCTTTCAATCCTTGAAGAGGACATCAATGCTGGCAGGGAGTGTGTCATAAAAAGGCCTCTGAATCTACTTCAGTGAGTATTCTGGGGATCCAGAAGAACAGGATTTTATTACAGAGACAGGAACACATCATTGGGATTAAAAGAGTTGTACTAGGCTGGTTTAAGTCGTATTTATCAGATTCCAGTTTGTTCATGTTAATAATTACTCTTCCACACACACACAGAAGTTACTCCTACAGGGTTCTGATTAGGGCTGGGACGATTATCCGACGTAATCGACGTTGTCGATTATAAAAATTATTGGACGTGGAATTTTAGTGTCGACACGTCGTGTAAAATTACACAGGGTAAATGTTCATAGAAGAAAACCGGAACTTTCTAATGGGACCGTTTATATACATCGTCTTTGGTTTACCCGGATACAAGCGCAGCGCAAGGGCTGGGACAACGTGGTGACGTAATTGAAGTCATTGACTACGTGAATGATTTGCGTCTGTGTAAAAAAAAAAAAAGATTTGCGGCGTCTACTAGCAGTACGACGGAGCGTGTGGAACAACACGTGGCAGATCTGGCGATGCTCTGGCCTACTGTTCATCCAGAGCTGACCTGAAGAGGGGCATCAAGGAGGCCAAGCACAGCTACAAGCTAAGGATTGAGGAGCACTTCAAGGACAACTCCGACCCCCGACGCATGTGGCAGGGCATCCAGGCAATAACAGACTATAAATCAACCAACACCTCCCCAACATCCAGTGACGCCTCCTTCCCAGACGAGCTTAATAG
>NW_019525485.1:1401477-1403086 GCF_002814215.2 Seriola lalandi dorsalis
GAATGATTTGCGTCTGTGTAAAAAAAAAAAAAAAAAGATTTGCGGCGTCTACTAGCAGTACGACGGAGCGTGTGGAACAACACGTGGCAAAAAAGGCTCGCACACGGTCCTCCAAAGTTTTGGAATACTTTAAATTTGACACCAACAGTGCGGTAGTCTGCAGACTCTGCAAAGTGCATCTGGCATATCACTCTAGCACGACAGTCATGCACGAGCACATAAAGAGGAAACACCCTGGTGCAGTGTGTGTGTGTTGGACGGGGCAAATTGTTGTATTAAATGACTAACCGGAAAATAATTGCAATAAAATTACTGTTAAGTTAATAAAAAAATAAAAAAAATCGTTAGATTAGTCGAATAATCGAAAAAATAATCGCTAGATTAATCGTTTAAAGAATAATCGTTTGGGACAGCCCTAGTTCTGATACTGTTCCCCATATATATGCTTCCTTCAGGTATAGCCGTTGTTATGCAGATGACACTCATCTGTGTTTATCTGTGAAGGCCTAGATGACTTGTGATCTTTTTCTAAATTCAAACTAAACTGACGTTATTGTACACCTAAACGCCCTAAACACAGCAGAAAAACTTCTAATCATATATTTACTTTGGATAGAATTAACATGGCCTCCACTTCTACTGTGAGGTGTCTTGGGGTCATTGACCTCTATTGTATTGAGGTTGTACAGGCAGAATTCTCAGTTGTCTCAAAAATCTGGCCATAAGTAACTTAATTGTTCTTTTGGCAGGACATCTAGTCATGAAGCCAGAGAAAGAATATGTGTGTTACCATGTGTCTCATTTCAATGAACGAAAATACCTTCAAAGAAAAACAAATGAAGAATGAGGAAGTCAAGGAGATAAATCGCTTGACTTTATGTTGGAAGTGATTACTACTATCTCTAAACAACAGAAAGTGTTAATGAATTTGATGGGATGAGATCAAGGAACTGAAAAGACAAAATATCACGAAAGATAAGAGGATTACCCTCATTATCAGCAGGTTGGAGCCCAGGTGGTGGTCATATGCCAGAGCTGCAGCAGTGGCAGGTGGAGAACTCCTCTGTTGAGCAACAGGTGATCGCTCTCTTCAACAGCAAAGCAATATCTGTGATTGGGGGTGTCGTCCTCTCCCCTGCAAAAGGAACAGCGATAAATCTGCCATAATTTGTGAACAAAAAAACCTGCTGCTCAGACAAGGGAGAAAACCAAGGGTTTCCAATGTGTATGTGAACGAACACCTGAGAAAAAACGACAGTTAGTATCTCACAGTTGTATCCCTCCACCCACATGTTCCAGGAAACAGGGTCACAATCTCCCCTTCCTGAGTTATAGCATGAGTGTTTTTGCAGAACATTATGATGTCACAGTGAAGCTGGCCTTTGACCATTTGTATATAAAATGTCATCACGTCATATTATCCTCATGGACATTTGAGTTAAATTGTGTCATAATTAGTGAATGAATTTGTGAGTTATGGCCAAAGACTTGATTTGTGAGGTCACAGTGACCTTGACCTTTGACCTTGAAAATATAATCAGTTAATCCTTGAGTGCGAGTGAATTTGAAGGAATTCCCTCAAGGCTTTACTGAGATATTGCATATATAT
>NW_019525485.1:1403136-1403983 GCF_002814215.2 Seriola lalandi dorsalis
TTTGCCCTCTATTGAATAAAATCTCTGCGCTCTTCTTAGATATTGTCAGTGATCACGCACCGTGGCTGAGGACTGCCGTTAAATTGAATCAGAGGAATCATTAGGGCTCCTCTGAGGTGTGAAGCCATTACACCCTGAGCCGGTCTCCCAAGACGGCCGTTATAAGGTTGCCTAACAAGGCATGTCAAAGGTGAGGGTGACAACAGATGTGGAGAAGAAGTTCACTTGAAGGATGCAGATTACGATGAATGTCTGCAGTGTGTAAGAAGTCATACCAAAGTGTACGGTCCAACACACACAATCACAAATATTGATGAAAAACTCTCTCACACTCTGCCTATTTTAAAATCACATTTAAATGTACAAATGCCTGACGGATGAGAGCCAGACACTCTTGCCACTACACATTTTCGACGGTACGGTACGTTTCATTTGCCTGTCAGTGACGTCATAACTCCTGTGTGCATGCGTTGGTTTTGTGGTTGCCTGCCTGAAAGCGTTCAGATTTGTATCCGGTTTGAAGCCAGGTTTTTAAGCTATCCTTTTTCAACTACGTATTTTCACCAAATGAAGGATTTTAGTCATCGGACGTCTGGATCTTAAGCTGTCAGAGAAACGAGCCGAGGAAATGTTAGACGGCTCAGCTCCCAGCCGCTGGAGACGTCCTGTCCTGTGTCCACTGAAGAGTGTCAGTGAATCAGGGACTTTTAAAGTGAAACTGCTTTTTTGGGGGGTATTTCTACCTGTTTTAATCCCCTGGTCTGTTTGTTATGGAGAGGAGGACACCTCTGTGGATGATTCAGCTGCCGGTAAAAAAGTTATCAGAGAAACAACTGAAACAAAGGCC
>NW_019525485.1:1404003-1410562 GCF_002814215.2 Seriola lalandi dorsalis
CTTGAGTGCGAGTGAATTTGAAGGAATTCCCTCAAGGCTTTACTGAGATATTGCATATATATATATCTGTCTCTTATACACATCTCTCCGAACACCTGAGAAGAGAACAGAAGAGAAGAGAAAAGAAAAGAACAACAGTCATTTGACAAGGGCAGAAAACTACAAGGTGTTGAAACTGAATGGGTCACAAGAGCAGGCAACAGTGGTGATCATCAGGGAGATTGCAGAACTGGAAAAATACCAGTGACGACAACTCATGATAGAGCAGCTCACCTAGGTAATGAAACAACTGAATATTACTGATTAAAAATGGGTTGTTACCTGAATTGAGGTCCACATGATAGGAGCATACAATGTGAGGCTAATACTATTACAAAGTTGAATGAGCTCCCCGAGTGTGACTTTGTGTGGACTGAACTAATGATGGAGTTTTGTAAAGCAATGGATGGTTTTTATTAAAAAAACAGCAGAAAATGAACCTTGCAAAGAAGGTGAAATTATTTTTTTCCATTCAACAGCGTGAATGAAGAAGAGATGAAGTGTATAGAGTTGCAAGTCAGATCATGCAATTTCAATTATTCACTTCAACAGCAGAAGTTCATGTGGAAACTTTCTAAGCATCAAAAGAATATGCAAGTCAATTTAAGAAACCATTCAATGTCATAACTACAGTATCTGAGACCTGGCTCAGTTCTGAGAAGGGAGTGGACTGGATGGATATGAACTTGAATAGGGAGAACAAAAAAGGAGGGGGTGTGGTTGCGTGTGGATAAAAGCTTTAATGATAAGCTAGTGGAGAATTTGACGAAAACTATTGATGGAGTGCATCACCATAGAAATCTGGATGAAGAAAAATTGAATTGTTAGCTGTGTATATAGAGGCATGGAGGGAAGGTTTGCCAAGACTAATCTGAAGCTTATATTCATTTGGTGGTTTCAGTGTCGACTTGTTGAATCCTAATAAGCACAAATAAACTGTTGGGTTTATTGATGTAGGGTATAGTATAGACTTATATCCAATGATCACTAGACCAAGCAGAAAAACATCACACTGTACAGCAATATTACTGATGAATGACATCAGTGACCATGAACTAGTTTTTGTTATTTATTACCCTGGTAATGGGAAGAATAATGATGCCAATAAATTTGAATTCAGGCGAGTAAGAATAGAGGAATTCATGAAAGCATTTAGAGATGGTTTATTAACAGAAAACTGGAAAAGCGTATATGAATATATATATGTATATATGATTCTATTCACTGTGATAAAAACTGTCCAAAGCAAAATTAGATTGGCCGTTATAACAAAGACACTACAAAATGCCTGGAAAAAACAAAACATGGAGAATTAATAAAATATAGGAGATAAAAAAATAGAGATAGCAAATAAATATGAAAAATGTATATGTACTTATGTATATTTACATGCCATTTTGTCACATTTAGAGAAAAACTGAACCCAAATGCAAACAACGAAAAAAGGGGGTTGGTGGAAAAACAGTCTTTAAATAAAAAAAAAATGAAAATCCAAAAATGGAGAGTGTAACAGAGGAGACAGGAACCAGAAGCACGAGGAACACAAGGAACTTCAACAGCAAGCTGAAGCAGGAAGTAACAGTCTGTGTCAGTTCGTCTGTTTAACTCCCCAAAGGGCAGCACAGAGACGAAATAGACTCAAGGGAGGCAAAGGTGATTGAACACAGGTGAAACACATAAGGGCGGGGCAGACAATCAACAAGGAGGGAAACAGGACAAAGACAGGAAGTCAAAACATCAAGAGACACAAGGAAAGTAACTTCAAAATAGGAACAGGAAATGACCAAACTAATACACATAACACAAAAGCTCAAAACAGAAAATGTTCGTCATGGCAACCCATGACATATTTGGATACATCATGTCCAGTCCACAGTCATGTGATCAAAGTGTTGATGTAAACAGGTGAGTTATGTAAAAATTCACCCCCCCCGCACAGTTATCATGATGGAGAAAATTTGTTATAGAGACGACAAGTGTTCAGCGTGTTTATTCCTGTTGTAAAGTTGAACATTTTAACATGGGAGTCTATGGGGATTGACTAACTGTTGGAGCCAGGCTCTAGTGGTCATTAGAGGAACTGCAGTTTTTGCTTCTTCAGTGTTGGCGTCATTTTTCAGCCCGGGAGGTTGCAGCATGGGATGTTGCTGTTTTACATACAGTACCAGGATGAACTCATTGCTGTACTGTTCATTGCTATGATGTATTTGCCCTTTAAGTGCATCAGTACTTGTTCAGGATTTTTCCAGTGAAGAAATCCAGGTGTTCGACATAAAAAAAAGTGTAAAACTTTCAGATTTTGTAGAAATATAAAGACGTCAGTGAAGACTAGGGCACTTCATTTTTTTTTTTTTTTTTTTTTCAATGTTGTAGCCAAATTCCTCAAAATTACATTGACTTGAGGTTCACTGTAATGGATTACATAAAATGTACATAAACATTTTTAATCCTCTACAAGTAGTTGCCAGTCTGGAATGAAAATAAATAGAAAACACAGTGTGCCTAAAGGTTAGAAGAAGCACAGGATAGACTTTAGAAAATGATGGTCAGTCATGTCAAATATTTGTAATTGTTGAGATATTATTTTAATTTTACTTTGTTCTGGCACGTTTGAGAAGTTAATACAGGTGCTATATGATGGACAATGGTAACAGCCAATGAGATGTGCTGATGTTGATGTGATGGGCGTGTAGATGTTAATAGTCAAACTGTCAAAAGTTCACTTATGAGTGAGTTCCAGACAGACCCAATATAATAACGGCGGGACATCAGTCCTGCTCTAACACTTGGTCTGCACGCCAGAGTCGCTGAGCAGTTCACCTCTGCCAACAGTAATTTCCAGTAAATGGGTTCAAATATGGGGAGAGAAACTCTGTGGAGATATAATTTACTACTCAGACCTATATTTAGTAATGAAGGATACACAAGGTTCATATTTATTAGTGCAGACTCTAGAGAGAGGGACAGTAACATTCTTAGTGCATTTTTACCCTCCTCTATCTGCACCACTTGAAATCAAGAAGGGAAAAGGGAGGGGATTTAAAGGGAGGGCTGGGAGATAGAAGGCAGTGGCCTCAGTTAACAGTACAGGCTTGACAATAAAATGTTACACATGATTCAAAGTGACAGTGAGCTGCAGTTATATTTGGCACAGAAAACAACTCCATCAGAATGTGAGTTTCAGTCTGGACTGAACTGAACTGTTTGTCAGATCTGGGAGTTTTGAGGTACAGCTTCTAATTATGACGCATGGAGCTACAATCACTGTGACTTATTTGAATAGGGCAACAGACTGCTGTGTGTCTGCGTGTGACCGAGATACAGGAGAGAATAGATCTGTAATAAACTGGTGTACATTAATATCTCTCTACATCCCAGCGCCGCAGAGAACATGCAGAGAGAGAGGCACGTAATTCTTTCCTCTACTCCATTACAATGGTAATTAACAGCAGATAAGCATTCTGATGGAGCTCGTTCAGTCCGATTACACATGGTAATGGCTTGCACTCCTGTGGTGCCTCACGTATTATTTTTTTATCATCTGCCCCTCGAAAATGATAAAGGAAACATAATTTGTATTTTTTTACACTGTTTTCCGTGTCTGGGAAATTGATTTATCATTTTGGAAAAGCTATGAAAATGTAAAGGGATTGCCCTCCACCCACAAAGCATTTCACGGGGGTAATTAGAGAGGAAGTGGAGCCGCTGTTTCGAGCTTTCTGGACAAAGCCGATGACAACCAACACAGAATCAAACAAGACTCAAGGATTCAGTGGAACATTGCTGCATTACTGGATTGTGTTTTATATGTACAGTTGCTTATTTCTGCATTGAGAGGAAGCAGAACATGATTAATTTGCCAAATCTGAAAATTCTTGAATATATATATATATAGGATGTAGTTTGAATATTTCAATTAATTTTATTTATAACACATACACAAATGTAATATATGTACATTAACCACAGGTAGTCTATACATTGTCTATTGTCTCACTGCCTGTCTAAAAAAAGAGCATATGTGGCAGTTGCGAACAGCTAATGTCCATGTCTATACACAGTCTGCACCAACATCCAATTATGTTTTTTCTTTTCTTCATCTCTGCACAACATAACAACAACATAATTTCAACAAGTTCATCTTTGTTGCCGTCATTCAGAATGGACTTTTGTTCACAGGTGATTTCCTCTCAGTCACAGTAATCAAGGAAATATGTCTGGTACTGTTCTGCTGCTGTCTCTCTACATACAGTCAGATTTTTGCAGAAACACTCTGACATGAACAAACTGACAAAGGGACACTAATCCCTTTCAGCATGAAAAAAAAAAAAAAAAATGGGGAGAAAACATTAGCATAGCTGTCAGAGCCCATCACAACATCGCATGCTCATGCAGGACAAGAATACCAAACTGGGGATGGCAGGAAAATCAGGCAGTCAGCAAAACGAGAGCCTGCAGGAGACACAGAGCGATGGGCAGTAAATCAACCTGAGCCACTCAACCAATGTGGAAAAGTGTGCACAACTTTTTCATCTTGATGTGATCAAACCTGTAACATTTCTTTTGAATATCTGCACGAGAAGCAACGGTGTCACAGTTACAACAAAGCATTTGGCTCGACCTTTGGTGCAGCAATATATAGATAGGACCCCATACCCAAAGTTTAATTATTAAAAATGATTAAACATTTTTTATTTAACAATAAATTTTAACCAAAACCAAAAAGAGTCCCATGCAATGAGGAATAAGACCTAGAGCATCCCCCCCCACCCCCCACCCCCCGGCCTAACCCAAAATACATAATAACTAACCTAAAAAACGAAACAGGGAACAGACTACCACACCTCCGTCCTCAAACCAACAAAAGAAAAAAGGTAGTCGGGGGGCGTTTGAGAGTTAAGAGAGATCTCCCTCTGCAAGAGCCTCCCTTAAATAGCCTGTGGTGGGCAGTGTAGTTCGATGAACGCCGTTCATATTTTTAGCGAACGCTGAATTGAATGAATCAGTTCACAAATGATGAACGTGAATGTGAGCGGCGTTCACTCTAACTTTTTACAACTGTTTTACGGCACGCCGCATGACGTCTCCATAGACAGGAGGCTAGTGTTAAGTGAACGTCCACCACTGATTTGGGGTTAAAGAAGTTCCCTCAAACTCAGCAGTTCACCTAGCTGAGGTTAAGGATATGTGGGGACTTAAAGGCAAAGTGAGGAGCCTGGTAACTGATTGTGCAGAAACTATGACATCATATGCAAACATACTAAACCTGCAACACATGTCCTCGGAATAGTGGTAAAAAAGGTCACTTGGCCAAACAGCAGAGCTTGATGATAAATGCTTCTGTGCATGCAAAATTGGTTTGGCATTTTAAAAAAAGCATCACAGCCATGGAAAAAAGCACAGCATAAGCTCATACAAGAAGCCGACACTCGCTGGATCAGTACGTATGCAATGAGACACTGGGGAGAAACTGGGAGCAGCTCTAACTACTTTGAATGTTGACCTCATTTCCTTCTAGTGCTGAGTATGAAGTAATTCACCAGTGTCTCCAAGTGCTCGGTTCTTTCCACCAAGCCGCTGACTTATCTGAACAAAAAGGATATCTGTGTTAAAGGTCACCCGCCTTGTCAAAAAGCTAAAACATCATACAGCCAAACAAACCAACCAATAATGTGAAAACAAATGTGATAGAGAAAATAACCCTGTCCTTTTCCACGATACTAGGGGTAGCACTGTGGCTCTGTAGGGTGAGCTGTTTGCAGGCACCACAGCCAGTAGCTCTGACAATGCCGGAGACCTCGGGATACCTACAGGAAGGTAATCTCTGGCGCCTACTCGCCCATCACACAGAGTCAACAACAACAATTAAATGCAACAGTTTGTACCACTGCCAAAGGCCAGAGGTACATTTTGCTTTTATCATCTTTTATTGAAATGAAACATACCCAATTAAAGTACTTCTAACAAATATTGTGTTTGTCTATGTATCTGAAAGACCCACATTTGGCAAGACCAGAGGATCCACTAAAGTATTGGATGACTCACAAGCCTTCATTAACCCAATTATTTCAGTTGGCTATGCAATATCTTTCACACGGCACCGAGGATGCTGGTGTGCAAAGAATCTTTTCCAAGGCTGGTGAAGAAGTCAGCCAGAGAAGAAAACTGCCTGAAGCCCAGCACCATGGAGCAAAGTCTGTTTTTTGAATAAGAACCTTCATTGAATAAATAAATACACTTCCACAACTACAAAATGGCCCATATCCACTAGCACATACCCCATGTCCTCCCGCTTCTCTGATTGTATTTTGCCGCATTAAAATGATAAAACATGACAGCGTGTTGTACAAATGAATTTTTACATAATATTGTACATTTGCACACATATTATGTTCACAAATAATTTCAGTGTCTGTAGTTGTAAACCAACATTTGAAATACATCTTTAAAATACATCTGCATGACAAATTCAAGTCTGTATGTAGAATAGATTTTTTATGTGAAAAAAAAAAAAAAAAAA
>NW_019525485.1:1410614-1411297 GCF_002814215.2 Seriola lalandi dorsalis
CTCCAGTTCATGGCCAGGATTGTGTTGGCTGGTTGCTGGGAGCTGCTGCCCACAGTTATGTACTCACTGACTAGCACACTAATGAGCTGAAATGGTAAAAACCTGCAAACAACTGTGTGCTGATACCTGTCAGTGGGCTTGACACGAGAAGCCTATGATTCAATGTTGAAGCTAAAATTGCAAGCTGGAACTTTCTGCTGTTTTTGTAGTTTGACACAACAAAATCAACAGCAACATGGGTCTGCTCAGCTACTTTAGCTGGGTGTGTTTTCCAGTCTTTTCAAGGGCTCAATCACAAAGTCAGCTATGGCAGAGGTAATATCAAGAAATCACAAAATAGAAAACAACCAGGAGATCATCTCACACAGGTTAAATACATTAAATGTAGCT
The DNA here is from genome assembly GCF_002814215.2 of Seriola lalandi dorsalis. NCBI lineage: Eukaryota > Metazoa > Chordata > Actinopteri > Carangiformes > Carangidae > Seriola > Seriola lalandi. The sequence continues at coordinate 1,411,005 of NW_019525485.1, forward strand.
AATAGCAGCGTGCCATTGTGTGTATGTGTAATCCTTTGGATAGCATTGTTGTTAGCTGGCTAAACTAGCCACATGGCCTTATCTGACAATGGAAGAGACTGTCCTGTAAAAAACTAGCCCATAGATTGTCTATGCAGCATGTAATCATGAACAATAGTTAGGACTAGATGTCACCTAGCAACTAAGCATGTCATAGTAATTATGACAAGAGCAAAGGGAAAAGTGCGGTGATGTAGTATAAAGAGAGGCAAAGCCCACGTCAGGAGGAGGCTGTGATGGATGGATGATTCAAC
>NW_019525485.1:1411347-1436056 GCF_002814215.2 Seriola lalandi dorsalis
TGTGTGTGTGTGTGTGTGTGTGTGTGTGTGTGTGTGTGTGTGTGTGTGTGCATTTCTGGAATGTGTACCTGTGCCTAAATGCAAACAAAAATTTCTGACATATAACATTTAGTACATTGAAAATAATTCAAAAAACAATAGTGGCATTATGTAAAAAAAAAACTGACATTTAAAGGGTTAAAATCCTGAAAATAAATGAATAAGATCAGGGTGATGAGTTATGATCAGGACTGATTCTTCATAAAAAACCAACAGTGGTGTTATGTACACAAACTGCCATTCAGTGTGTTTTTAAAGGATGCACAGGGTTAATGGAATCTTCCAATTGTCTTTGGAACGGAACTGATGCTCAGTTATGACATCAAGAGTTCTCTATGCTATATACTTTGTACATTGTGCTATACTGGTCAGTTTGCCCTCACCTGAGCACACTTCAACACCTACAAGCCAGAGTTCGTTAACGGAGTTACCATGAAGACACTGAACATTTGGAAAAGCATTTGTTGTGGCGGTATGCCATCAAGTTCTGCTTCAGACAGCCGTTCTGAATCAGATAAAACAGTTAAAACAGGTAAGAAAACTGAACACAGAGTATAGTACTTGCTTGAACTATACTATACTAAGTATCAACATTTTATACTACTTTACCTGTCAACTCCACTACATCATGATTTTCCTCCATTACATTTATTTAACAGTTGAAACTATTACTTATCTTGCAGATTCAGAGTTTGAAAAATTGTTTAATGTGTCAAAGTACAAATTTTTCTAAAAAATATGTACCCAATACATGATTTACAAAACAAGTATCTCGTTTGTAACTGAATATTTTTAGACAGTGGTATTGAGTCATTTACTGTAGTAAAATATCTGGATACTTAAGACCTGTGTAGCTTTTGACCATGTTTTTTCTCATTCAGTCTATTCTGTGCTTCTCAAATACCACTCACTGAAATGGACATGATGCCATGTTAAGTATTAGACAAATTCTTCCTCATGTTGTCATAGAATGGTAACCAGTTATTAATTTACATGAGCATGATGAATGCTTCAGTTACATTTGTGCATGCTGTGTGGACTGAATGATCCCCCGCTGACTCCATGTTGTCGCTAACCTTCACATGTTCTACTTTGTCTCTTCATGTACTGCTTCTCTCTCAACAGTGACGGGTGGAGACAAAAGAGAGGAGAGTTCTGAGGAGCGGAGGAGTGACATGTTGTGCAGCAGCACAAATTCGCTACCACATCCAGAACTTCACTGGAGAAGGAAGCTTTGGTGTGGTTGCCAAGGGTGTGAATTTAATCACATCACAGGACGTGGCCCTCAAGGTCCTGAAAACTGAGGAGACTTCTAAAAGAGAGGTACAGCATTTAATTTGTTTTGATTATTAGGTTTTTTGCTTATTAAATGAATTGCTGACTCCATGCTGCATTTTCCTATTTGTCCATACATCAATATGCTCGAGATAGTGAGCGTACTCGAGCCAGTCAAGAAAAACGTGGTTCAGTGCTTTGAGACGTTCAAATACAAAGAACATACGTGTCTATTGTTTGAACTACTGGACAGGAGTCTTTTTCAACTGTGTGTAGCACGTAACTGTGAGTGACTGTCTCTCTGTGAGATCCGGCCAATAACACAACAGGTAAACACCGTGTGGCTTTTGTAGCCAGTGCGCAGGCTATGTTATGACTAGATTAAATCAGAAGACAGGTTCGATTCTCGGAGGTAATGGTACAATAAATACACACAACCAGGCGGCTGGTACCATATATTAGCATGTGACAATATATACAGTGAACCCCAATATTTACAGTCTGCAGATTACATTAACTGGATAATAATGTGCACTCATAATTCTGATGCATCATCAACATTCAAAATCAAGCAATACACACAGTCCCAGGTTGAACTAATATGGCAATAGTTCCACATTCCACACACACAATATTAAGTAACGCCGAAGCACAGTTCATGAAGAATGAGACGCACTGAACTTGTCCAGAGTGTGCGCTGCAAAGGCAGAGTCCAAGTTGTCTTTTCCCAATGGCTAAAAGCCTTAAATTGCGTGTGTGTGTGTGTGTGTGTGTGTGTGTGTAAAAGAAAAGGTGAGAGGTGGGAACAAGGCTGCCAGAGCTTCCTACCAGACCAGGAGAGGCTCTTTTACTGGGATTGCTCGGCTCGCTCCAAGCCAGTTTCTTAGCTCGCCATCGTTTCGACTCTGACTCGGTCAGTCTACTGCCTCAGACCCACTCTATGTCAGTTGGCTCACCGTATCCTGGGGTACCATTAAACTTACTTCAGCAAACTTCAAACTAAGGACTTGAGTGAATTGTCTTCAACAGAAGCTAGGTGTGCCGTAGCTAATCTACACCAATACATTGAAAAATGCAAATGCTAACGATCACAAGAGTCAGTCTCACCAATTCCGGAATATATCCGATGCACCACGCGACCACTTATCCATCCTTGGCGCTGGCTGACATCTAAAACAATTGGATGATGTAACGAAAGCATTTAGGATGATACAAAGAAGAATCTACGAGTAACAACAGCAATTGTTTGTAGCGACCGACCTGTAGCAGCTGTCAGCGTGCCTTCCCTCACCTTCTGAATGAGACACAAAGAGGACAGTTTGTAACATGCGCCGCGAGCAACGCCATTGGACAGCTGCGGCCTGCGGTGCGACGACGCAACCCTACGTGACTGGAAGTTACCGGCAAAACCCGACTGCCAATAGAGGCCAAGGCTCTTGATGGGAGTTTGATATTCCGGGTGACTCACAAGACTGAGCCATTAAAAGTTATTGGTGATAACCATGAACTCATGCACTTTCATTTGTATAACTCTACACAGCACTCTCTTATTCTGGGGTTCCCATGGTTGAAAGAACATAACCCGCACATTGACTGGAGTACTGGGAGGGTTTAGAACTGGGTTGAGAGTTGTAAACACAGGTGTTTAAAGCCAAGTCATGACCCAAATGTGAAAACTGTTAATGCTATCTCTGTTAATCTGAACACAGACTCTGAACTTCCCGACCTGACTTCAGTTCCGAGATGTTACCATGATCTGGGTGAGGTGTTTAGTAAGAGTAAGGCTACTTCCCTTCCTCCTCACAGGCCGTACGATTGTCCCATTGACCTGATCCCAGGGGCCCCAATTCCTAAGGGTAGGCTGTATTCCATCTCTGGTCCTGAGAAGAAGGCCATGACCGAATACATTGAATCCTCTTTAAAGGCTGGCCTTATTCGTCCCTCTTCATCTCCTGCTGGGGCAGGGTTCTTTTTTGTTCTCTCCGGCCATGCATTGACTATGGGCCACTTAATGACATCACCATTAAAAGTCGGTACCCTCTGCCACTCATGTCATCAGCCTTTGATCAGTTTCAGCAGGCCAAGATCTTCACCAAATTAGACCTGAGAAACGCCTATCACCTGGTTAGAATCAGAGAGGGGGATGAATGGAAGACAGGCTTTAACACACCCAGGGGTCACTATGAATATCTGGTAATGCCATTTGGGTTGACTAACGCCCCCGCTGTCTTCCAAGCCATGATTAATGATGTACTTAGAGACTTCCTGAACCACTTTGTGTATGTCTACCTAGACAACATCTTGATCTTTTCCCCGGACTCAGACTCTCACATTGGCCATGTACGTCCAGCGGTTGCTGAAGAACCAATTGTATGGTAAAGCTGAAAAGAGTGAGTTTCATGCCAAAACAGTGTCTTTTCTTGGCTTTATCATAGCCCCTGGAAAGATGCAAATGGACCCGGCAAAAGTTAGCGCTGTGGCTCAGTGGCCTACACCCGATAGCCGTAAAAAGGTTCAGCAATTCTTAGGATTTGCCAACTTTTACAGACGGTTTATCAGAAGCTTCAGTGCCATAGCTGCCCCTCTCCATGCATTCACATCTCCACTGACTCCTTTCCTGTGGTCCTCTCAAGCCGAGGAGGCCTTCCAGCAACTCAAGGCACGGTTCACTCCTGCCTCCCATCCTCACGGTTCCTGATCCCAGCCGGCAATTCGTGGTGGAGGTGGACGCCGATAAGGACAACAAGCTTCATCCCTGTGCCTTTCTGTCAAGGAAGCTTTCGCCGGCTGAGAGGAACTACGATGTTGGCAGTCAAAATTGCTCTAGAGGAGTGGAGACACTGGTTAGAGGGGGCGAAGCACCCATTCATTGTATGGACTGATCACAAAAATCTTGAATACAATCGCAAAGCCAAGAGACTGAACTCACGTCAAGCCAGGTGGACATTGTTTTTTAACCGTTTTGATTTTGTGTTGTCTTACAGGCCGGGGTTGCAGAACACCAAGCCCGACGCCTTGTCGCGTCTGTTTGACCCCGAGCCTACTGCCAAGAAACCTGAGCCCATCCTACCACTGAACCGTGTAGTAGGAGCGGTGATTTGGCAAATAGAATCTGAGGTGAAGCAAGCTAATGGTGAGAATCCAACACATAGTGGTTGCCCAGTGAATCGTTTGTTTGTCCCTGTCAATATGCGTCCACAGGTGATCCATTGGGCTCACACCTCACTACTCACCTGCCATCTGGGAGTCAAAAGAACTATGCATGCCATTTCCCAGAGGTTTTGGTGGTCCTCCATGGAGCGAGAGGTTTGGGAGTATGTGGAGGCGTGCACCATCTGTGCCCGCAACAAGTCTTCCTCTAGAGCACAGATGGGATTGCTGCAGCCACTCCCTGTTCCCACTCGTCCCTGGGCTGAGATCTCTCTAGACTTTGTCACGGGGCTCCCGATTTCTGAAAGTAACACCACTGTCCTCACAGCGGTGGACCGATTTTTCTAAGATGACTCATTTCATTGCTTTGCCCAAGTTGCCATCTGCTAAAGAAACTGCTGAAATTATGATGACTAGTGTGTTTCGTATGCACGGATTTCCTAAGGATATTGTTTCTGATCGGGGGCCCCAGTTCCTCTCCAAATTCTGGAATGAATTCTGCAAGCTCATCGGAGGCACTGTCAGCCTCACCTCTGGGTACCATCCGGAATCAAACGGCCAGACCGAACGTCTCAACCAGGAGTTGGAGTTGGTACTGTCATGTCCAGGAAAAAACATTAAGTTATGTTTATTTTTGTCTGTCTCGTGACTTCCTGTTTTATTTTGAAAACCTAACTCTCCTCTTGTTTCAGGTAACTTCCTCTTCCCTTGTGTGTGTATGTATATTGTCTGCGTTCCCCTTTGTCCTGTGCCAGTTCGTCTTGTTTTGTTACCAGAGAACCACGCCAGCCACGTTGTCTCATGCCAGGTCTTTTGAATTCCATGTTACGTTTTGTCAGAGCCTTTCTGTACATTCCTTTGATACTTTGTCTTTTACTTGTGTGCTGAAGTTTTTGGTTTTCCTTGAAAGAGCGCTTTTCATTTGGATACTTTGTACATATATTCCTCTGTTAGAGTGACTTTCCTTTGATAATTTGTCTTTCCCTTGTGTCCTGAAGATTTTTCGTCTTCCTCGAAAGAGCGCTTTTCATTTGGATACTTGGTACACATATTCCTCTGTTAGAGTGACTTTCCTTTGATACTTTATTATTAAAATATTATTAATTTGTACGAGTCGTGCATTTGGGTTCACTTCCTAGTTCAGTTGTGACAGCTGGCCCAGCTGTGGAAGAGACAGCTGGAAGCCAAGGTGCAGCCAGTCCAGCTGAGGAGGCATTAACCAATGCTGGTTCAACTGAGGAGGGTCCACTTTCCAAAGTTAAGAGGAAATTCTTTGGGAAGACAATAAGGATTTTATATGGAATTAAAAAACTTGACTGATAAATGTCAGAGGCTGAGTCTGCTGGGTGAACAATGATGCACTCAGCACTTCAGCGTTCTGGTTTCTGTTTGTAATATTGTGAGGTCTTGGCCTTGATCTGTAAAGTTTCTTGACACGATGTTATTCAATTGTATTGAACTGAATATTCTTTAGTTTAAATTTATTATTACAAAGCAACTTTGAATTATTGAACTGAAGTTATGGGCAAACAAATGAACTTAAATTCCTTTGTTTGTGTGTCTGTGTGTGCATAGGAGAAGACACCATGCCTGTTTAATTCACCAATGTTGTTGAATCATTGCAGCTAAATGTAAGCAACCCAAATCAGCTAAGTGTCTTATTTCATTATTCCCATTATTACTTTTTATGACCAAATAGCTGCAAAACTAATGTCATTCCCATCAGTCTCAGCTTGTGTTTCGTGCTAAATTCTTTCCTCCAGTCATTGCACTTTGCAGGTCAACAGTGTCTTGTCTTGCCTCTTGTTGAGTGCCCTGGGGTGGGGGACGGGGAGCTGGAACCGGAGGATGCTCTCTGTGCTGGTCTGGAGACAGAGGCTCCTCAAGATTTCCGTGTCACAGACCTCGAGGTAGCAGAACTGGAGCAAGTCTTGCATGCAGGTGGCACAAACTCCTCATCTCCTCCATCATCCTCCTCACAATGGAAACAGAGAGACAGATGTTGAAACAAGAGCTACGAATAAAGCTATAATAGAACATGTTCAGTTTGAAACCAAAGGACTATATCAGTTGACTTTGGTATGCTATGGTATGCTTATTGATAATGGAAAGAGTAGCTTTCCTAGTTTCATACCACACCCAGCACGGTGGGGTAGAGCAAACGGATTACCTGTACTGTCACGCTTCGTATCAACTGTCCCTTTTATATTTACAAGGGTGTTATTTTATAACAAATACTAAAATTGTTCCCAAACAATATTTATACTAAATACACTTGGACTGTTGTTTTAGCAGCATTAAGGCCTCATCTTTAAGAAACATTGAAAACAAAGGCCACCAAAATATTCTATGGACATTTCACAGGCAGATTTAAATCGCAGCGTTCTATTGGTCCCGGTACTGGGTGCGTCGGGCTTAAGAGGTTATAAAAGAAATTAATTTAACTTAACACACTGATAATGTGAAGTCAAGAAGGGAAATAAAATAACTCTTTTCAGTGCTCTATAGTACCATAGTCGGTTTGTTGCAACTGTTTCAGAAAGGTGTTGACGGTTTTGCATCAAACCACACTGCAAAACAGCAAAAGCATTCTTGTAAGATCTTTAAAGGATTCGCACACCAAAAACACGTCAGTGGCTCAGACTTTTCACCATTTTTTAGTGAAACCTGTTCTTGAGAAACCCAGCTAACTATCAGACTGGTGGGACCAGAAATATCTCCTCCCAAGTAGAAAGAAAAACCATGTTGCTACTTTGTAACAAGCTGTAGGCTCACCAGGCCACCGTCTAACACATACAGTACCTTTGATCAAAACCAGCCTTCTTACCTCAAGCTCTCTGCAGCATGTGTCTGCCCAGCCGTTGTAAAGTCCTCACTCTGCAATTCACCTCTGTCTGCCTTTATATAAATGAAAAAATTGGACCTGCAGTGGAGCTATTTTTCTACGGCTGCTTAGTGTTAGAGATCACATTACAATAATGTACATTGTGGAATCTTTATTTTTTTCTCATCTTTTTATGATGTGACTAGTGTGTATTGTAGAAAAAGCGCTGCATGAATGAATGTGTTAAGGTGAATGTGACTTCCATTGTAAAGAGCTTTGAGTGGTCAATAAGACTAGTAAAGTGCTACATTAGTGGAGTCCATTTACAGACGACCCACATGAAACATCACATTATTATCTCCTAATTAACCTAGTGAGTTATCTGATATTAGACATTTTCAGCAAGATTAGTTCAGTATTAACTGATTTGGCCACCTCTGTAAACTTAGCTGGGGCAACTATACTGTAAATATTTAAGTTTAAGGACAATTCATTCATGTTGGCACTTTATTATTTACTAAATGTCTTAGTTGAACCTATTGCTGTTCATAATAGAGTAAAATATTATTGTGATATTTGCGTGATGTTTTGTGATCACACAGACTGGGAATATTGTCCTGGTGTGTAGAGCAGGTAACAGGTTATGTAATCAGGAGTTGATTTGATATTTCATCACAAACTGTACAAGTGTGTGTGTGTGTTCATGTCTTTTATCCTGGAAAGACCATCTGTGGTTGAAAAGATGTCAGTCACATGCACTTCAAATAAAGAAGTGTAAAGAAGACAGCATGCTTTCTTTCCTCCTTTTATTTATTAAGTTACTCTCTACTAAGATTGTTTTCTCAGTAGATACTTTTGCAATTGAAGTCATAGTCAAGGAAGGTCAATCTTTTTCTTCGAATTTGTGAGCAACATTCATTTTGTTTCTTCAGGATTTAGGACCAGTTTTAAAACAATGCATGTCTGTGTTAAATAACATTAAAAGCAAAGTGAAAATGTCCCAATGGCTCTTCCATCTAGAGCAAGGCTGGTAACCATTTCCACCTGAGTGGGCCTGGTATGTTATAAGCCCTTAGACTGTTATTATTCCACGATGGTTTGAGACATAACATTTTTGTCCATGTTTAACTAGAGAATCAGCACCTTCCAACAAGCCATTGTTTGTCTGAGTGAGTCACTTACTTTGGTAAATAAACTATTATGAGAAGTTAGAAAAGATTTGGACAGTCTGACTCGGCGCATTGCTGCTTTCTCTCTGTATGTTTCTCTATGTATGTCTCTGTTTGCAAGTGACATCTAGAGGCACATCAGTGAACTGGACATTCCTATTGGCTCCAGTGGGTGCTATCACAGCCAATCAGTGTCTGAGCTCAGAATAATACAGCACTGCCCCAAGCCAAGCCTCTGAATCAAAGTGAGGAGAAGTTGGTCTAAGTTTATTGTAGTTTCATAAAAAAAAAAAAAAAAAAAAAAAAAAAAAAAAAAAACGTGATCAGTGAGAGATGTAGTGCTGCGGAGGGTGTGGAGCTTATTTCTCAAGAAGAAGAAAAAAATGAATACTGCTCAAAAGTGAGCATGACTCTTGAAGATGAAGATAGAAATTTCACCTTGAACAATCCAGACAAATGTGTGCAACTTCCTGTTTTGTGGTTTGCAGCTTTTATCTATAAAACAGGGAAAATGTTTGTTTTTGTTTCATGGGCTACTATCCCCTGTTATACTGTACATAAGTCTTTATTGAGTGACATATATTATTAGCTGAGGTTGTGCTGATTCCGAATCTGTGCAGCACTTGATGAAACGTTTAAAAATGACAACTCTATAAAGGCAAAACACAAAAGGTATTGATCAACAGGAAAGCCTCATTGAGGCCCTCAGAGGGTTAAGAGGGCTGTCAAGCTTTGCCTTCAAAAGATTTAAACAAAACGTGTAATGTCAAGTATGCCTGAGCAGCAGTGGTTTGAATTACGGTGTCTTCAAATATCAGCTGTGTAAATGTAAAGAGCAGTCGCGTTTAAAATTTGACTGTAGAATTCTGCCCTCATGCCACAGCAGCATGTTTTGTATCATACAAAACTAGACTGCCACGCCTTCTCCCACCTCTGCTGGGTAAAGTGGAGCACTTTAACAAATTAATTTCAAACCTTGTGATAGCTCACAGCGAGACGTTTCCGGTGAGTGGTGGCTACCTGCAGAGCACATACAGTAGAAGTGCACAGCGGGAGAGAGCAGCAGTGAGTCTAGTGTTGAGCAGTGTTCATTATTGTGGTGTGTTGTCAGTGTTTTATATAGTAGAAATCATGAATAAGAGGTGACATTCTACCACTGAAGCTCTGGAGGAAATAATGAATAACAGCAATAGAGGATTTGGCGGGCAACACTTATGACTAAGAGCTCATTTCTGTGGATGCACTTTATGATTAAATAATTTTATACTACAAGACATGGATCCTGTCCATTAGAAAATACTTTTGTCGTTTTATTTATGTTGTTTTTTTTCCTGCTCGTTTAGATTTTTTTTTCTTCTAAATGTATAGAAGCTTTTCTGTCATTTTCTGAGGAAAGATGATGGTTCAGCAGAGTCACCAGGGAAAATGGTAAATGGACTGCACTTACAGTATATTGTGCTTTTCTAGTCTTAGAGACCACTCAAAACACATTCACACACACATACACAGATGGAACAGCCATCAGAGGCAATTTGAGGCTCAGTATGTTTCCCAAAAGACACTTCAACATGTGGGCTGGAGGAGCAGGGGGTCGACCACTGATCATCTGATTAGTGGATGACCCACTCTACCTCCTGATTCACAGCCACCCACAAGGGTGGTAAGTGGTTAACTAGGCAGGTAACTTTGGAAAAAGAGGAGTTCAGGGGTGCTCAAACCCATCACCGCCGCACCAGCCAGGTCACAGCATGATTATGAAGCATCATCAGAACACGAGTCCAGATTTTGTTGAGCAGAAATGGTAACAATGAGACTCTGACATCTTTCACTATATTGATACAACAATGAGAAAATCAAATGGGATATTCATAGGTTTTGTGATCGTTGCTTGACAAGAGCTTGAGCCATCATTGTCTTTGTAATAGAAGGGGTTACAATACTACGCCCTCTAAGCGGCATCACGTCTTCAGGGCAGATTGGATGCTACAATGAGCCACTAATGGAAAACGCTGAGCTGTCCGGGCCTAGCTAGTTAGCATGCTAACTTCAGTCAAAGAAAAGACGTGACACTGGAGGGAAAACAAGACAAAGACAGGAAGTAAAAGGGAAGTGGACACACAAGGTAAGTGATTTCTAAATAAAACAAAAACTGTCAAAGAAGGGTCAGATCATGACAGTTCTGCCTGATAAATAGTTTACAAACCACAGTCCAGATTCAATAAAGAGTCCAACCACATTTTCAAAAGGTTTACATGGGTTAATGAAAAGAGCTGTGCAGTGGAGCCCTTTATCAAAAGATGCAATGACATTACTAATAACATTTAAAAAAGGAAGTTACAGTTCTACTATGCTTTTTAAATAGTAAGTAGAAAGGAGCTTTTTCTCCAAGCAAATAAATGCATTGTTACCACCCACAGAAAATCACTGGGATTTTTTTTCCAATTAATTGAAAACATTTAGAGACAACATTGTCTCTCATGTGCACACTCAAACCATGTGAGCCCTCAGTACAGCATGTGATCCTCAAAGCCTGTCAGAGCCAATTAACAGATAAGGAAATCAGTATATTATGAGCAAAACACAGATAGTTAAATTATGGTTGAAGCCACCTCATTGTTAGTCATGGCTTTATTAACGCTGCAGCTCAAACATATGCATAAAGGCATATTTAGTAGATTTATAATGAGGAGGAGTAGGTGGTTGTACTTCTGCTTTAATAAGTAAGTCCTTGTGGGATGAGCCATTAACACCTCACCTTCACTTTGAAAGCTGCCTCATCAGCTGCAGTGAGCAATTAGGCCTATTAGTACTTTTAAATCCTTAGCTAGCTAAATAATCACAGTTTTACCAGTTTGTACCCCTGTCAATTATGACATTTAATTGATGTTATTATATCCTAATTAATGTAGAGCAAGTGGAGAAATGAACAGAAATGGTCTTTATTTTTATGGGGCTTTTTTCACTGTGTTGTTGCTTTAACTGTCATCAGTGAATAACTAGACAATAATTCACGATGTTTGATCCTGTAAAACGGAGAGGAAGAAGAAGAGAGTGACTCTCCAATTTCTGCTGAGCGCGAACATATCTGCAATTTATCAAACACACATAAAATCACACACATAAAATCTTCCGGCTGTCAGTCAACACTGGATGATAACAGCTTATGACTTAATACTTGCAAAACAGAAGTATTGCAGAATTAAAAAATTTGACGTCATATATGTATATAATGTAATATGAAAAGTTATAGGATCACCAATTATTACAATTCCTCCAGTGGGGAACATGAATGCCTTTACTACATTCCATAGCAAGACATCTAACTCTAAAGAACAAATGTCAACTTCATAGTTTCCTCATAGAGGAAAAGTCAGGGATTACCAAAGTCAGAGGGATTCATCCTCTGGGTGTTAGGAATACCGGTATCAAATTCATGAAAGTCCATCCATTAATTGTTGCAATATCTCTGGGCCACAGTGGTGAACCAATAGACCAACTTTGCCATCCCTACATTGGAGCCACTACTAGCATGACTAAATAATATCAAAAATATACTGTCGTCAAACTTTAAAAGTGTCAATACATTTAACTTGACATCAGAAAAACAAGACTAATCTAGAGCCATGCTAGCATCACTGTGAGGCTGTACATAGCTATTAATTCAAAGAACCACTGTACCTAACATCAGCATGCTAACACGCTCACAACATGCTCATACTAAACACTTATAATGTTCACCTTCTTAGTTAACAATGTTAGCTGAGACTGATGGGATTTATTCATACACTACTGGTCGAAGGTTTTACAGCACCCCCATTTTTCCAGTTTTTTATTGAAATTTGAGCCGTTCAAGTCCAGAGAATAACCTTAAATGGTACAAAAGGTAAGCGTAAACTTCCCATCGTATAAAATGTTTTTAAAAAGTTCACCAAAAACTGAAAAATCATGTACACTCTTCTCTCTTTTATTTAACTCTTTTAATTTAACTTTTTCAAGGATTTGTCATGACCCGTCAAGTGACTTGAGTTCATGGTTCCTTGTCTTTAATGTTTCCCTGTGTTTCCTGTTTTATTTTGGTAACCATTGTCTTGTCTCGTTTCAGATCCCACGTCCCTGCCCCGCCCTAATGTGTCTCATTGTCTTCCCTGCCTTGGAGTATTTTAGTCCTTAGACCAGGGTCAGGTTCAGAGTTTTAATCAGTCCGAGTCCACATCCAGTGTGTGCCTGACAGGATTAAGAAATTGGTTAAGAAGTTACAGCTTTACTGTAGCAGCGGAAGTAAACTAGAGACTGTCTTATGATGTAATCACCCCAGCTGCAATGTCAGGCCACCATGTTGATATTCTGATCCATGAGTACTCAGCACCTATTACTTTATTATCACGTCACTACTCGATACTCATGGGTCGGACCACGCCTTTCCTCAAACTCGTCTTTCATTTTGATCCCCACACCTGGACTGGATCTTGAAGGTTGCAGCGCTATCGTGGTGAAATTATAAACACCTGCCAAATTACTTGAAACTGGTATTTCCCTCTACAGGTGTCTTCAGGACCACATTTTGTCATGATGACACGCACACACACACGCAGACACAAGGTGAAAACAATACCAGGTAGCTGCTGTCGCGGCTGGTAATCAAGCCTTGAAAGTTAATACAAACAATGCCCACAACCCTAACCCTAAACATTTGAAGAAAAGAACTAGATGGTGGCTTCACAGTTAAGTCTATGTGTGTGTGTGTGTGTGTGTGTGTGTGTGTGTGTGTGTGTTTGTGTGTGTGTGTGTGTGTGTGTGTGTGACTGCAATGAGAAGGGAAATGTGGAAAATATTTTAACAAATATGACAATGCTTAACACAGACACTCCTTCATTATCCATTTATTTGTCCATCACACACACACAAACACAGAATATCTTGTCCACCAAACTGCAGCCGTTCAACAGATCAGATGTTTGAAAGATGTGATGTAACCAAGTGAAACCTTCTCTTGTCCAATCAGCTTCCACAATGACCACCCTCAAGCAAAAGTGCATGCCACACGAGGGCGGGGAACCATCTACATCAATTCAGTTTGAGATGAATGAAAAGGGACAACACAGAGAAGATTACAGAAGGAAAAAGTAGAGGAGACGAAAAAAGGAGACAGGAAAGGTCTGGAAATTATAATACGTGCAGTGAGGAAGGCCATGATGAAAGTAGAGGGAAAAGGAGGGAGAGAAGCGAGATGGATGGCGAGATCAAGAGTGGAACAAGGAAAAAAAAAAAAGTTGCGTCGTTTAATGTTGTGGTCATAAAATTTGGAGACATCACATTAGCAATATTGTAAATGACTGAGAAATAATCAAATAAAAAATGATGAAGCTGGTTCGCTGTAAACAAATATTTTCTCACCTCCTCCACTGCCTTTCACAAATAAGGAAATGAGATTCCACAGCTAATGAAGTGCAAAGTCTTGGCCCCGGTTATGATAAAAAGTCTCTGAAATTTGTTCACATGTTCACAGCTGACATATATTCAGTTTGAAAGGAGGAGAGGAAAAAGCACAGATGGGGAAAAAAAGGGTAAAATGTAAAGGCAACATTTGTCTAATTGCCACATACGCACAATATTTAACTTCTGCCACTAGAGGTCTCTCAGTCGTTTGGTGATGTAGTTTGGAATCATGGGAGTTGTTGTCTTAACCATCATTGCCTTCATGTCAGTCACCCTCTCCCAGTTTGGAGTCCTTCAAGTGTCGTTCAGGAGGTTTTGGTGCTGCTGGAGTTATCCGAGGAGGTCTCCTCTTTTCCTAAAAAAAAAACAAAAAAAAAAAACAGACCTGGTGATTAAAACAGGTAAAAAACACTGAATAAAGTCATTTGACATTAAAAATCATCCCAGGGGGGCTGTTAGCCAGGAGCTGCTGCTAACATTTGCTCAGCTTGGTTCTCTGATAACTTATGATCCAGATGTTCAGGAGATTTTTTTTCCAGGAAACAAATGATCCACCTCTCCAAAACAAATGGACTTGGTAATTAAAACCATCAGAAATTAATAGAATAAAGCAGTTTCACATTAAAAATATGTGTTTCCGTGACACTGTTTGGCAGAGACAGGACTGTGATGGGAGTTGAGCTGCTTCTACCGTTTGCGCAGCTTGTTTCTCTGATAACTTCAGATCCAGATGTCTGATGACTAAAATGATATCAATATCTTGTTTAACATGGTTTTCCCACATAAAAAAGTGAATAAAAGGATAACTGGGGCTGGGAGCGCATCTTCCTCATTGAGAAATCTGTATCAGGCCTTGTGTGTAGTTAGCATCCTGTTCTACCATTGGTTTATGTTGTTTGTTAGCTTGAACCTGGCCGTGACTGACACAGTGTTAGTGGTTGTGCTAATTCTAACTGTCTCTCACTGTACTGACAAAGTTTCAGGTTTATTTAGCCCCGCCCCCCCCTCCACACAAGTTGACAGGATTGGTTCTTTAGGTTTGTGATGTATGATGTTGTTCCAAAATGACCAAAATGAGAAAGATATGAAAAGGCAACAGAGAAGAGAGCAGTTAATTGAGGGCAGAGAGATCGAGAAGTGAGGATTTGGATACAAAGCACATGGATCAAATATGTGCACTTATTTGTAACACCACATTTTTATCAAATCTGATGTCATTATAATAAAATATTTATATGCAAGTGGTTACAGATAGATTCTTTATTTCTGTGGGCTAACAGCAAAAATAATAATGTGGTATTAGATGTTTCCCTGCACGAACAATATTTCTTACTATTCTTATTTTGTTCTCCATCAGGACTGGAGCATTTATCCTCAAATTACAGTGACTTAGATTTTTACTCCAGTACGATGTCTGAATGCATCATTTTGACAGAGGAAAACATGAGGTGTGTTGTGATTAAACAAAGTCAATTTTGAATCAAATTTTAACCATTTCACAAATACTTTTCCCTCGTTTGCTTTCCTAAAAAACAACATACAATGGTGCAGACATTAGCTGTAGCAGTTAGTTAGCTAGCAATCAATGAACTGACATCGCCTCTGCAGAGCCTAGATAGATAGATAGATATATACACATTGTTCTCTATGAGCAGTCCCTTTATTCTGCTTCCTATTTGACAAACAGCTTCAGCTTGACTGTTCTCCTGGCATTCAGATAAAATAGAAATAAAAAATCCTGATACGACAGTTTTAACTTGGCTTTTCTGGCATCCTTTTGAGAGCAAAGTGAAATGTGAGAGCTAATTACCCTTGTGTTTGATCTCTGAAACATTTCCTGTGACTCACTGTTAGAATAAAGAACCTTGTGTCCTCTGCTGAGAGTGAACCTCTGGCATTAACTGCATCCTTCACCTCCCTCCACTCACCTCTTCTATATTCCTTCCCTTACAAGTTATAGGTGCCACTAAAATGCTCTCACACACACACACACACACACACACACACACACACACACACACACACCCTCTCTCTCACTCACAAACACACAGTAAACCCAGGAAGGATATATGTGCCATTAAATTGTGTGGGCTAGTGTCTTGATCCATGGACAAGCCCAGTGGCCCTTTTACAGTTCGATATGTACCAGTCGCTCAAGTGTGAGGGTGTATCATCGCTGCCATCTTCACAATCAACACATTCGCCATTATAAAGCAGGTCACAAGGAGTACAGGGTGCAGCCATGGTTGGCTTCATCTTGCTTTGATGTACTCACTCAAACATCAACCATGCACCAGTTTTCCCTCAGTACAAGTCATGAAAATGTGATAACACTACCAAAACAGGTAAATAAACTGAGATGAATCAATGTTTTCTTCATGACTAAAAACTCAAGTAACAGATTCAACAGCACTGAAAAGTCTGCAAAATAAGGTCCAGACTCAGCCCTGCATTGTAGCAAGGGTTTACAGTTACAGCTACCCATCCACCCCCCCCCACACACACACACACACACACACACACACACTCACACAGTGGCTGATCTTTCATTGGTCTGCATAATTATATTAGTCTGGGTTAATGCAGATGAATGGAGCCAAACTGTTGTCCCAAAACAAACGACTGAGTCACTGGCATGCACGTTTGTTTACACAGTACAAATGCGCCCATTAGAAAAGGATGATTTTTATAACAATATTAAACGGTGATTAAATGGCCTGTATGTTTCCAATGAATCATCATTAGACCGTTATATATCAGTTGTTGTAGTATCTAAAGCCAACCTTCCCTTCCCTGCCACTGATGGATAGTTTCACTGTATCCAAAGTGCATACACTAATTGTCCAAAGCTGAAACCCAAACATTACAATTTACAATCTATTTGCTCACAGCCACAAGTAAAAGGACAGAAACTAACGTCCATGGATCAGTATGTATCACCCGAACGTAAATCCACACTACGTTTTACGATGCCTCAGAGGTGAGAGAGAGAGAGAGAGAGAGAGAGAGAGAGAGACTGAGTTAGGCAGATTCAGAGAGACAAGAAACAGACTGCATTAGAGACAGGGGGAGTCGTATGTTTAGGACAGAAAAATCTATTATGTTGAGTTCTTTCAATTATCCTTCCTATACAATTTGGATAGAAGCCAAGTGGATGGAGGTAATGAAGTACGCAGTGAGGCTGAGTGTTCAAGCAGGTATCTGAATCCACATGTCACGACTTCCAAATCATTGAGTTGATATGAAGCTCAGCGTAAGTTTCCTTTACTTCGCACAGCCTCACCCCCTTATCGCAGATGGTGACATCACAATGAGGTCTAATCACCAAAGACTCTCACATGTCTAACTTTTCCTCTCTTGCTGCACGAGGCAGTTAAGTTTTTTCATTTACACAAATGAGTCTCTCCTGATTGGACTTTTATATGTAATGATAGTTTTACCAATTTGAACTTATGAATAGCTCTGAGCTGTTCTATTTACATGTAGATACAAAGTAAATTGGAGACTATGTTAAAATTTATTGAGTCATTTTATTTTTCATCATCAGTACTCGCATTTCAAGTTTAACTTAAATATTGTGTCCCTGTCCCTCGGCATTACCGCTACACAGCTTACAGGCAGATTGTCTGGCATGATGCTGTATTGCATTCTGGGTAGGCACATTAAGAAGCCCTCGCCCTTATGTGTTGCGTCTTCCAGAAGAAGGAAGCGTTTACAAAAGGCCTTATTTCGGGGGCAATCAATAAAATTAATCACAATCATAAAGTGTGTCTTATTTTATAAAAAACATTTTATGCAGTTAAGATCAGGGACCCAAAATCTTGAGATATCCCCTCTGGAGGTGGAACAAAGAGCAATGTTTTTCATATTCTCTAATAAGGTCTCCCACATATGAAATGTCATTCTTGTATAAAAGTATTTTACTGCAGATGTGGATAAATTGAGATATTTTGGCACGCCACATGAATAAAAGAAGTGCAAAATAAATACAGGATGAATGGGAGATGATTCACCTGAACTCATGCAATTTCACAATGCAAGCTCTGATTCATCCTGAATTGTGTGTGACAGAGGGCTGTGGGTTCCTCTACATGTTTAAAAAATAAAAAAAAAACAGAATGTGAAAATCTGAATGCATTGAGCAAATGCAGTAAAACAAACACAGAAGTAAAATATGCGGAAATATCAAATATGACACTATATAATGAATGTTTTAAATTACTTTAATGCAGCTTTGGCTGGGAGAGTCTTGGAGACACCAACTATGGTTTTCTGGAAAGGTATGACAGTACTGAATCTAGCTATACATGGGCTGTGCCAAAATATCTGTCAATTGAACCACATTGGCAGTAAAATAATTCTTCTATTATTATTATTATGAATGTTGTGAAGAGGGCTGATACTTGCATGTGTTGCTCTTAAATGAATATATTTGATGCTGCCCTTTAGACCCTCTAGATTCTAAAGCAATCCAGTACAAGAGCCCTGCCATAAGATCCACCAATGCAAAGGTCATAATGTACATTCAGTCTGAGATGTGTTCATTCAATCATTTGTCTGTTGTTTAGGTCATAGTATAATGTAATCCAGTTGAATTCCAACAGTATCCGAGTGGTGTTTCAAATTTTTTTACCCTCCATTATGTAAACTGAGTGGACATATGTGTTTGCTGTAGAAACATATACAGCTAATGGTAGATGTGAGAGTGGATTTACACTACTTGATGGCCTCACTGGGAGCCACAGATGTGAAGCACAGATGGTGGTTGAGAAGTGGAGAGGCGGCCTCTTGTTGTGTGTCTACAGGCACTGCAGCACTGGCTGTAGGTCCATCTGTCCCTATACGACTTATCCTATCTCCCAGAACCTCAATGAAAATCAGGTTTTTAACCTTGTTAACATGTTGATGTGGTGTTTTTATATGATACAAGACATGGCATGAGTGAAATAATCAGCTCCAATGGCGAGACAAAAGAAGCTCATACGTAATCTATGCAGCAGCTTATTATGACCCATAGTTATGTTTTGTTGCTAGGCGACATTTAGGGTTAGGGTTAGTAATTATAATAGTTAGTAATAGTAATTATGACAAAAGGGAAAATGCGGTGCGGAAGAATAAAGAGAGACCAAGTCCGAGTCATGAGGAGGATGGGGCAAATGGAGCGTTGTTCAATTCCCATGTGAAAGTAGCAGTTTATATTTTGTTTTTTATCCATGATTAAATATTATTGTAACCATGACAACAAATATTGTGTAATGTTAAGGAAGTACTATTTCAACCCGACCCACAATCTTTGCCAAACCTAATCAGGTAGTTTTTGTGCATAAACCTAACCAAGCCATGACTGTTAATGATAATAATAATAATAATAATAATAATAATAATAATAATAATAATTATTATTATTATTATTATTATTATTATTATTATTATTATTATTATTATAACCATTGCAATGAAGTAATGCCACTATCAGTACATTCCATATGTTCATTAATGTAACCATGATAACCATGGGGTACTATTTCACAAGACACTCATATCAGAGGGTTGAACAACACCCCTAAATGGTTGTTCACGTTCAATATTTGTTGACATGGTATGGAACCAATCCCGTCAACTTGTGGGGGTTTTCATATAGTTTCGCAATACCTCTGATACCCCTATGGGAAAACTGGTGTGTAGCTAATTAGCTACACCTGCTATTTTCCAAACTCAGTTAGTTAAGGTAGCTATGTTGGAGCTGACAATCAAGGTTTATCTGACATTACGAAATATAGCGGCCAAACAGCAACTACCCTGCACAAATATTACTGCAGTATACATGTCATTAAGTGCATTTCCATCCACACCAACACCGAAAATTCCACGTGGTACCACCTTTTTACTAAAACAGCTGACAGTACCACTACTAATGTACCTTTAAAAGACAATCAAGTTTTGTTCAACGTACACACCAAATTTCTGTATGAAATTAATTAGATTTGTTTATAGATTCTGCTCAATAGTACAATAGTCTATTAGACAGCAGGATGAGTCTGTAGGGAACAATACAGAGCGAAAATTATGTGCAGTAGTGAAAATATACCATGAGAGAGAATTTGGCAGGTGTGTGCATGGTGCACTTGTGTGTTTTTCTATATGTCATTTCCAATTAGAGAGAGGAAATTCTCATTCTTTGTCCACCCTCAGCTTCCAATTGTTGTTATTGTATAGCTGTTATTATTCAGTTTGCTGGTGAAATATTCAATTATCGCTAACCTCCATTTTCTGTGAGCCAACCAGGAGGTCAACTCTTCTCTCAGAGGTCTCAAAGGTTTTCCAGTTGTTGAATAACAATTAAAAACATCTCAATTGGTTGCTTTTATTCTAAAAGCTTCTTTGCCAGTTTTTTTTCCAGGTGTCACATGGGGTTAAAACAGCATAAGAAGATTCATTCAGTTGGAGTATTTCAGTGAATCTCAGGAGGAGACAAACACTTGAACTCCATTCTGCTCCATGTATCAAATGTTTTTTGCAACTTTATTTAACTGTAGTTAGAGATTGAATGAAGTCCAGAAGAAGGAGGAGCTCACTTCAGTGCAACTGTACATTGTAATTACTAATGGGCAGTATTCATGAGGAACATCAGCAGTGAGAGTGAAGGGAATGTGATGTGTTAAAGACCATTCAATACCACAGTGTAGCGATATAAAGTGGCAGCACTCATGTAATAGATAGATAGATGGATAGATAGATACTTTATTTCATGTGTCCATTAGCTCATTGTTGATGATGATAATGATAAATAATAATAATAATAATGATAATAATAATAATAATAATAATAATAATAATTAAACAAATATAATTAAATGAGTCCACTTCCTTTGGCTGAGGTGTTGTATAGCCTGATGGCAGTGGGAACAAAGGATCTCCTGAACCTCTCTGTTCTGCAGCGCAGTGAAATGACACGTTTGCTGCAGATGTAGCTGCTTCTCTGTCCTGCCATACAGTATCAAGCCAAACCATACCTATTTTTGTTTGTTTCTTCTATACAGTTAGATAAATATTGTATCTATCGAAAGGAAACAAAACTAATATTCATGTGAATGAAATCAGGTCATGTTTAGCCTAGCTTAGCATACTGATGCAAGCAGGGAAACAAACCAGATATGTGAACATTAATGTCTTAAGGCTTGCAATTAATCTGGAAACCTTAACACATTTATTTATTTATTGTCATTTGGACACAAATTAATCATATTGCATAGTTTGACCCAGCTAATTCCTACGCAGGTTTTTACCCAGCTGAATTACTGAAAGGGCGTGGCGCAGATAACACGATGACTGAGAAGACATCCCCCAGTGTGCTGAACAGCAGATTTCGTTTTCAAAAAGCTTCCAGATGTTCACATCAATTCAGAAAAACTATCCTCAGACAAAGTACATCTTTGCTGATGTTAGCATAGATGCTAGCTCTTAGATAGATTCAAACTGCTGCTGTATTATCCAGATCGTCTCAGATGACCCTTCATACAAGCCACCTATAACTACAGTCTCAAGGATTCATTAATTGTAAGACAGTGAAAAAGCAACAAAGGCAGAGCGGTTGACACAAGCTACAACGAGTGAACTGATTAAGTGTGATGGAATCAGAGGAAAGTCATATTGCTGAAGCATGCACAAGCCAGTTCCCTGAAGTTGCAAATGAGTGGGAGATAGACAGACAAGGTCACCAGGAACAGATAGTGCTGGTAATATGATCAAAGAGGCTACCGTACGAGCATGTGCAGAAGGTAATCACAGTGGTTCTGCGTGACAGCAGGCTTGACGGTTATGTAAAATAAT
Source organism: Seriola lalandi dorsalis (assembly GCF_002814215.2). NCBI lineage: Eukaryota > Metazoa > Chordata > Actinopteri > Carangiformes > Carangidae > Seriola > Seriola lalandi. The sequence continues at coordinate 1,433,071 of NW_019525485.1, forward strand.
CGCAAACACAGCAGAGGTCAAAGTTCAGCAAGCCTCTCATGGGCAAGAAGAAGAGTCAATCATGCAGGATGTACCCATGAACTGGAATTCAACTCATGAAATGATAAAGGGTCTAACACAACAAAGAACCACTGAAATGCAGGAGCCATGCAGGGAAGCATATATTCCTATCCTGTCCAATTTTATTTTCTGAGAAATGAATATAAGAGTCCCTTTGTTGTTGTATTTTAGAAATAATGTGAGGCCTGTCGCCTAAATGTGTGTTATCTGAATTAATAGTGTAGTCATTCATTCTGTTTCTTGTATGTTCGTAGGTATGCTCTGTGATGCTACCTGCGCTCTGCCACCTCTTGTATAGGATAGAGGCCTCAGAGATGTTGTCCCCGCCTATATAGTGCAGTTCAAAGCTGTATTCACAGAGGACCTCAACAGATGAAAGACGGTGGCAACTGTTCTGGATCCCAGATTCAAGGACCTAAAGGTGCCTCCGCAGAGCAGAGAGGGAAGACGTGTCACGCAAGCCGAGTGCTGAAGGACAGAGGGCCTGCAGCACAGTTCTCCAGTGAAAAAAAAATGCTACCAGAGCCACCAACGAAGAAGATAGGGTCAGAATCAGAGCCTGATGATGAGGCATTGTCCACAGGCAAAACTCTAGAGAGAGGTATAGAGCCCAGCGGCCCATACTGCACACAGATACTCAGCTGCATCTGCCTCCACAGTGCCATGAGAGAGACTGTCAAGTCAGATGTTAATAAGCTAGTCTGTCTGAGCTACTGGTTAAAAACTAAATATAGACTTTATGAACTGGTTGACTGAAGTTATGTCACACTGGTTCACATTGTTTCAAATGATCTAATTCAACTAAGAGTCGGTGTCTTCAAAGACATTGTGGCATTCAGGTTCTCCAACAGGCCTGCTCGCTGTAGCACTTATTTGGATGAGATCTTACTTTGCAAGCAATTTACAGGCAAGCTGTTAACATTCACTTTGAGGCTGACGTGACTTTATAACCGTTTTTTTCTTTATGTGGTTGTCTGGTAAACAAGTCTGAAATTCATTATGGATGTTGTGGGCAATGCCCAGGTCTCCCTGAGACTTCTTTCCTCTGCAAATTAAGAGATTCTCATTCTTATTCAGAAACCATCATCATCATCTAAACTAAGTAGAGATGAAAAAACACATATGTGCATATCTTTATCTCAACAGGACACATCTATTTGTTTTATCTCCCACCAAAAATAAATGTAGATACTGGTATTTTAAACTTGTGATGAATCATATATTTAATCTTCAGCTTCCTGAAGCAGCAAAGCTCTCTAACCATTCAACATTATTCAGGAGCAACATCCACTGCTCAAGTTAATGTACAGCAGCCAGATCATTCATCATTCATGAGCCTTTTAGTATGAAGAACAATATACAGTAGCCCTGCTATCCCTTCTATTGCTGCTGTGTAACCTTTCATCATATAATTGACTCATTAAACAGATTTATAAAAAAGGTTGTTAATAAAGATGAATGACAGGATCACATTTGTATTGGGAGCCAGTGCTGGGGGATGCTGAGGAAGAGAAATGTGTGGGGGGAGGGTATTAAATAGATTCTTAATTAAAAAAAAACAGAGCTTTCTTCACTGTGTCTAACTTCAGGCGGATCCTATTCTTACAAATGACCTCCTCAGCCTTGGAGAAGTACCGGCTCACATGGCGCAGAGGACGCAGAGCTGTCTGCTCTGATCAGCTGCTGGATTCACCGAAGAAATAAAAAAAAAAAAAAAAACACTTCATTAGTACTAATCCTATTTAACATCGCATGCTGAAATATAGCAGGAGTAATATGTCAACAGGGCCGTTAGTAGCTTCAGCTGCTTCTGATGGCGCTGACAGTTGAACTGGGGGTGATAGATACAATAGCGAATCCTGCTTTTAGTGGCCATTGTCAGCACACACATGGACTTATGTTATCCACAATTTCTCTGACGCATTTGCAGAAGGTTGTCAGTCAGCTGCCTTGCTGCCGGTGTGGAAGGATAAAGCATCTTTATTAAAAAGGTATTATTTTAGACAGTGAAACCCCTTTTTTTCTGTCTCTCTCAATTCAGGACTCAGAGAGACTCTGTAGTTCAATAAAGAGACTGTACTTGAGGTTCAGTAGATGGAAATCAGTCCAACAGGACAACAGTACAAACTCGGCAGGCTGAAGGTAAGGTCTAAGGCTGAAACTAATCATACACTGACTCACTAAGAAATATCCAGGTAGGAACAAAAGGCTGGACCGCTGTCACAAAGAGAAAAAGACAAAGTGGCACAGAGGGAAGGAAACACAGACTAAATACTCTGGGGCATTGGAAACAATGAGACACAGGTACAACACGTTAAGCTGGGGTCAGGTAATCACAGGAGGGCAGGAAGTGAAGGGACCCGGAACGAGACTAAAATAAAAAACAGAAAACACAAACACTGGTGACATTAAGGAAGAGGACAAAAAGGACTTAGCTGGACTGATGAGGTATGACACTTGTGCTTCTGAAAGCTGCACTGTACGCTGGTGAAAAAGGGCTAGCACATGTACTCTCTCTTCAATAGTGTCATAAAATGATGGATTTTTGTTGGACTACCTGGACAACTACAACTGCAGCAGACATCAGTGATTATACTTAAAAAAAAAAAAAAGTCATAACAAAAAATGCTCCAGATGCCACATCTGCCCAACCGCACATGACTGCAGAAGAGTGGCGCAGTGAGCAGTGTGCACTTTGCATAATAACTACACTGCAGTAACCGCAAGGAAAGTGAATGTGTCAGACTAGGAGAAGTTACAGCAGGCTGCGTGTAAGATACGACAATAAACACACTTCAGACACAAAGATAAAAATCAAACAGTGGAGACTAGGACTCTGAGGTTGGTGGGTGTGGGTGTAAATTGTCATATACATCCACTGTCTCTTGTTTTAAATGAAACATGACACCCCCCCCCCCCCAAAAAA
>NW_019525485.1:1436076-1502041 GCF_002814215.2 Seriola lalandi dorsalis
GCAGGCTGAAGGTAAGGTCTAAGGCTGAAACTAATCATACACTGACTCACTAAGAAATATCCAGGTAGGAACAAAAGGCTGGACCGCTGTCACAAAGAGAAAAAGACAAAGTGGCACAGAGGGAAGGAAACACAGACTAAATACTCTGGGGCATTGGAAACAATGAGACACAGGTACAACACGTTAAGCTGGGGTCAGGTAATCACAGGAGGGCAGGAAGTGAAGGGACCCGGAACGAGACTAAAATAAAAAACAGAAAACACAAACACTGGTGACATTAAGGAAGAGGACAAAAAGGACTTAGCTGGACTGATGAGGTATGACACTTGTGCTTCTGAAAGCTGCACTGTACGCTGGTGAAAAAGGGCTAGCACATGTACTCTCTCTTCAATAGTGTCATAAAATGATGGATTTTTGTTGGACTACCTGGACAACTACAACTGCAGCAGACATCAGTGATTATACTGCGGACCAGCAACTGAAAATGAACTGCCGCATGACTTCAGGCTCAGACTGCTCACATCAGGGATGAGCATGAGAGGCAGGACTCAGACTGCAGCTCTGAGAGGAGCTGAAATAGTATATTTTATAGTTTAAAATGCGCAAGTGTCAGTAATGTTACCTGTGTTGTATGTAGTGTAGATATTATATGTAGCGGTAGATTCACAGAGATCAGAGCAGCAGTCTAATCAGCTCATCTGAATCAGCTGCGTGCCCTGCAATTAAAGGTTGCCATGGTGACACTACTACTACAGTTGGTATAAACAGATAAATGTGAGTTAATTCCTCAACACTGTCACAGAGAGGGGACTCTGCTGAACATGTGGGTGTAGAATATGCATTTATGGCGTCAAAACTGTTGGAAATGACAAGTTCAGGTTCAGATTTGTTCAGTTTCCTCCTGAGAATTCTGGTGTCAGTTAACATTGGACTCATGCCAGAGAGACTTTTTCCTCATGCGCTCAGAGTCCTTTAAATGCTGTTTGGCAAACAAGTGGACTGTTATATGGCTTTTACTGACAGTGGCTTCCGTCTAGCCACTCGACCATAAAGGTCTGATTGTCGTGAGTGCTGTAGAAAACGGCCGTCCCTCGGGTTCCCTCATCTTTGCAGAGGTCCTCTGATGCTCTGGTAGAGCGACTGTGTTCTTGGTCACCTAGACCAACGTCCTTCTTCCACAGTTACTCATCTCGGCAGTTTGATTAACTGTAGAAAAAAAGATCCTGGTGGTTCCAAACTTCACAATTATTGAGGCCACTGTGCTCCTGGAAACACTCAAAGATTATGAAATGTTTTTATTCCTGTGCTTTGCCACAATTTGAACAGATTGGTCCACAGAGAGCTCTTCGTGGCTTGGTTTTTGTACTGACCTGCAGTCTGAATTGTGGGACACTACACAGGTCATGTGTGTGTCTTTTCTAAACGATGTCCAATCAAGTCGATTTGCCACAGGTGGATCAAGTCAAGTTCTAGACACATCTCAAGGATAATTAAGCAAAGAGGCTGCACCTGACCACAATTTGCAGAGCCACAGTAATGGGTCTGAATGCAACTGTAAGTGAGAGATTTCACTATTTGCATACATTTCTAAAAACATGTTTTCACTCTGTAATTTTGGGTTATTGATGGTAATTTTAATCTATTTAAAGTGTGGAAAAAGTGAAGGGGTCTGAATACTGTCTGAAGCCACTGTATGACTCTGAGCTTTTGCATGTGTGGATGTGTATATGTGAACACAAATACAGTTTGACATGTAAAGTGTGTATTGCTATGCGGTAGGTCCAGTGGCCACAACAAAAATGGATACACACCATGGGTAACAGATGATAAAGAATATTTTTTTATTAAACTGAATTAAACTAAATTAAAGAGCCAAATTGAATCTTTACAGCACGGGGTGTGGTAATCGTGTGTGTGGTGTGCAGGAGTGAGGAATGTGGGTGCAGGTGTTGTGAGGTAGGAATAAACTAAGGCAACATATCCAAAGCCAGAGCAGAGAGAGGGTGGTTGCTTTTCAGCCAGGAACAAACGAGGAGCCACAGGTGCTCCAGATCTATCAATCAGCTACCTGACAGAGACAGGCTGCGGTTGAAAAGTCTAAATAATTTCCTTTCCTAAGCACTTCTCCTTGACCTCGATGGAAAATGAAGTCAAGGAAAGATGGGAAGGAGAATTTATAAGGACTTAGGAAAAGACAACTGCAGTATCAGATATTTATGTCTGTCTTCCATTTATGTGTTTGGAGATTTTGTCAAAGATTGTGATTTCAGCTGTGCAGCTCGGTGTGTCTTATGTGTCCTCTACTGAGACGCTCTGGTTTCCTTGCTGCTTGGGAATTGCAGGGAAGTAGACTGCAGCTCTGCACTCCGCTAACCAGTGGTGGAAACATCAGTCAGTCAGTCAGTCAGTCAGTCAGTCAGTAACATTTGTGATGATAAGGCTGGCCACACTGTTGCAGTCCAGCAAGAAAATGGTGGTTCAGGTTGGAGGATTTGTTGCAGACAGATTAGTATGGGTCAACCAAACCAAGAGGACCCCGGGGGGTCGTCACAATATACAGAATGTAAAGATCACTATATATTTAGTACTTTTATTATTATTATTATTATTATTCTTGCAGTAGAATAAATATGAAAATCATCAGGAATACACCTTTTGAGGATTTGTGTTCCCTTACGTGTAACCCACTGACCTCAATATGAATAAGTGTGTTACAATTTCCCATCTAGAGTAGAAAATAATGAAATGGATAATGGAAAGTGTTGCTGATCTGACCCCCTCTGGTATGTGCTTTAATATACACACAAAACAATTCATACAAGGGGATTCATTTCAGTTTCAGTTGTACAGTTTTGATCACCGTGTGTGTGTCGTTCTGTGTGCATGTAGCAGAGCATCACCCAACCCCACAACTCTGAGACTTGCCTTTCTTCTCAACTTCAAATGACTGCTTTATAGGTTGGCATGCATTAAATATTCCTTCTGAACACGCTCACCCAATCACGAGTTTGTCAACATTTCCTTTTTTACCTTTGAGCGTATAATGAAATTCAAAGCTTATAATGTATGGAACCATAGCTCCAGCGTGTTATATCACACATGTACTCACTCCGCTTCATCATTCAGCCTGCCAACTGCCGGGACTGGAGAAAACATTGTTGTTAATGATGCTGACGAAGGCGATGTATCAGGCTGAATCCAGGAGGGAGTCTTGGCTGTTTAACAGTAAGCGGACGTGTGCTCTCCTGTGGACCGCGGGGGTGTCTTGGGCAGGCCAAAAGCCAGGACAATACTCCCAGGAAGTCAACCGAAGCCTGCTTTATGTTTCAGTCTCATTGTGGGTGCTTTTGATGCTTTACAGCAGGCTCGCTGGTTCCTCCATATGAGGGACTCTGCGTTGTCTCATCTCTCCTTGACACACAACCACTTTGATTTGTTTGCTCTGTTGTACACTCCATTGACTTTAAACTGCAGTCTACCTCTTCCATGTATCTCATTGCTTTTTCATGTTTGCCTCTATCTCCCCCACCTGTCAGCTGTATGTTTTCTCAAGATCAGAATACTAATTAGGTCTAAACAGCTCCTGAACATTTTGTCTGCCTGTGCTTGGGGGAAAATACCTCGAGGAAACAAATGAGACTGTGTCTTTGTAAACCTGCAGTGGAGCTGTAAGCTCTGTGTCAGAAAGACATGTTGCTAAACCCAGCCCCCCATCAGGTACTGTTTTCTCTTGTCAAGTGTTCCATTTTTGCACTGCACATATTCATGTTACAGAAGAACAATAAAGATAAAAGATTTACCGTCGAAATTCTTAAAAGGTCCCATATTTTACACTCTGATATCCATAAGAAGATACATTTATGGTTTTAACTACCAACTAGAATTACTGCCTCGTGGTTGTATCCCTCCACCAACCGGCCAAGTTGAAGGAAATATGATCACAATATCTCCTTCCTGAGTTACAGCATTGGTTAATGGGCAGGAATGTTTTTTGCAGAACATTATGATGTCACAGTGGAGTTGACCTTTGACCTTTTGAATACAAAATGTTTTCACTTCATGATAGATTTTTTTTCCTGGGGGGCTTTTATTGGACAGGACAGTAGGGAGAGACAGGAAATTGTGAGGCAGAGAGAGGGGGAATGACATGCAGCAAAGGCCGTCCGATGCGGGACTCGAACTGGGGCCGACTGCAGCGAGGACTGTAGCCTCTACACATGGGGCGCCTGCTTAGAACACGCCACATGACACCCCTTCATGATAGATGTTTGAGTTAAATTAGTGTATGAATTAGTGAGGTCACAGTCATCAGTTCCTTTCAGTCCAGGTGAATACACCAAAATTCCCTCTGGGCGTTCCTTATATACCACATTCATTGATAAACCACACAAGAACGGAGGTCACTGTGACCTTGACCTGTAACCTTTGACCAACCTTGACAGCTGTGACTGCTTTGTTGTGACATCACAAAGTTCCAGAAGTCCTGACGGCTGGTTTTAAGGCTCAGTTTCTGAATACACGATGTGTGCATTTCTCTGTGGACTGAGCACTTTGATACTTTCACAGACAGTTGACGGATCAGAAATAAAAAGTTTTTTTTCTCTACATCTTTCAAAAACTCCATCATAAATGCTGCAGCTACAAGTTATTTGAGCTATTATATGACCTATTTCTGAGCTTAATCCCAACAATTACAGGATACACAGGAACATAGAGTACTTAGAGAACCTTTAACCCCCCCTGCTGCTGAGGACATTTACTTGGGTGGTACAGAGAGGGGAGATAAGCCCTCCAGGCGGTGATAACAGTTATTCCATAGAATGGAAAGGACAGGCTTGACTGCTCAAACTATAGACCTGTGAACCTTGTGAACCAGGATTATGAACTCTTTCCTTCCATACCAACTGAAAGGATCAAGAGATTTTCACTTGAAAATTACAAAATTAGACCAGACAGACTTCATAAAACAATGCCAAACAACAAACTGAAACATCTGTAGTGGGCTTGGACACAGACAAAGCTTTCAGTTCAGTCAACTTTCCATTCAAATTCTGCACAAGTTTCAGCTTCACAACTCTTTCAGATAATCCAAGGTGTTTATGATAATTGACAACTAGAATAAAACCAATGGATGTCCTATCACGCCCCTCTTATTTGGCCTGTTTATAGAGCCTCTCAATCAATGGGTTATACAAAATGAAATACATGGAATATCATTGGCAGGAAGAGTTGAATTTGACACGTCCAGCCTGTTCTCTTTCTGCTTTAATATGATCACTTTCAAAGTATGGATCATTATCTGGGTACATTGAATACTCATAAATCCCAGTTCATCATTTAATTATACACACAATCATCTACTCTGAGAAAAATATGCCATCAAGGAGTAGCTATGAAATACCCAGGTGCTCAGATACCAAAGGACCTCACACCACCTGGCCTGGTGCTCCTTCTGGGATTAATCCAGTGTGTTTAAATTGTTAAAAATGAATATTCCCTCCAGGCTGCTAAATTTATTTCAGACATCACCAATGGACATCCAAGCAAAAAAGATTGCAATCGGGACAATATGACTTTGGGATTTATATGATAGGGAAAGAAACTGAGTTAGATTCTAGACCCTTTAGCTGTCTTGACACTGCCTTGCTTGAAAAGCATTTTGAGGGAGTTCATAGTTCTGATGGCTTGTGGAAAAAAGCTATTGCACAGTCTGGTGGATCTTGCACGGATTCTCTGGAGCCTCCTTCCAGATGGCAAGAGCGCAAAGAGGTGGTGGGAGGGCTGGGAGGGGTTGGTCATTATGTTGGTGGCCTTCCTGACACACCGGTCTGTGTAGATGTCGGCCACTCAAGGGAGAGAGACCTGAGATCTTCCCTGCCGCTCTCACTATTCTTTGCAGGGACTTCCGCTCGGCAGCTGTGCAGATGGTGATGCCGTGTGTCAGGATGCTTTCGATGGTTCCACTATATAAAGTGTTCATGATGGATGAGGGGGAATTTGCTTTTTTTTTATTCTCCGCAGGAAGTAGAGGCGTTACTGGGCTATTTTTTGGTGAGGGCTGTGGTGTTGATGGACCAGGTCAGGTCATCAGCGATGTGCACCCCCCAAAGGCGCACACACTGCGACCTGTCCTGAAGTCGAATACCATCTCCTTCATCTTCTCGACATTCAAGGAGAGGCTGTTGTTGCTGCATCACATGGCCAGTTGCTTCACCACCTCTCTGTAGTGAGCTTCATTCTCATCCTTGACGAGACCCACCACTGCCATGTCGTCCGCAAATTGAATGATACGGTTGGAGCTGGATCTGGCGGCACAGTCGTGGGTCAGCAAAGTGAAGAGGAGCGGGCTGAGCACACAACCCCGAGGGCAGCCGGGGCTCAGTGTGATGGTGCGTTCTGCAGGTGAGAAAGTCCCGGATCCAGTTACAGAGAGGTCAGTTGGAGCCCAGTGTGCTCAGTTTCCCAGTCAGCTGTTGTGGGATGATGGTTTTGAATGTGGAGCTGAAGTCAGTGAACAGCATTCTGACATATGTGTACTTATAGTGCCAGGTGCAGGGCGGGAGGATACTGCATCATCTGTGGACCCATTGGCCTGTATTGGTGGGGGTCACTGTACTGAAGCACTTGAAGCAGCTCGTGGTAAATACAGTATATGTAACCATGACTATTCAGCAATATGGAAGATGGAAGCTCCCAACATGGGCTACTGTAGTAGAACTTATTGTAGTGTGGTGAATTGAACCATCACCTGGGGGAAAAGTCCAACCTATGGTTAGTTCTCTCACTCAAAACCTGGTTTAAAGGGGTTACGACCTTTGGGTCCAAAGGGTCGACTGCCATATTCAGGTTCTTCCAAACAGGCTAGATGCAGTGCAGCCTCTGATTTCTGATGTTGGCTGACAGCTGGACCCTGACGTGTCTTCTGCTGTTGTAGTTCATCCACCTCAAGGTTCAGCATGTTGTTCATTCTGAGCTACTGCAGATTGTCTGTAAACATGAGCCAGTCTTTCCATTCTCCTCTGACCTCTCATCAACCGTCTGCAGAGCTGCTGCTCACCGGATGTTTTTGTTGTTGTTGTTGTTGTTGTTGTTTTTCAGCTCCATCCTGAATAAAAACTCTAGAGACTGTTGTGTGTGAAAATCACAGAAATACTCAGACCAGCCTGTCTGACAGCAACACGTCACTGAGTCACATTTTTCTCTCATTCTGATGTTTGATGTGAACATGAGCTGAAGGTCTTGACCTGTATCTGCAGGATTTCATGCATTGAACTGCTGTCACATGATTGGCTGATTGGATAATTGCATGAATAAGCAGGTGCACATTCCAAATAAAGTGCTTGATGAGTGTATGAGTGTGTTCCTGCAGACATGCAAATATTAACATCCGTGCCACATGTTTCATGTACACGTGTATTCGAGGATGGATGCAGATGTCTGTGCACATCAGTCCTAATGAGATTCTCCAGGCTAGGAATCATCTGAGATCCTTCTGTCGGGATCACACAGAACAGAAATAGGAAAATGTGAAACTGTGTGTGTGTGTGTGTGTGTGTGTGTGTGTGTGTGTGAACACCTACACACAGGTTGCAACCGCAGTGCAGCCTTTGAAAATGACACAAGCACCAGGACATAGCTGGCAAGCAGAGACAAGCAGCCGTTGCCATGGTACCATAAAACAAGCATAATGAAGTTGGGCTTCAAATGTCTCAGGCTGCAACCTTGTTAGCTGTTTCTTACTCACTTAGAAAGCGGAAAACAGTAAAGGGGGAAAAGTACTGCTGCACTTTGGCTTGTCAGTTTAGAGCCAGCCCAGAGCTTCGGGGGAAGGACACAGAATGTGAGCTTGTTGTAGAAATGTCACTGAGATGGCTGGAATAGCTCTTATCATCTTGTCAAAAGGTCAGCATTGTAAGATTACTTTCCTCTGTTAACCCACTGTGAAAAATACAGTAAATACAACCAGAGTGAAATATGTATAGCAAGGTTATTAAAAGGTTTCAAGGCACCAGTGAATAGAGACATAACTTCAGTTGGTAAAACAGAGGGAAATACTATTAGGGGGCTGTTTGTACTAGAGAAGAGGTTTGCGGTGGTTTTACAGATCGGCAAGCAGAGCTGAAAGGAGCTGTGCTACTCCTGTAACGGTATTCTGTCTCAAGCTTTCTTTGGATCTTGCACAGAGATGATAAATCACAGCATAATTATCTGGTTTACTTGCTTCTGCTGCCTCTTAACACTTAATGCACAAGTTTAGTTTCCACACATGTACGTAAAATGCTGCAATATCAGAACAGATCTCGGAACAGTAGAAGCTGAGTCAAGTACAGGTTGACAAAACACACTTTGGCTATGGTTTTTCACCCATCAGAACCCAGAATTATCTTCAATGCGCAGGATAAGCCCCAGTCATTGTCAAATGAACATGGTCATACCCATGAAAATGACAGACAGATACAACAGCTGCTAGTCAAGCTATTTTCTAGAGACGATACCCTGCTGCCACCACAAGTCGGGAGTAAATGACAAGATGGATGCTAAAAGGCATCAGGTCCTTTACAGGACAGGAAGCTGTTCTAAGGAGAGATATAGCTTCTGCTTGCTTTACTTCCCCTGACGTGACGCCACTGGTAGCTTGTATGATGTCATCCAACCACATTGGAAATCAAAAAGGTGTTTACAACTGGTGTGATGAGACGTACTGGGGGGCGGAGTGAAAAACAAAGTACAAAGTGTGTGCTGCGGAGAGCTTGACGGAGAAGTTCAAACACTGGCTCTTCTCCCACCTCTGAACAACTGGCCAGTCACACTGTAAATTTCAGAAAGTTATCCAAATATTCCAATATTGAAAAGGTGTGTGTGTGTGTGTGTGTGTGTGTGTGTGTGTGTGTGTGTGTGGAAGGGTGGGGGTGAGGGGTCCAACAAGCAGCACACTGGCAGCTTAAGCCTTTTATTCTTAATAATTACTCCAGTTACAAATATATACAGTGATAATATGTCAGCATTGTATTTACTCTGCAGCCTCACAGTGTCCAAAGAATGAATCAATGCTGATGTAAGATTAAATGTAAAGATGTTATTATCTACAGCACAAACATCAACCGCCTTCACTGTCTGTGACGACTGCAGAGGTATATGTGCTTCACTGTGACCAGGAGGTGCCACAGTGAGCTGCCTAATACCACACACCCCATTCATAAAACTGTAAAATGCAAGAACTTCTATATAATTTCATCAGTGGGTCAATGGGTTCAATCACCATTGTGTTGCCTCATTGGGCGATAGATAGTGACTTCAAAGACATGTATTTCAATGAAAATCTTCAGAGATTGCCACTTTAAAGAACAGCATCCGACAACCCAATAGTTCATAGGACAGGGGAGGAAAGTTGACTGGACAGAAAAGGTGATGTAAGGAATCTGGTGAGTTTGTCAGGAAACTGAAAAAGCCTTGTAAAACTCACCAGGAGAATCAAGAAGGAAAAACAGCAAGATGTTGCTATTGAACTTTAGCAGAAGATTTATTCCAGCTGCAACTATTTAGTAATTACAGGAAATACTGTAATGTATTTTAAAACCACTATGTTAGAATTATCATGCAACTGCAGCATCTCATGCATTATTCTGATGGCGTTAGTTTTTCTGCAGTTAATACTGCGTTTCTTTTTCAAGGAGGTTTTGGAGGCGAGAAAACTGAAACAAACAAGACAATCTGTTCTGCTTTATCTGCTGTTCATTGTAATATATACATGAGCCAAATAATAAGATTCAAGTTGCACATATAAGAGGTTTTGGTAACAATACACCTCTCTCATCAGCAGTAATCTGCACATCAAGCTGCAACAAAGAAAATGTCCCGTCCTCACTTTTTCTGTCCTCGTTCATCTCTGGAATCAGCTCCCTGCGGTGATTAGGGAGGAAAAAAAATTCTGTAGAAACCCTCAAATCCAAAACCAAAACCAATCTATTCCCATTTTCATGTTGCTGACACCAGCGCTGTCTCGCATGACAGCCGTACAGCCTCCCCTTGCTCTGTGAGCTGAGACAGCAGGAACCTGCTGCTGCTGGCAACCCAGTCACTGCTGCATCCAGATTGTCCACACTCTCTGTCTGCTGTCTGTTTGAGTGTAAACGTGGCTCACTGTGTCTGCTCGGAGTCGTGAGTAGTGTTGAGCGCGGTTGTGTTTGTGTGTGTGTGTGTTTCTGTCTGCTCAGCTACTCTCTCTCAGAGACCAAGATAAAGCATTGTTTCTGCTCTGGTTTGTGTGTTGCAGGGGAACCTACAGTGTGTTCTGTGTCTGCCTGTTGAATCTCTTGGTATTGTCAATATTTTCATATCTTTCATATCTTTTTTTGATCTTATCCTTTATCTTATCTGTTATCTTGGTTCTTGATAGGCTGGCTTGAAAATCTGACCATGCTCTATAACCATCTCTTTCTCCGACAAAATGCTTTGCAAAACGGATTTACACCATCCATCCTTCCATCAATTTTCTGCCACTTATCCATGGATTGGGTCGCCATGGCAGCAGGTTAAGCAAGGTAGTCCAGATGTCCTTCATTTTCTAGCTGCTCCTGGGGGATCCCGAGGCGTTCCGGTCCAGATGGGATATATAATCTCTCTGCCCCGTGGCCTCCTAGCAGCTGGACGTGCCCAGAAAAACCTCCAATGGAAGGAGCCCAGGAGGAATCTAATCAGATGCCTGAACCACGTCAAGGGTCTCTTTTCAATGCAAAGGAGCGGCAGCTCTGCTCCTACACTATAATCTGCTGCTAAATTGCTTTAGCCAAATACATAATAGCTGATTTGTCTCCCTGTTTTAGTAAGTGATCGCAGTGCAAGTTCAGCCTTTGCTGACGGTGATGCCGTGATGGTCCAGAAAGTTAAGTCTTTGCTGAGTGAGGATAAAATTCCATGCAGAAGATTAATACTTTACTTTCTGGGATTCCTATTTCATATGTCCCTTACCTTTACTCTCAATCTGGAGAACAATCAAGTATATAATGGCATGGTGTAAAAACTGGAAGCAGGGGGGAAACAGCCAGTATGGCTCATACAAAATTTGGGATACAAAGGTTATGTGCTGGATCATTGTTTGCCTGGGAACATTGGCTTCCTGGAGTCTTCTCATTACTTTGAAGTTATATCCCAAAATGTCAAACTGTTCCTTTAACTAAGTGCTGCATCTTCTTTGATTATAAAGCAGGTCTAGGTTCTATATTAATACTGTGAAAGTCTCAAAGCCTCAGTCCACAGAGAAATGCACACAGCCTGTATTCAGAAACTGAGCCTTAAAACCAGCCGTCAGTACCTCTGGAACTTTGTGATGTCACAAAAAAACAGTGACTGCCCTCAGCCACGCCCACCTGGACCCACCATCCAACCTTGCAGGATTTGGTTCATCTGAAATCTGCTATATTTTTATTGAATCACTCAGAAACAGGGTCAGAGCCTCCTCTCTTCTGATTGGCTCACCGACCTGTTGCTACTAGAGCTCCAGAGAGAAGCCTGAGAGAGGAGGTGTACAACTACATTCAGATGGTTTTTGGTTCTTAAAACCACAAATATCTTCACTTTAATATCAACACTTCAAATAAAACACTGCACAAGTTTAAAATATGGAGCTTTTAACTGTAATTTTTTCCTTACTGCTGTACTTGTAATTGCCTTATTTTACTTGAGGTTATTGAGGTAGGTGTTGACTTCTGATTCAAAATATGGCTAGTATTGGATACGAGGTTTTACCTGCCTTCCTTCCATCCACTGTGAATGTGACTAGTTACCTGCAAACTTCAAAGTAAAAGTCTCAGTTCCTCACTTTTTACACCACTGAGCTTTAAGGAATAATCATGAACATGTGTGCCTCAGTATAATGTATTCAACTCAAGCTGACAGACTACCATGTCAAACACATCACACTGAAACTCCAGTCACTTCAATACGCACTTCAACTTTGAGTTTTATGCACTCAGCTTTTCTCTGAACAGTCTAACAGCTAAATCTGGCTTTTTTTTTTTTTTGCCTTTAATTCAGCCCCTTGAGACTCGTCTTGCCACACGTCCCTCTACTCAGTGCCTAAATAGAAACAAACCAATTACCAGCAACAGCTTGACATGGGACACTGTCATCCTGTCAGGGAACAACCACCTCCCCTTTCCTCTCAGCAACGAATCAGACAAATCAATGAGCGCAGGTCAATTTCTGCAGGAAAAAAGTGCGATGAGAGCTGTCTAGCGGAGTAGATGAATAGATGTGGAGAGCTCTGTTGAATTTCTCAATCTCCTAAACTATAATAGAACTTACAGCTTTCTGGGCAAAGCCTCCAATGCATTTTTTTTTTTGCTCTCCTGGCGAGTACCTTTCTGCAAGCACTCATAGAAATAAAGCAGAGAGAGGGGGGGAGAAGTAGCAATCATAAGCATTTCTCAGAGAGAGAGAGAGAGAGAGACTGCATGTGCGAGGGATTTGTAGGTCAGAGAGAGAGAGAGAGAGCGAGCGCAGAGGTGGGCGGGCTGAGAGAGGAGTACAGACGAATATGTCGAGAGAGAATTTTTTTTTTGTGCATTCTAGGAGGGTGAGGGTGGGTTGGGAGGGTGGGTGCTAGTTGGTGAGGGGGTGAGACAGATGGAGGGCCTGGCAGTGCAATCAGTGTAGTAGCAGCAGTGGTTAACAGTTGATCATTCACCCGCTGCACTCTCCTCACAGCTGCTGGACCGAGCTGAGAACGGCCTGGAACACATACACACTGCAACCCCTTTAAAGTACAGATTGGTTTTTTGTTTTTATGAACATTATATACTTTTTTTTTATGAGATGAATCACTGGCAAGCAAAGGAGGAAAGAAAGCATGAGCTATAGATCAGGCCTGCGGCGAACTCACTATATCAAAGTCTGTTGGCAGCAATAACACAGTGAATATGGCGAGTCTTTATATAAAAACACTTCCCAAGCACATAAAGATGCGCCCAATCAAACTGTGAAGCTAAATTAAGCTCTTCCTCACCTCTACAGGGGTCTGTAATGGTGGTAGCTTTATGCAGGGGCGGGAAGAGCTGAGTTAAGCAGCAACCCACGTCAGGTAATTTTTAGACATCATTGCATTGGGTGACCATGTCAGAAGAATAGTAAATAGAGGATTGAAGAAGAAGAAGAAGAAGATGATAGAGGATTGGATAGCATGTCATAGCAGCGTGAGTTAAAACTGTGTCCATTTATATGTCATATATTGATATTTTTACATATTTACTTCCTTTTAGCTTTGATCACTCCTCTGGTGAGAGAGTCCAGCGGATCAAACGTGCTTCATGATAAATTGCAATACTTTGTTGCTCCTCTAATTAGCCTAAAATGCACCAAACATGTGTGTAGGAGCCCATTTACCCATGTATCCTGAGCAGATCAGATATTAACAAGTTTAAGTTTTTAAAATGTGGATGAAGCTGTTAAAAAAGGCGACTACCTCCTTTAACACTACCAGACGAATTTGTCTTTCTGTTTTGGGACTGAGAGGACACAGGGACTCAACTGCTGGGAGCAACATAATCAGAACACACACACACACACACACACACGGAGACACAGGAGAAAGAGCGAGCTGCTAGCAGCCGTGCAGACTGGTGAAATGGAGAGTGTCAGAACCTCCTTGAAACTTCTTTCAGGGCTGCAGCTCACTCTCAGCAGGAGGTGTAGCCGTGGTGTTTCTGGTTTCACAACACCGTGCCGGGCAGTTGACAGATACTTTGTGCTCTGAAAGCACCGACACAGCAACGGAAAAGGGGCAAAAATTAGCGCCCTCACCCGCGTGTCATGTTTACATCATCAGAGCCAGAGCCGATAAATACCAGTGACCGCTGCAAAGGAATTTGACGCGGGAGTGGATGCAGATCGAACCCTTCCGCATTGGAGACAAAAGGCGGATGTTAGCAGGTGTTAGAAGGTTTTTTGTCCAGTGTAAAAAGGTCCTTTAGTGTACAAGCATCCAACAAGCATTGAAGACGGACTGAAAGAGCTCTCGGAAGGTGCATCTCGGCCAGAAAAAGAAGCAACAGCTCCAACAATTTTGACCCATTTGCTCATGCAGACCTTGAGATGGAGCGGTTGTAGCTTTTATCTGATCCCTGATCAATTCAACTGCTAAATGATCTGCATCGGTGAGGGAGTGGCAAGAGTCAAAACCTATGGACACAATAAAATGTGTGTGTCACTGAAGAACACATTACTATTCAATTTATTTGTAATATCTGGAAGCTCATATTATACAATCTAAAAGCTTTTTATTGTGTGTCCACTAATGAGTCCTTAACGCTTCATTGTCTTTAAGTGCGGTAATAGGGTTTGTCCACATAGTCCAGTTGTAGCTCACGCCGGTGACATGTTTTGTTCTGTTGGCTGTAGTGTGGAGTGTTTACTATGCAGTTGATGGTGGGCTGCAACGACAGGTTTACTTTAGTGCTATTTTGTTTGCTTTTGTCACAGTTCTGTTACCCACAGCAGCTCTTGAACATCTGAATCATGTCCTGGGCTTTTGAAATAAACTCAGTTCTACTGGAGCACATCCGCCTCAGGCGTAAGAATTGTCCAACCGGTAAATTGTCTTTAAAGCTTCTTGGATACATGCGGAGGACGGTAAGAGTGTGTTCCCGTCAGTATCCTCCCTGAATATTGTTGTGAAAAGATTGTTTTTCTCTTTTACTTTTTAGAATGAACAAGAAACTGATACCGTCCAATGACTCTGACATGGTGAATTTGAGATTGTGTTTCCAGTTGTCGAGTAAAGAGTGGAGTTCTTCCTGTTTACCTGCCCAGAGCATAAATGTGTTGTCTATGTAGCGCCACCTTCTGATATGTGTAATGTACAAAATGACCTCATATCCTCCTCCTTTAAACGTCCCACATAGAGAGAGGCAGCAGAGGGTGTGATTGTAGCGCCAACATCCACCCCATTAATTTGTTTAATACTCTCTTAAATGTCAAAAAGGTTATTGTGAAGGGAGAAGGTGAAGCAGTTTGATGGACTGCTGTCTAATTTGTTTAGTAATGAACGCATCAGAAAATGCGGTGTAAGCTTAATTTTGAAGGATGGTGGTGTAGAGGGATTCAGTGTCAAATGTAACTGAGGTGAGGTCAACAGTTTCCAAAGATCACAACGTTGGAATCAAAGAGATAAACCAAAAGCAAGAACATCATCACTGAGATAAGGATGAGCCGACACGTGCAGAACTGTGACAGAGGAGATGGACCTAGCTTGGGGTGAGGTCCAACATGCAGCCATAGATAGGAGATGATGGAGGGAGCTCATTGTGGGCTCGAGCTCTTCATGGGGTGAAGTAGGGTGAATAAGTAAGTAATGTAGATAAACAGAGGATTGGACCCTCTTCTGATTGGCTGACTGCATTTTGAGTCTTCTCAACCTAAATATTTGACTTAAATGAAATCATTTTAAAAAGTTGATTTTGCTGCTGAGATGAAGTACAAATAATGAAGGTTTTACTGTATTGTTAGTCACCAGTCTATTGGAATTAAGTCATAACCAGTGTTTCAAAGTTCATCCATCTTCAATAACTGCAAAACACTGGAGCCTACATTTGGCTAATTCACATGTCATTTCCAAATGAACTATGCAATCACAATTATTATAACATTTGCTGTTACCACATCTTGGCCAGTATCAGCTCATTGTAGATATATCGGTAAACCTTACCTCATGATAAATCACAGGAAGTTTAAGTACAGAAATGCCAAATATATATTTCGGGAACAGTGTCAGCATTTCATAATTTGTCCATCAGACTGAAGTGTAATGTGTTCAGCCCTGTGCATTTGACAAAGACTTGACACAGTGGGAAACAGCTTGGTTTTGTTCACACAGTAAACAAAACCCACCAACCAGCACCTCTAAAGCTCACTCACTGTGCAGCTTATAGAGTATGTAAGTGTCACACAGGAGCAAGACACTTGACTGTCACTGTGTTTTGTTGTGAGTGTTCTGATTGATTACAGCCCCTCTGATGTGCCACCCGAATCAAAGAGGTCATTTACCTTTTACCTTCTCATCACTAGATACTCGTGCTGCCATTACAGCACATAAAGAATACTAAGCCATCACATCTGCAGTTTGTGTATGTTGATTAAGTTGCTCCAATTAGGGAAAAAGGTTAAGCTTTGGCTCTGGCTCACTGAGCACACACACACGCACACACACACACACACACACAACTACACAGAAGACGCAGGATAGCATAAGACAGTTACCATTCACTCAACCGTTCTTTGCCCCTCTCTCTCTCTCTCTCTCTCTCTCTCTCAAATATATTGGCTACGGAGCGGTCTCTCGGATTGCCGATACATAAAATATGCATACGTGTTTATTTGCATATAGAGCAGAGAAGTGAGATCCGATCACGAGTGGTCACTTGAGACACATGCGGAGACATGTTTTAATACCAGGTGTGAATTGACGTGCTGAGAGCTGAACCACTTGTGATGCGATCACTTGAGACACGTGTTAATGCAGGTCTGACCAGAGCCTGTGACACTGCTGTGAGGATGGATATCAGGCTCTACATCTCTCCTGCTGCTCATGTCCCTCCTGTCTTCGTGGACACACTGAGATACACGGCCATTTCCAGTCTGTTGCTTTGCGGACTTTAAAGGAAACTTTTCACAATGTAAAACTTAACCTCCCAGGGTGCTAGAAACAGGGTTACCATAATGTTGAGCAATTTCACACAAGTCATCTTTTCTACACCTGTCAAACCGACTTGAACTCATCCAACAGGCATGTATCTTGAGATCAGGCATAGAGACCAGTGCATAGACCTAGGGCAACCGTACACAAGACGTATAGGACCACATGTGCTTCAAATACTCACAACACAACAGAAGTGTTTCCAGGGAACACTAAAAAATGATATGTATTTGGTTTTCTTAAGCTGCAGTGCGTTGAGCTCTCAGGGCCACCGTAGTTGTGGGTATAACTTTTACATCTAGTATAGAGCAGGTGTAAGTCGAAAAGTCAAACTAGTATCCATGGTAACAATAATGGGAAAATTATTGATAATTATTGATCAAACAACCAGGAAGAGAAACAACGATGGCAGCGCGTCTTGTTAACAGAATAAGTAAAGAAAGGGCACGAAGACGAGAAAGGAAACATCTGAAACACGGCGCTGTTCCTTTCCTTGTAGGTGCTGATCGCGCTATGATTTTCCAATTTATTTCAGCTTGTATGAAATAAGTTAGAGTGAAGTGTGTTGCTTAGCAACAATCACCGCTTCACATGTATCTACGTGGATGTTCATCATAAGACCAGGCGCAGCTTCGACCTCGGTCAGTCAGGTTCGGTGCACTCAGTGTAAATTCAAATCTCAAAGTCAGATGTGGCTAAGACCCGCATATGAATTGAAACCTCATATGGGAAGACTGCAAACTGTAAACACATTAGAAGAAGAGAGGTCAAAGTCAAAGCAGCAGAAACAGAGATATCCTGACTGTTAGTCTGGTGTGCAGCAAGCTTCACTAAACAGTGGCTCCTACATTACCCATAATACAGCTCAGGTAAACATGTATTACTCACATTCTCAAATTACAGCCTGCAGTGAGAGAGAGAGAGTGTGTGTGTGTGTGTGTGTGTGTGTGCATTGTGTATTCTGCACCATGTGTCAGTTTATCTCAAAGAGGGACCAAAAATCCCATTCTAGCAGTGACAGCACGCACCAGCAGCTCTCCTCTCTGCTCTGTGTGGGAAGAGAGAAATAATGCTGATGTTTAAACTGTAGTTTCTTTCAGTCGCTGCTGTCATTCAAATGCACACATGATGTTTCTAAAGTGAGCAAAAAAAAAAAAAAGCCATTAGAAGAGCTCAGGTCTCGTAACTTCTGCCTGGAAAGCAGCATGAACAACTTAAACGATCTTCGCTTAAATGGGGTCAAACCTCTTGCTGCTATTACTTTGAAAAAGTTCTAGGTTGAATTTTAAAGTGGATGGGCTTTCAATCATACAACTGAATGGAACAAATTCAGAGTTTCAGGGAAATGTGTTATAAGTCAGTGTGAGAGTTTTTGTGTAAGTAGATAGCTTTTCTGACAGAAGAAAGACTTCAAGGATTGCAAGGTTTTTTTTTGCTTTGGTCCCAGCTGGACACCTAATATCCGTAGCTGTTTGCAGCTTCAATGTAATCTAGTGAAGCAGGTTCAGATGCTAAAGCACATTTTAAATTTGCCGTAACATAAATTTCACTGAATCGCCACTTTACCTTGGAGGGCTTTTGTGAAAACCTCCAGCCTATGGGTATATTTTATAATTTGATAAAACTCACAGTTGTATGTTGGGAATGGGTCTTTCAGAAGAGAGGCTTCCTGAAGTGGGAGTCCTGGAGGGGGCAGCAGGGGTTATTTTGCAGATCATGCAGAGACTATTAAATAGCACAAAAGATGCACCGATCAGCAAAAGAAAGCAATGCCAATTTCTGCATTGGGAGCAGAGAAAAAAAACGACACAGCTTTGGTTGCTGAGAGCTGTCGGTGCAAAGAGGATTATATGGATGAATGATTACTGTGATGATGCAAGAGAAACTCTATCATGTGCTTCGCTTATGTTTGGGAAATGTCATGGTGTCACACTGAAAGGTTTGCATTGTACTTTGTTGTCCACAATGTGTCGAGCAGCTGAATTTTGGCTTTTAAGTTAAAAGGAAACTGATGAAACATCAGTTTTCTCCTTCTGAGCCTCTAAGAAAACAACATGAACAGACAGTTTACTCTCTACTGTATGTCACCTTTTTCTTCTTAGTATGGGAATAGAGAAGTAGTAGGAAAAGTAGCAGTTCAATATCACAATAATGCCAATGTTTTTAAAATTCTTGCGCATGGCAGCTATTGTTTGGTTAAGGTTCTGGAAATATTATTGTTGTAATTTGAATGTAAGTTTATATCATGCAAGGTGGACATGAGAAGTTATTGTTGCATCTGTTGTGCTATGAGACATAATTAGCTGCATGTATTTGCTATTTTGAACTAAAAATGTTGAAAAATACTGCTGTGGTCTGTTTTGATCTTGCTGCTTGAGGACGGTTCCAACAAGTTGTTGGAACCGTCCTCACTATATCAGCCATGACAGAACATCTTGTGCTAGCTAGACACACTGACCTAGACACATGGTAACCATGTTGCTTAGAAGTCAACAAAACAATGATTCAAACTAAGTAAGTTATCCATCAATTCATACAAAATTCAAGACAGTTTAAAAACAAAATATTTTCAATAACTGTTAGTTACCCTCCTAGTGGGGGGAGGGTCTAACTGAGCATGCGCAGGATGAGTGTCTAGCATATTTCTGATTGGAGAAATAAGACTTGTTGCATCTGTCCCTTGTTGCAACTGCCCCCGGGCTGGTTATGCTTTGGTATTTTATGTAATGAAGTTTGCACAGTTAAACATTGGTAAGTTTTGCTATTGCTACATAGCCAGTGTTAGCATAAACAGCTGGCTAGCAGGCTTGCCAAGAGCTCCAACCATTGTTGCGTTTTCAGTTTAAGAGTCTAGTGAGTAGTGTTACTTCTTCAGTGCAGACTGGACGCTACAGTGGCTCGGTATCGAGATGGGGTGACCAGAATGCAGCTAGCTGGATAGCATGCTAAGGTCTGCAATGAGAGAAATAGAAGCAAAACAAGAGGTAACATTGGTGTTGTTTTCCACCTCTGGAGACAGCTCTTGTTGAATAAAGGAATGAAGTTTGATGCTGAACCCTCAATGTTTCTTCTAGACCGGTAAGTACACAGCTGTTAATGCTGCTATGTAGCAATAGCCAAACTTACAAATAACTCCTTTAAGGTTGGGGAAAGATTGTGGTTGATGATTAATCAAAGGCTAAACGTTAATAACAGGTCTGTGACATGACACATGAAAGTCTCACTTGCTATATAAACTCATCAAGTGATACACTTGGAGAAAACAATGGAGAGAAAGTGTGATCTCAGTGACTTTGACTGTGGCATGACTGTTGGTGCCAGACAGGTTGGTGTGAATGTTTCTGAAACTGCTGATCCTCTGGGATTCAGAACGGTGTGAAAAACAAAACGAAAAAAACCACCCTGCGAGTAGTGGCTCTTGTTCTCATCTTTGAAGCTTGATATTTTCTTGGGATTGTGCAGATGTCTATCAGTCAGGCTTCTGATCATTCCACAGTACTGAGACGGCTTTTCTTAAAGTTTGCAATGACCTTTTATTGGCTGAAGATGCAGGTGATTGTTCCGCTTTCGACACAGTAGATCGTGACATATTCATCAACAGACTGGAGAAGTGGGTAGCAATCCGTGGTGTGGCTTTAAACTGGTTCAGGTCCTATCTATCTAATATATGTTTCTCTGTGTCGATAGCTGGCTCAGTCTCATCCTCCACTAACTCACCCTACTGTGTCCCCCAAGGCTCAATTCTGGGTCTGATTTTATCTTCCATTTATATGCTCTTGCTTAACGACATCATCCATAAATTCAATGTTAGTTTTCACTGCTACGCTGATGACACACAACTTTACCTGCCAGTTGGACCCGCTAATAAGTCCAACATAGCAACCCTCCACAACTGTCTCGCCGAAATAAAATACTGGATGTCAGACCACGTCTTGCAATTAAATCAGACAAAATCTGAGGTCATCGTACTTGGTCCGCCTGCAAGAAGAATCCAAATCATAGAAATCTTAGGTCAATTAACAAACCACACTAAACCCTCAGCTAAACATTTTGGATTAATCTTTGATAAGGCTTTCTTCTTCTGTACTTAAAACACCAAAGCATAACTTGCCTCCCTTTTCAGTCACCCTCGTGTAGACGAGGGGAGACTGGGGACAGATGCAACAAGCCCCTTTAAGCATAATACTTGAACTTGAAACCTGATTATTTTTCACTACAGGTAGGTTGGTGATTGCTAACGCAAGCCTTGGACTGCCTCGGTTTCCCTGACATGAACTGCCCACTGGACCAACCACTCAAGTGAAGTACTTGTACATTACTGGAATATTTCTTTTTAATTCTTTGTCACTTTATAGTTGTATATTGTTTTTAATTAATATTCTTTTTTCACTTTTATCAGACACTGTCAGTGTTGCAGTTATATTGTATATCAGCAGAGAGGATAGTTACATTCAGGAGTTCTACAATTAAGGTTTCCTTCTATCTTCTTTTTCTTTAGAAATACTCAGTGTGGGGCGCCCCGGTGGCCCGTGCACATATCACTAAGGCTCGGTCCTCACCGCATCGGCCATGGTTTCGAGTCCGACCCATGGCCCTTTGCTTCATGTCATCCCTCTCTCTCCCCAACTTTTCTGTCACTCTCTCACTATCCCTGTCCAATTAAAAGGCAAAAACTGCCCAAAAATAACTTAGAGGTTTCTCTGAGTTTTCAGCTGTATTGCGCTGAAGGGAATGCTGTGCAGCAGTAGCAGTAGCTTGTCTAGCAACTGAATAGTTGTGGTAGGCACTTTGTCAGTGATAAAAGAAATGCTTTGAGGGGACTTTGTAAGTTTTTGCATTGTGTTACTTGCCTAATAGTCACGTCCACCCCTGCACATCATATCTTGTGATAGTGTGTGCTACAACTGTAGACAGGACAGAAACTGCCAGTATTATATGATTTAATTTTTTTTTAAATTTAAGATGATTGACAGTACGATTATGAGACTATGTCACTTTATCTCAGCAATACAGACCCGCATGACTGCAAAACATCAACACTGTGGATGTTAAGCATCCTCTAAGGACAGACTGTCTCGCAAAGACTGTCACCTGTCTCAAAAGGGAAAATGCAACGTTGTCTTGGTCATTCATCTGGGATTTTATGAACCTGCTGACACTATTTCTCTTTACATCCGGATACCGAAGTGTTCGTATTTCATCAGACTAAATGATAGACATGTTGGGCAAAATTACAGCCTGTGTGCTCTTGATCTATGCCAGTCCTAATCTGACACTTCACTTTCTCTTTGACGTTTTTCTTTCAGTTTTTTGGCACCAGCTGTCAGTGCTGTTTTTGAACCCATCTCTGTCAGTAAATTGTCACCGCTGTCAAGTTTTTATGTCCACCTTTGATTTTCAAGTCTTATGGCTTTTTGCACTGCACAACAGACTGTCTGCCCATTAAACAGTCTGTGTGTGTGTGTGTGTGTGTGTGTGAGATGAGAGTGTGTCAGAGAGAGGTAACCGACTCTTTTTTCCAGGTAATTTCTGTTGGTGTTGTTTCTGTAATGATCACTCTTTTGTCTGAGCCTCACAGAGTGTTCAAGCCATTTCATTACAGCTGTTAAATATCTATGAAATTATGATGCAGAGTCAAAATACACTTTTTTTGTATTAAATTTGTATTTTTCCTAAAAAAAAAAAAAAATAATGGTATAATAGAATATGCATGAAAACTCCACATGCCCAGACAAGTGTGGATGTGTGTGTGTGTGTGTGTGTGTGTGTGTGTGTGTGTGTGTCTGACTGACTGACTGTCTGTTTATCCATGTCTTTTAATAAGAGCACCATTGGCATTAACATTCTTGTTGTGCTTGAAATGACATTGTAATGCTGTCAGCTCTTTAAATATTGCAGACTGGCTGCTGAAGCATACTGTTCATGTTTTAATGACTTTTATGGTTTGTTAATGAGGGAAAAATGCCACCAAATGCCAAGAATAACCAGAGAATGGCAGCTTGTTTCATGGATGGATTTTCACATTTATTTATGTAGAGATATGCTTGACTTGCATTAATCTGTCAGTGTTATCAGGTTGCACTTGACACATTAGGCTGTATTGTTCTAGGAACAAAATGTTGAAACCAGGCTGAAAAAGTAAGATGACTGAATAGTATCAAGAAATGATTCTTCATTAGATAACATTTTTAGAGTTGATTTCTACTGTAATGATATCACCCGCATACATCTACATCCATACGTCTCATGTTCGTAAATGCAAATTTCTCAGTAATTGCCCTGACAGAACCTCATATTTGGCAGAAAACATTCATTTGACCTCAAGGTCAAGGTCAAAGTCACTGTGACTTCACATTCTTAATGCAGTATATCAGCAACAACTAGGGGGAATTTTGTTACATCTGGCACTAACATTCACTTGGACTCAAGTATGAACTGATTAGAATTTAGTGGTCAAAGGTCATAGGTCAAAGTCACTGTGACCTCACAAGAAATGTTTTTGGCCATAATGCACAGATTCATACACTAATTAAAGGGGAAGTTTGTCCAAATGACAAAAGATGAAAAAATACTAATAAAAAACATAAGCCCTGTCAAAATATATTATATGTATCACAGTTTTAGCCACACTACCAGCATGGTCCAGACACAGATGCCTCTACAAACTTTAATGGGGCTTTCAGACAGCTGGGGTCAGCGCACTGTTCAGGGGAGTACCAGAGGACAAAGCAAACATCACTATGAAGCAGGAAGCTCCTGCTGTATTAAAAGGCTATCGTTACCAGCAACAAAGATTTATCTTCCCCGTGCCAAGAAGCAAGCGTTAGCGCTAGCCCTGCTAAAAAGAAGAAGAAGAAGGGGCGCAGCAAGGAAGAGGCTGTGTGTGCATTAGACCCTCAGGAACAGAGAGCAGCTTGTGAAGGAGCTCCGTTTCCACAGTGACCAGTTTCAGGTCTACTTTCCTTTTACTTTCCATGCCTGGCTGGATGCATCATTTCTATTTACCGTGTGGGTGTTGCATGGTGTGTCACAGTGGCGACAAACCATTGTGGCACAGTGTAAGACATTGGAAATAATGGGTTTCAGAGTGCAGTGGTGCCATTGTCACATTCTGTCTGAAAGCCCTATAAGATGGATTAAAATGAAATGTAGTACAGACTTTCATGGTTCCCAGACAATGAATCCTAATGAGTCTGGTGATTTGCTGGCTTTTACATTGTATTTGGTGCTAATTAGCATCCAACACATTAAACTAAAGCTGTGTTAAAACCTAAACTGTAAATGTAAAATGAGAAGTGTCATAGTCTCTTCAGTGTTCGGACTTTGTATTGCCACTAGAATTGAGAGGACCAGAGAGGACCTTTACAGGAGAGCTAACCTTCATCCACACCACAGAGGCACCTGGCAGAACACAGACACTGTCCTCTGTTTACAGTGTCTATGATGTTTTGGGAGGATATGTGGCACTGGTACCCTCATAAACTGGACCTTACCTTTTATTTAATTATGTCCAAAATTAGGAGGAGGAGTTAATATCTTTTTACTCTCGTCACTTGATGTTGTTCTATCAGACTACTACTGCATTTTCTTTGAAATCACTCTTGATCCTATAGGCGAACTTTGGTAAAACTCCATAAACAATACCTCCCTGCTAACTCAGCTGATATTTTTGCTGCCAGCACCTGTTGTGATGTCCCATATGTCGTCCTGTGATGACACAGTGGGCTTTCATCAGTGTACTAAACCCGTTTTAGTTTATATTGCGTCTGTGTTGTCTGATAAAAGTAGAAGTCCTCAGCTCTTGGATGAACTGATGATGAGGAAAAGCAGGGCTGAACGCAGAAGGTATAAAACCAAGCTTCGAGGGCGACTTGATATCATATCTCAAAAGGTCGTGACTCCAGTTTTACTCTTGGGAATTTATCTCATGTGGTGTTCCCCAGGGGTCAATTCTCTGGCCCTTTATTGTTCAGTGTGTGTATCTTGCCTCCAAATCCAAAGACATGTATTACCATAATTATGTTGATGACATGCAGCTGTATATTTCCCTTTCCCCTAATAGCCTGAGCCCTATTGACACTTTATCAAAGATATTGAGCGAGCCATTTTTTGAAAACAATGACAAGACAGAAATGCTGATTACTGGGGCAAAGACAGAAGGAAATCTCTTTTAAATTGGCTCATCTGTCTCTGACCTCCGTGTCCAGAAAGAAGCATAATTAAAACTGTATTTTATCATGGGAGATTTTTTATCCCAGGAGGATGCTGAAAAAAACCCTGTCCATGCTTTTATTTTCAGTTGTCTAGACTAACTGCGATGCTCTGCTCACAGGAATACTAAAACTGACCGCTACTAGAGAATGCAGAGGTTTAAATAGAAAAAGAAATATGACCATATTACACCTGGGCTCAGGTAGTTACATTGGCTGTAAACTTCAGAATTGATTTTAATATTTTAATGCTCATTTTTGAAGCCCTACGTGGTCTTACTCTGCAATACCTGGAAGCTGTGAACCAGGCAGACCCCTCAGATCCTCTGGAACAGGTTGTCCGGTTGTTTGCAGTCTCCTCAAAAATTAGCGGAGCTTCTTTTAGCTGGAACATGTTAGCTGTGGCTGTTCAGTGAGCTCCAACACTATCGTCTTTTCAAAGTAAACTTAACATGCTCCTATAACCTTTTCTTTTACTTGTTTTATCCTTTTTGACTCACATTTATTTGTGTGTTTGTTTTAACTATGTTTATGTAGGTTGTATACTATTTACATTGTTTTTGTGGGTGCAGTTTCTCTGGTAGCACTTATTGAAGCACATCATGCTTCCGCATGGAGTGAAATTTGCTATATCATAATTTTTTGCTTTGCTTTCCCTAACTAGCCATAGCTGACATCACACACACACACACACACACACACACACACACACACACAAGGACACACAATGGCAGTGTAAATTCCCACTGAGAAAAGATCCACACCTCAGGCTAGCTGTTCAAACACATCCCAACAGAGAACAGCTTTGATGCAAAGCCCGGATGCCTGCTTTTATCTGCCTCCATAGGGTCTACAATATGTGTGTGCATGTGTGTGAGAGAGAGAGAGTGAGTGTGTGTGGAGGACAATATCTACACAATGCTTTCAAAGTGTAGATTGTCAGTAGTGTTTGTAAAAAAGAGTTTGATTGGTTGAGGATGAGAGAAATAAGGACACATGTGTCCTACAGCCAAATTTAGAGTCTCCTGAAGTGTCACCAGTCCAACATGTGAGTGAAAATCTGCCCAGTGCCACTGGACATTTGTTTGGCTGGACCACAGCAACTGGAATCCAGTTTCTCTCTAAGACATTTGATTGTCTCTGCTGCTGTCTGTGTCCCCTCTCCAAACTGTCTCTGTAGTAAGTCACAGAGGGAAACGCTCTCAGCGGATGTTTGGACTGAACGGACACACCGTGCAGTGTGACTGATGGCTGTGATGGACTGAGGGAGCTGCTCGGGCACCTGCCTGACTGCCCTTATGATACAGATAGGAGAGCACAGTTGGGTACTCTTGTGTAACACGGTGGGAAATTTATGCTTCTTACCAAATTCAGTCCTGGGAGGGAGTAACTGGCCCTAACATCAGCAAATTCTAATCCCAAATTCACACCAGCAGGTATAAGCACTACTGAAACATCCAGCATAGACTACTATGTATGACCAGGGTCAAACAAAGAAATGAACATACCTGCGAAAGATGAGGGATGTCGAAGGAACTTCAAAAAACATAGTGCCTTTCAGTGTGTGGTTAGCACAAGGAGGGCTAGCCACCAGAGCTAATCAAACTAAACTGCAGCACAGGCCCTGTTCAGACCTGGTGTTAACATCCGTCTCAGGTGATCTGATCGCAAGTGGACAGCTTTAAGTTCAGGTGTCGGTGCTCCTAAGATGCATTGAGACGCATGTGAGATCCGATCACTCAGACCACATTCAGAGGTGGTCTGGACCAATAATTCTTTTAGCAGTGTGAACACAAATGTATCCTGGACCAAACTGAGGGACGAGTTAGAGTTACTGATGTCCTCGGACACAGCCCGATTTAAACAGTTTCATAATGAACGGAAACTATTTTACTGTTCAAAATGGATAAAAACTTATTCCATCGTAGAGCTGTGACCCTTCCTTGTCCCGCTCTCTCTCTCACACACACACACACAAACATATTGTGGACAGACCCGTCGGATTGGCTGAGAACAACACATACGTGTTTATTTGCATATAGAGTGAGGAAGTGATATCCAATCACAATCGGTCACTCGAGACGCATGTGGAGACGCATTTTAATGCCAAGTGTGAACAGAGCTTCAGACAGAGACTGAGTCTGAAAACAATGCCAGACCTTAACTGACAGGTGAGAGGAAGACAAACTAAAACTGTGGAGTGCAGGTTTTGTTTCAGAGGCAAGGTAACTCACATAGACATGATGCTAATTCCATCAAAAGTCCAGCTCACCACAGACGTCAGTCCCCTGACACTGCACCACCCGTAGCTCCACACACTCATCTGCTCTCAGCTCATTGATTTGGTTTTATGGCCTGCAAGTTTAGTTCTGGTTCAGTCTCACTAGTTTTTCTCAGCCTGCTCTCCAGAAGCAGAAAACAGCTGCTTTCAACAATAAACCCCATTGTGCACTACAAGCAGCAGCTGGCAGACGAGCAAAGTTAGTGACAAGCAGGTGATTATTTAGCAGCTAATGAGTGTGATATTTTTTTCAGGAGTTGGAGGAGACCAAACCTCGCTGTGTGTCTGGTGGATGTGTAAATCATAGGGCAGCTGTTTCCTAACACGTGAGCCATTGTTATGGAGCCCTGCCTCAAATGTTGACACGCTGAGGCCATTCGAGCTGCAACCAATCAGAATGGAGAGAAGGTTTGTACACGGGAGCAGAGATGACATCATGTCGTTTCATCTGTAAAGGTAACATTAGATGAATGAGGAGCCGTCATTCACAGCGCAGGCCAAACAACCCTCAGGCCGTTCGCAAATGACGCGGCGGTCCTAATGGCTGTCCTCCACTGGATGGTGCTGCACAGTGGGATTTTTCCAACGTCAAAAATGTGCCATGGCATACTGCAGTAAGCCATATAATGCATGATTATAGCTTAACAGAGGTGATACAGTGATGATTTATTGCGTAATAAAGGACAGGAAGAGCTGCAATGAACAAATGGTAAAAAGAAAGGGATACAGCCGAGACAGAGAGAAGAAATAACGTTTTGTGATAGAGAAAGCAGAGGAGAGAAGAATGACAGACAGACAGGACGACAGAAATGTGGCTCTAAGGATGAACAAGCTGTGGAGGAAAGGAAAAATGACACTGAGGTGGAGGAGAAGAGGAAACAATGACAAATCCTGACGAATATGAGAGCCAACAGGATTCTAATACTTACTTTATCACCCCGCCAGACTTCTCTGACAAATCACTTAATATGCAAATAGCCCTGTATTTATTCCAATGACAAATCACACTGTCACATAAACAGATTCATGAAATACAATGCGCACAGACGTCTGCATGCGCACATTCAAATACAGGTGCTAAAACGCACGCACACACACTCACAGATACCGGTTATTCATGTCACACTTTTCAGATCCAGTGATGTTTAATAACTGCTACATTTGTTCCAATGATGAATGGAAATAAGAGGCGCTGCTGTACTGCATAAAGAGGATAGATATCACAGTTGCACCTGTGCTGCAGGTTGTGTGTGTGTGTGTGTGTGTGTGTGTGTGTGTGTGTGTGTGTGTATAGGTGTGTGCACGCTAATGTGTTTGTCAGATTAATAGGTGCTGTGTGTGTGTGTTATTTAGGGTTAGTGACTTATTCTTTGTATCTAGTCCACCTTGTTTTATTATCAGTGGGGAGCTTATTCCACCACAGTGGGAGGGACGAGCACAGCGGTCACACTGGAGTGTAAAGAGGTCAGTGCTGCAGTATATGTACCTTTTCAAAACCATCTGACAATCACACCCTCTTCATGCATCAGTTGGACAGCTGCATAGATTTGAACTTCTCCCTCATTCTAATACAGACACTGTTAACAGACCAGTCACACGCCGAGCACAGGTTAAACCAGAAACACCACAGGTACACTGCGCTTGAGGATGAAAGAGTGAGCTGCAGCCTTGAAACAAGTTTTAAAAACACACAATCACAGATGGAAGCGTCTCACAGTTAGGCTCCAACACTTACAGGAGCACCAACCCAGGGATGAGACTCTTTCTCCCCTGCATCTGTGTGTGTGCTCTCTATTTTTGTGGGTTTACCTGTGTTCAAAAAAACCTACCTATAGCCGCTAATTTTGGTGTAAAAAAAAAAAAGGGTACATGACAGCAAGCTTGTTATCCCACCTACAAGCGTAGGCCGCTATACACACTTCTTTGGGAGCGAGTCGTACAAACTACTTGGGAGCATACACTTGCCTTCAGGTTTGACCATGTCTAGGAGTGAACATTCCTCCCTTGTAGACCAGCACCAGAGTTTAGAAGTGGATGCAAGCTGCAACAAGGAGTCACTGTAGTGAGCATGTGGGCAAACCTGGGAAAGTAAAATACCAGGCAGACAGCAGCATTCTGGGTTAGCTGCAGGGGTCTGGTAGTAGACACAGGTTCTAGTTACGGATCAGGGTCATCTCACTAACCTTCAAAGAAAAGGATAAATTGTGACGGTTCAGGTTATATTTGGATCCACATGCAGACAGTAGATTCGGCAGGAGTGTTGGTAAGGTATTTATTAGGGGAAACTAGTTGAATGGGGTTTAAGGTGGGTGAAGGTCAAGGGTGGAGGCATGCTTGATGTTAGGGGAGGACGTGAGATGGCGCCTGGCTGAAGACAGAGGTCTGAGGTTGTAGTCTGGCAGATGAGGCAGCGTGGGCTGGAATACTGGTCTGGCTCAAGGGAGTGAGGCACAGGAGAAGACCAGGTTAGCAAGGAGTACGTGGGAGAACACAAGGGCTGCAAAAAGTCTTTTTTGCTTTGGAAGGTTCGTAACTGAGTGAAATGTCCCTGAAGTATCTGAGCAGCAGCCACGATCAAAGCTGCTCCACTTCTCTAAATGATAAGGAGAGGAGCTTCAATGCTTCCTATCTTATCTCCTTCAGCATAGGAAACACTGGACCTTCTTTTATGAAAGGAAAGGAGATATGCCGTCCCACAATTCCTTGCTGTAGAAACATTTGAAGCGACGCACCATTGTAGTTTCACCTCGGCAGACCCCACGTAAATGTAGAAACATCAGAGCAGCTGTTTTATGTTTGTGACACGATCCAGAACTGATGGAAATCCTTGTCTGATCCACTGAAGCCCCAATCCATAAATATAGATACAGTCTCTTTAAATCCAGTCAGGAGTCGTCATGAAGAACAAGTAGATCGAATTTATAGTTTACAATATCATCATCATAAACAAAATACTATAGCCTATACATAAATGTCATTTCACCAAATCCTCTCTTATTGTGGCAAGCACTAAAAATGAATTTTCTCTTCTTAACAAATTTATAAAAATGTCAAAAGCACCTGTGACAGGAAACTCTTTATAGTGATGTCTGAATATAATTTATTGTGATCTCTTACTCAGTTCTTACTCACTTCCTTATTTTTATTTTTTAATAATCTGTTATTTAAGAACAGACAGACTGAGATCCAGTAGTGCAAGGTAAGGAAATCAGCTGTGAAAAATAAACAGGTCAACTACATGCTGAATGGACTGTGGGTCAGCCAATCACAGGCTGGAACAACCCCGCAGGCAGCCACTCAGCTGTAGTGATATCTGACTCTGTTCCATAAAAACCTTCTGTAGACCCCTGCAGAGCCAGATCTGGGTTTTTTGCCTCTCCTGATGTGGTGAAACCTGGAGTGAATTATTACACCTGGAAACCATGAATGAAGCTGTGGAAGGCAGAAATCTAGAAAATACAGGCGCCCTCCTGCAGCTCTTCCCTAACGGGCATATACACGCACTTCACACACACGCAACACAAGCAACACAGCCTTCAGCCTCGAGCTACAGTTAGCGGAAGGCTGAATTATTAGCAACATTCAACACAGCCACTCATCGCCTGCTTTCATGGTGAATTTACCTCCACAAACCAACCACTACAACACATTTAGATATTACAGGAAGCTGAAGTTAGCAGCCTGTTACCTGTCCAGGAGATGTACAACAAGTTCTGTCTCTCCAATATTGACACGTCCATTTGAATGGGCATGCACACACATCTGAATTTGTCTCACTCTCTGAATAGATAGATAGATAGATAGATAGTTTATTTATCTCCTAGGGCAAATTTATGTATCCAGTAGCTCGTTTATAATAATAAATAAACAATAATTATTAGATGAGTCCACTTCCTTTGGCTGAGGTGTTGTATAGCCTGATGGCAGTGGGAACAAAGGATCTCCTGAACCTCTCTGTTCTGCAGCGCAGTGAGATGAGACGTTTGCTGCAGCTGTAGCTGCTTCTCTGTCCTGCCAGAATGTTGTGGAGAGGATGGTTGGTA
Organism: Seriola lalandi dorsalis; assembly: GCF_002814215.2. Lineage (NCBI taxonomy): Eukaryota > Metazoa > Chordata > Actinopteri > Carangiformes > Carangidae > Seriola > Seriola lalandi. Next base: position 1,467,298 of record NW_019525485.1, read on the forward strand.
TTGCCCAAGATGGCCTCCATCTTACGTTGCATGCATCTCTCCACAACAGTCCTTAGTGAGTCCAGACTCCTGCCAAGCACGGATCCAGCCTTTTTGACCAGCTTGTCCAGTCTCCTTGTGTTCATGTCGGACATGCTGCCGTCCCAGCAGACTGTAGCATAAAAGAGTACACTGGCCACCACTGACTGATTTCACTGCAGACATTTCACTGTCTGCAGTGAAATGCTGCACATGTTTTATCAAAGGACCTGAGCTTCCTGAGGGAAAAAAAGCCGGCTCTGGCCCTTCAGGTAGAAGGCATCCGTGTTCAGGGACCAGTCCAGTTTAGTTTGACCTGTGATTGGCCAAAGTCTCCCGTCACATCCTTATAACAGAGCCTAGAGGAGGTGCAGACCTCTAGTTTGCTCTCAGACCATTTGAATTACAGTATACTGAAAGGTTATTAAGGAATTAAGAGTCTACAGAGTGTGAGGCTGTTGTTAGACTCAGTGGTGCCTTGAGCTAAATGTTCACAAACAACATTCACACAATGACACTATTATCATGCTAGATATATTATATACCATGGGAACTGTGAATGTCTGTAGCAAATTTTGATTGATTGATTTTCCATCAAGTACATAATGAGATATTTCAGTGTAAAAGCGAAGCACTTCACCAGCTGATGGCACGAAAACATCACCTGATGATGGCGCAAGAGGTAAAGTCAGGGGGTCACCAAAGTCAGTAAAAGTCATTCTCCTGGGATCATGAATGTCTGTACAAACTTTCATAACAATTCAACAGATAGAGTTGTTGAAATATTTCAGTCTGGACATTGACATTCTGCTGCCGTCAACATTAGATTTTCACTCGAAAAATAGAACTCTGAAAGTTTTATCTCAGTTTGTGCCGTACCTCTGATCCACTTAATGAAAACTGCTGCAGAGTGTCTGTCTGCAGTCTGGCAATCTTCTCCATAATGCTCTCACTTGTTTATGGTAATTACACTAATGTATAAAAATTAATGTGCTTATGATTTATTGATCTTGGATTGCTACACATTACAAAGCACCCTCATGTGTGCAAGACGTGTGTGGGGAACGTTATCTGTGTGCAGTGGTTTCATTTAACGTAATGCAATTCAGTGAATTGAAATGCAACATAATGTTTACATGTATGACGGCCACACAAAGAGCAGCCGGTGGGAATAATCATCCAATCAAACTATACCTTTCTGTTCTCTCTCTGTGTTGTTATCTGCCTGCTGCGACCTCATATCCGTGTGAATGCGATATATAAGGAACACTGAATCTCCTTACATCTGGCACAAATATTCACGTGGACTCAAGGATGAACGGATTACAATGAGGTGATGAAAGGTCAAAGGTTTTGTTAATCACACAAAACATGTTTTTGGCAACAACTCACAAATTCATACACTAATTATGACACAATTTAACACAAATGTCTGAAAGGATAAAAATGAAGTGATGACATTTTATATCCAAAAGGTCAAAGGTCAACTTCACTGTGACATCATAATGTTCTGCAGACACTTCTGGCCATTATTCAATGCTCAGGAAGGAGAGACTGTGACCATATTTCCTACAACTTGGCTGGTTGGAGGAGGCAAACAACCGTGAGGCGGTAATACTAGTGTTGATACTGAAGTGGTTCTACAGAATCTCTAGTAATTGCTCAGTAGAGCTGAAACTGACAGCCTTGCCATAGGAAGTAATTTTCATACTTATCCGACTGTTCATTGACCTTTCATGGCCTGTAGCTGTAGGCACTGCCATCCTTTGAGATTACACTACTATAGGATCAGAAATGTGTCAACAGTGAAAATGACAACACAATGTTAAGTCAGTTTGCCCTCTACAAGGTTGTTTTACAGTCTTCCAATTTTCAGCCTCTTTTTTAAATCATTTTTGTGTTTTTTAATCAACAATAATACAAAAGTAACCATGCCTAATTAAAAGATAACTGAGTTTTACCTTTTATTATCAAAGATAAAATATCTTTGTAAATCCTATTTCCATTTGATCATTAAACACGATTCAAGGTAACTGATCTTGATTTTGCTAAGTAACATTTTCAGTCCGTTTGTCTGCCAGACAAGTCAGAAAAGGGTTACATGGAAGTCACAGTGATCTGTCAAATGTCTGTTAAAATAAAACTAGATGGTTTTGACTATTTGAAAAATCAGACCAATCTTTGAACTAGGCAAGACACAAACTATATAACACTACATGTAATGTAACAGATGAGGAGTTAAGTTAAAGGGGATTTTATTTTTGAAATATAGGCTTTTATTTTGGTAACTTTCTGTTGGACTGTTTAAACAGCAGGTTGGCAGTCCTCATCCATCTTCTGTTCTCTTCCTGTGACACTGGCAGTAAGTACACTTTTGTTTAGGAACCTGAGGAATAAATAAATAGTTATATTAAACATAAATTACCCAATTTTATATTATATTTGTTTAATTGGTTATGTGTACTTACCTATTGCTAGCTAGCTAGAGTTACCTGTGAAAGAAACACTGAATATTTTTGACAGTTTGTAATATTTAGCTGTTTATTATACTGTATACCTACATTTGTTTTGTTTCCTTTTTTCCATTAAAAATAGAAGTGGCCTGTTCATCGGAGGAGCTTATCGAAGGAATGAGTTTAGCTTGCTTCCGTAGATGAGAACAGTATACTAAATATCTTTTTTTTTTCCTCTGTTTTGTTGAATAGGTTAAAGTTTTAATCCTTTAGACGTAAACCCCCTGTTGATTTCTGCAACAGCCATTCAGTATATTTACATTCTGTAACTGTCGCTTTATATAGTAGTTTTCAATTCAAGAACACCATTCCAGCACAGATGCACACTGCTTACTGTTGCAGTCAGGGCCTCGAGGTGTATAACCCCCTGCATCACAAACACATACTCACACACACACACACACACACACACACACACACACACACACACACACACACACACACACACACACACACCGCGCCCAGTTCTCCCATGGCAGCTCGAGGAATAACTATGCTGGGGTTTGAGACTAATATGGTTCACCAGCAGAGGAGGTTCAGACTGTCCACAGAGTGACAGCCGCTTAGCTTGCCAACCCCTGGCAATGAGCCAGAGAGTCTGTTGTTCATAGTTCACCTGTTCTACAGAGCTGGATTACTCCCAACTTTATCTTCCACTCTGTAAATCCACCATCAAACAGCCCAGCTCCCAGAGCGCTCGTCCCCTGGAGCTGACTGGAGAATGCTGGGTGGATTATGGGAGTTAACTCCCATGTTACAGTGATTCAATAAGATGTTTTATTAATCACATCAGGGGTCACTTAGTCTTTCTTTTGTCAGCCAAATTTTGTGTTTAGACACAAATGGTTTTGGTCATTCTTTCTTCATCTCTTTTTTTTTGTGGCTTGCATGATGGGATCCTAAAGAGGAGTTTCCCGTTGAGATATAGACTCCTGCTTCACTGTGGGGTTGAAATGAGATAACGACTCATTCACTGGGGGTTGAACTGTATGTTTTTATATTGAGCTCTTCTTGTACAACACACTGTGCTGAACTTTGAATTTTGTGTGCTTCGTGTTTTTTTGTTGCTAAGTGATCTCGTTATTAGTTAACAACAAAGGAGCCAATAACACTAACATCTATTGATATTGTTATTGGCTCCTTTGTCGGGTTGACTGGTCAAGAACTAAAGATATAATCTTTTTCAGCACTTAACTGAGACTAACACCCCGGCTCCCAGTCAAACTGCTACAATTCAGCTTAAATTGTAGCTCATTGTTAGAAGCCATCTGTTTACTGATAGCTCTCTACAGCAGTGTTTGAGTTTTGTTAACTTACTGCTAATGCTTCACATCAAAAAATCATTCCACACGGCAAACCTGTAGGTGGCTTTTATTTTGAAGCAATCAGAGGAAATGCAATGTATCTGTCATCGAGGTTTGTGCTTAAACAACACATGGTCATTTGTTAGAACCAGCACACCTCCAACATGTCATCAACATTTCATCACCTTGTCCTGTGCCATGGTGACGTCAGAGCACGGTGGCTCTGATGACGAATGCCTATTACTACTGTCTTCCAGTGGAATGTTTCACTGCTTCTTTAAAGGGGAATGATTGATTTTTATGGGGAATTTTAATTGGATGATACCTGGTGACCAATCATAGATCCAGGCCTTAATACTAAGGGCCCTATCTCAGTCTGGGGATGTGTTCGACCTCCACAAATGTCTTTGTTTGTTTCAGACTGTAATTTTTCTGCCCAGCGCCTGTGTTTAAATAGCAAATGCACTTGCACCCATCTTAGCGCCCATGGGCGTGTTGCTCTTAAAATAAGGGGTGGTCAGGCGCATTGGTGGCGCATTGCTATCTTGAAGCACTGGAAAGTGATCGACCAGCAAAATCTGGTCTTAAGTCAGTGGCGCAGTATTTCACTATTATTTTAAGGGCACATCATCAAGACACACACACACACACACACACAATGGCCAACACAACACTAACTGCACTGTTTGATGCATGTAGGTACTACCTGGTCAAATCCACTATTAAGATAGCAATCTGCCCAGTCACAATATGTCATCGACTCTTCACAAAAATAATCTAATTCTATGTAAAACCATTATAATAGCAATCTGCCAAACCTGTTCAAACGCACCTGGCTTTTAATTGGAATGGAAGATGGCACTCTGATGGGTTTATTAGATGTTACACCAAGAACACTCCCATGATTAATTAAGAGACTAAGTACAACTCTTTTGAACCCTGCGCCTGGCGCTGCAACCATTTCCTCCTGCTGTTTAACTCGCAAAAGTGGATTTGGACACACCCTAAATGCTTTTTCTTCAGATTGTTAAAATAGAGCACTAAGCGGTAAACCAATCCAGCAAGACCCTACAACACAAAACACAATCAGCTGAATTGTGCCGCTACCTAGATTGTGCTTTTACAGTTATCTTTAGGGCTGCAGCTGAAGATTGTTTTCACTATTGATTAATCTTATTGATTATTAATTGATTGTTTGGTTCATGAGAGGTCAGAGGGTATTTAGGAATGTCTGTTACAGCCTAGAGATTTCATCATGGAAGTCTGAGTAGACTAATGAGACACACTTTTTGTGTGAGGCTTGGAAAAAGAATGTCTGGCATGTTTGCCTTTAAAAAATAATTTGGACAATGAACGGATTAAGTGTCTGAGCTTAGAGACAGAGAGTGTTTTGTTGAGTGTAATGTGCAGTCAGTGTGGTTTTGATATTGAGCTATCACATTTTGCAGTGTTTCCATTTTAACTGATCCACCAGAAGCTCTTTCTCTGTCACATACGTGACAGAGTAGCTACTCACAGAGAGTTTGCTGCCTTCAGACACAAACTGGACCAATCAGAGAAGAAAGGAAGAGTTTTTATTGTTGTCTCAGTAAAGAGGAGAATAAACTTGTCAATCATCTATTGTATAAGAAAGTTTCAGGGAAACTGCTTTATCTATTTCCTTCCCTAAACACAATGAACTGAAGTAAGAGTTGCACAATGGCTTAATGTTGCAAAGAAAATCAGAACAGCAAACTATGAAACTAATTGAATACAGACCTGAACCTATTGCAAAGCAACAGCAGGGGGTCCATTCAACAGCAGTGTGTTGACAACTTTATAAAGTGAGATATAATGCTCACATTCAAGTGCAGAAATCTCTGCCTACACCTACAATGTGTGTTCATGAGGAAGGAACCAGAAGGAAGGAAGGAACCAGAGGCTTTGGTGTTAAAATGTCACACAGTTGGCTGAATCATCCTTCACTCTCGTATCAATAAATATTTGGGAATACTGTGTGTGCTGCATGGTAACAGACATCCACAGGCCTGAGGCCCTCAAGCTGACAGTTTCTGGCAGCTAGGTTAAGTGTGTGATGCATTTTCTTGAGGTGGTTTCGATGTACTGAACCCCCCGGAGAGCGACGCAAATGCCAGTATATACAATGACATTCTGAGCGATTATGTTCCCGTTGTAATATTTTGGTTTGCAAAGCACATTTAGTTACAAAGCGACAAAGTGCTTCACAGCACAGATTGACAAAAACAAAAAAAATAAACTGACTGAATCATAATGACGGAATTATCCAGTATATAATAACCAACAGCAGTGATGAAAATCAACTGAAAATTAAGGAGACAAGATGAAAGTTGAAACTGAAACAAAAAATAAAATAAACATGAAAGATAAAAGCAAAGACTTGAGGGGGAAATGTAAATTTCATAATATGCATTTCTTTTATCTGGAAACAGCCTTGATTGTATTTTATTTTCAGTTTTCTTTTAGTGGGTCTGTGTTAATATGATTTTGATTCAGATTGTGTAGTACCTTGGTATGCATGAGATCCGCTGTCTGTCCGTCTGTCCATCATTATATGACACCAGAGACACAAAACCAAGTGTGTTGGAGACTCATAAGGGAGTGTTTCCTCCAGACAGGTGCGCCAAACAGATCCCCTCGGTACAGTAAGAGGGACATAGATGTGTGCAGCATGCACTGTCACGTTTCTGGGTTTGTGCACAGCTTAGTTTTAAGCATAAAGCGATGTTAGGCTATAATGGTCAGATTATTTTTATATTGCTTCCTGGGTTCAGATCTGAGAGAGCTGTGGGTGGGTTACACATACACACTGTCATATAGAGACAAGGGCAATTTAGAGTTGCCAGCTAACCTAACATCTTTTAAAAAGGACATTTTAATATCAATGAAGAGAAATTAATATTTTTTTCTTTTCTTTTCTTCTCTTGTGTTTTATTTGCAGTGTGAATCCATCAGAAGATATATTTGTGGTTTTAAGAACCAAAAACGATCTTTATGCAGTTTTACATCTTCTCTCTCAGGCTTCTCTCTGGAGCTCCAGTAACAACAAGTCACTGAGCCAATCAGAAGAGAGGAAGCTCTGAGCCTCTCTTCTGATTGGCTGACTGTTTTCTGAGCGATCTAATAAAAATGTAGCAGATTTCAGGTAAACACTCAGAGAAACCAAATCCTGCAAAGTTGGTTGCTGGGTGCAGGTGGAGCAGGGATGAGAGCGGTGACTGCTTTGTTGTGACATCACAAAGTTCCACAAGTCCTGACGGCTGGTTTTAAGGCTCAGTGTCTGAAGATCCACAGAGAAATGCACACAGCCTGTATTCAATCTTCAGTCCCATTGCATATCATAACTATCTGGAAGGAGTAGATCACTCTGATTCCATTAGGATGTGTATATGTATGATATAAGAAATGGGTGTGATTTGGGCAAATCGTGTCAGTCCACATTACCATGGGGACCTGGAAACAAGTGCTTTCATTTACCCAAACATAACGTTACTCATACAAATCAACCGTGTTTCCAGTCGACATTCTGCAGATACATTCACGTAGATACACTTTGCTCTCATTACACATTATGCTGTCCAAAAAGTTATGCAAGCGGCATTACTTTTCTTTTAGACTGCATTTGCTGTTTCAGATTAGCAGTATATGAGAGTTAGTAGTATATAATGTTATTTTTAGGAGACTGGCTTGGTCATTCAGGTTCTACAGGTTAAAGAGACTACTGGGCATGATGGGTAAAATTTGAATATGTTGAAGCAGCAGTAGCTTTTGAATGGAATATAAAGTGTGAAACAGATGGAGGAGGAGAAGGACTCCTGATTGAACCAGTGTGTCAAACTTCATCACTGCACAGCAGTTGAGTTAACGATGGCATTAAAAGTGGTTCATCTGTGGCTCCAGCAGCCTGTGAATATCACCAAACCTCAGCTGCATAAGTGCATGAACACATTCTGTACTACAGCCAAATAAAATATCAATACTTTTAATTTTTAAGACCAAAACTTTACCAAAAGATAAATAAATAAAGAGTGAAGAAAGACAGTGACAAATGAAGGGACACTGAGGGTGACAGCTGTTGGTCAGAGAGTAAGATAAATGAGAGGAAAGGGCTTAAAAAGATGGATAGCAGCACTAGAGTGGTGAAGTGCACATGCTTCGGCAGTCTCCCATCTGTGGAACATGCGCGCGCACACATGCACACACACACACACACACACACACACACACACACACACACACACACACACACACACTTAGATGCTACAGAGATCTTTCTACTATCAGCGGCCCTTCTGTTCCCATGGTGATCTCTCATTGCTCTCCCCTGAGTGAAAACCTGATAATGAGGCTCATTTAAAGCGTTATGTGTCATTGTCCAAAATACATGTTTTCAATTCAGATTTTTTTTTTATAAAAACCAATTAACTTGACGGCTGCCGGCTCTTCTGATGTCCATATTAGTCTGAAACACATTCATCATATCAAAGTGCTGGTGTAACGTCAGACCAGGAATTAAGAAGTAAAGGACAATGCTTGAAAAACCATTTGACCCTGCAACAATAATTGCTTTGGCTTAAGTACACAGCAGCACATACATGCACACAGGAAGCAGGGGTTCCTCATCACTGATTTGCTACATAAAACCTCCGGTTTAAGTCAGGCCTAATATCAACCACTCATATCATATCTTAAGGAGCGTTTTCCTGATTCCACTCACAGCTCAATGTGCAATCAGCTTCTCTCCCTCTCACAGCATCCAAATAGAGGAATCACTCAAAAATATCTTTCCCAACGTCTCTCAGACTATAAATACATTTCTCGCCTTTGCACAGCTATATTCTCCGCTCAGTTCACACTCCTACTCCATCTCTTCATGAATCCATGTATTTGTCATCGATCTATCTGTCCATTTCCGGTCTCTCTCTACCAATCATATCTGGATGAACAAAGAGTTTATTTTAGGATATCTGATTAGAAGTTATGCTTTGCTAAAAATTTACTTGAATCTAAAAATCAGTCTATTAAGGTTGGGTCATTTTTGTCAAGGAAACTTTCACTAAGAGGTGTTCCTGTTTTCATGCATTCCAGCTAAATGTTTTCAACGGCTGGTAATACACAGTTAGTGTTATGATTAGCTTAACAAATTATATTGCATGTTGCTGGGTAGCAAAATAAAAATAGTCAGCAAAGTGTCACTTGGGCTGCTAGCTGAGAATAATGTAATTTCATTAGCTGATTGTTGTCAGTGTTACATTGTCATTAAGTATGGCACAATGGCACAAGCTGCTCATATTGTGTGTGATGTCAACAGTACCATTTTACTTTAAACTCTGACTATACAACTTAGAGTGAAACAATACTATAGCACAAAAAGCTATAGCATCATTGGTTTACATGCAGCGTTATGCTGTTAGCGTCTCTTTTTATGCTGTACTCTGGCACAGCAAGGAGCTGCTATCATCAGTGTGCTAACTTGCTCAAAATGATGATGCTAACATGCTGGTAATGGAGCACAGCTGGTGGTAATGTGAACAGTTCATTATATTCAATTTCTCAGCCAAATTTCACGACAATCAATCCAATGGTATAGTGAAGACATTTTTTGCAAAACAACCAACTTGACCCTCAGTGTTTTTGTCAGTGAAAACGGATCTAAAAGGTACAAAATTATAACAATGAGCCAAAATCAGTTTAGTATTTCCAATTAAGAGGGTCAAATATGAGAGATAGTAACAGTGCCTGCAGAGCAAGGGGCCGACAGGTGTATAGGAGCTCATGTGCTTGCATGTTACTGCAGACTGACAATCAAGTGTGTGTTACCACAGTAGCTGTCGGTCTGACAATGTTATTTCATGAAATCTCATTTAAAGATGTTGGAAGAAATCAGTGTGGTTGTGTTTTGCATATTTAATCCTACTATTACCCATGTACAGTGCCAGCAGACAAGCTAGCAAGGCTACCAGGAAGTAGCCTGAGAGTCCTGACATAAGCAAAGTTTTTTTTATATATAGCACTTTTCAGTCACAAAGTGCTTCACAATCAAATGACAAGAACCTAAAGAAAGAAAGAAAAACAAAAGTAAAAACACCAGTAAAATATACAAGAGGAGAAAACAGATAAGACACAAAATACCACTAGATAGATAGATAGATAGATAGATAGATAGATAGATAGATAGATAGATAGATAGATGTTAGAAAGCAGCACTGGGAGAGGGCAGAGGGGAGCTGGAGGTATTAACTGTAGAGAGAAACACTATTTTAAACTACAACACAGATAAAGCTGTATAAAGAGAAGAGAGACAACACTGTTTCCAAACCAGTGTGTGGGCTCATAGAGGTTGCAGACTCAGTGGGTTTTGTGCACACAGGAAGCAAAGCACTGTGGGAGTTTTTCATCTATCAATAGGTGCCTTTCCCTCAGGGTCTCTGGGAACTGAGCCAGCAACCCTCTGAGTGCTGGCATCCCTGCCTCTGAAGGCATACAAGTCACTGCCTTCAGACACACACACACACACACACACACTCATATATAAACACACATATACAAGTATATATCATACATTCAAAAATGTAATTACATGCACTGAAACACACACTGCCTCATATCCACAGTGACACATATCGCACAGAGTCCCTCTTCTGTCTCTTTTCTATCTTTCTATCTGACATCACCGCTTTGCAGGGCGACATTGAATGAATAATGATTTATTACATGGGGGAAAAAATAAAAAAATTAAGAAAATAGGCCCTGGATAAAGAATATATTTCTTTCCCTCAAAGGAATACATTTACCTGAGACAGCACTCCAAGTCAGGGAGTCATCTGAGAAACAGGTGGAGAATTCAGCTCCTTCAGAGACAATGACAGAATTGGGACACTTTTAATTCTTGATGTAAATATGAAGGCCTTTTTTTTTCCTTTATCGAGGAGAAGAGAGGCAGTTGGAGACCCTGTGGAAAAAAACAGTGGTGAATAGAATGAATTTAAATGTAAGGGTAAGAGACACTGATTGAAAACCACAGTTGAGACAGAGAAAGCAAGTGACAGATTAACTTGTAGGAGGGGAAAAACAAAGAAGTAAAGAGAGAGATAAAATACTGTTTAAGACAAAGTTCTTTTCATCTCACACTACAGTTAATCAATGCTAATCCACTTGCTTAAACCTGCACTAGGCAATTCTTATAGCTACATGAAGAAGGCAGTGACTGAGAGATAAATGTGAAAAACTGAGCTTCAGGATCCAGAAATCAGTGCGAGGAATGACACTTAACCACTCTTAAGACTTAAGACACGTTTTACTGACTTTCTCTGCACAGAGTTCACACTAGCTGCTATATAGAAGGCAGTTTTCCTATATTCTCTTATTCACTTTTACTCATTACCTATGTTCATTTGGTTTCCCACCAATGCCAAGAACATTTTTTTCAATTTTTTAAAAAGTATTTAGAAACCTTTATCAGGAGGGCTGATCACATCAGGATTGAAAACTACAAATAATTTTGCCTCATCAAGCTGATCACAGCAATTGAAATGAGGAATCGCTTTGCACCGCAGATCAATAAATAGCAAGCCATCCTGGCAGTGTTGAACTTTGAGGGGATGGAGAGCTAGAGAGTCCAAAAGTGAGGAAGCTACTGTAGCTTATTAGCTGTGTTGCACCATTCGCTTTTATTTGACCGCTTTGGTCAGAGTATAAACTGTTTTTAGACTGTTGAACTCAGTGTGAACTTATTGCCCCGTTACTGACCGAGCTAAGGCCAGTTAGAAAACTTGTTAGCTCTCAGAGTTTTATTTCAATAACTTTTTTATTAAAATGAATGATGCACAGTGGTAAACAAAAGGCCAGGGGGATGTGAACAGAACCCAGGACCCAATTTGACCGACAAGCCGTGTGTTTATCACGTTGTCACTTTTCAGACCCACCAGCTTCGGATAGACAAGTGAACTGCACTTTGTGATGTGAGCACTGCTTTACAGCTTCGTGGTAGAGTGGCTTGTTTTGGGTGCAGGCTGGCACATGTCTCAGGTTAACTAGGAGGTGACAGCCCCAGTCACACTGGCATTATGACAGTAAATAGCTCTTTTTCACAGTAGACATTCGACTTTGAGTATGAAAAGCAGGTAAATAAAATGAATGATGGCTGAATTCCATTTCGCTGCTGGATTAGTTCCTGCTGACTCACTGTCATGGCTTACGGGGACATTTGAATAGAGTGGAGTCATCATTAATGTTATTAGTAACACTTGTGATTTCCAACTTTGATAAGTCAAAATGCCACCCAGCTACATTACTCCTGGTGAGAGCAGACTTCTGCACCATGTATACACATAACTGGGTCCCTGACAATGACTTTAGTCAGAGTATCACTGTCACAGCCGAGCGCATGGGGTGAAAAGAGAGATCATCTCATGTCGCAATATATCCTGGTTTTCAAAATAGTAAAAGTCAGTCTGAAATAAAAATGTAAATAAGTCAGTTTCCTTTTCTGAATATGTGACTGTCACTTAAACCCAAACTGAGCTCCCTCATGTGTGAATAGGTGTAAATGTTACAAATAAAGTCAATTTGGTCTTTCCAATGAGTCTTCATATACTTTTATACTCTAGGCAAAATAGCACCAAACTGTGATTATAGAACCTCTGAATAAAGCAGTGGTTCTCTAACTATTTCACATCAAGGACCCCTAAACTGACACATATTAGACCCCATTTGATAGGATTTTTGCTTTTATATATTTTATTACAGAAAGTGTTTGAAACCCATAACAGTCAGTGTGTTACTTATGATGGCATTATAGTGAGAATAAATGATTTCCCCTTTTCCAGGGAACCCTCTCCTGTTAGGCTGATAATTTTTCTCCCCATAATTAGTTATGTAATTTAACTTCCTGCTTTTAGTGTGATTTTCATGTGTTAGATTTCTTGGCAGCTGCAGGCCGGTAACCTACTTTGGCACATTGTCATGCCGATAAAGCATCTTTCAACCGGAGTCAAATGAAATGATTTTTAAAGCAAGTGAAAAGAAAAAAAAAATGAGGTGGAATGAAATCTGTCCAAGGTCAAGAGCCAAGTGCAGAGGATGATGGAATTAATTTCAGCACAGACTAAAAATATCATTCTGACATTTATCGCCCATTACATGCAGCAGTATAACAGTGAGCTCAACCAGAGCTGAGGTACACGGCCAACATAAGCATCATCACAGAAACATACAGTACGTATTACACATCGTATATAGTAGCACATGAAGCTATTCACCATGCCTACTCCAATTTACTGATGCGGCAGGGTTATGTTCATGTGAATTAACTCCCAATGAATTAAACACGATAATGAAATATTTACACCACATGTCTGAAAGCAACAGAAAGCGAGTGCCCTCTGCCACAGAGCAGAATATTAATTGAAGAAAATTGTGGATCCACAATCGTAGGTCTGTATATAAGCACAGTCTGTAATTGACTGCTGGAGTCATTATGCAGTGGAGCCATGAACCAGAATGTCTTAGGAGAAGAAACCAGAACAGCAGGAGGAAACCCACGCAGGCATGGGAGGAAAATGCTAACTCCATACAGAAAGGACCCAGCCAGATGGGTACTATTTGATACTTTAGTGCCTACGAAAGGCTGTTCATGATTAGACGTAGTAAATATTCCTCATAATGCCAGGCACTTCTTTCTTCTTTTTACTACTAAAATACTAAGCCCAACCAGAATGAAATAAAACAGCCATGGTAGCGTCTCTGGGAGGCTTTACTTGGTCACAGTGATGCTTTGAGCGAGTTTTAGTTTGAGAACTTCAGGGTCTTGATTGGGTCTTATCAGCCTTGACTACCAATGGTGAAAGCAACATGGATATGAAATTACAAGCATTACTTACCTTGTTTGTTTTTGCTAGCTTGTTGTGCAGTTAAATTCTGCATTTAAACACTACAACTGTAGTTCCTTCCCTGTGGTATTTTCTTCAATGAACCCCCTGTAGAGTAGACAATGTGCTTCTTGTTTACTCTGACTTGTACATGCTCAGCGTACATGACTGGCCATGTATGTATGTGTTTTCAGGTGCTAGTATAGATAGAAATTGTATTCGTTTTAAAATGCTGTTTTAAAATGAAAATGTAGTGTGGACAACCTCAGGATGTTGATACGAGTGAAAGAAGATTACATCTTTTCCACTATGACTCTGACTTCAAAATCAGCTGTGGGGTTCGCTCCAACACTCCTATTCAAACCAAAACAACAACAGCTCTCTTCCCGCTACTGCTCTTCTCCCTCCTCATTTCTTCTCTCCACATCAACCTGCATTGCTGTATTTTAATAATGAAACCACAAAGATTTGCTGTAACTTCACAATCCCATGCCACGTTAGACCCTGTTGCATCTAGTCAATGGAGCCCTGCCTGAACTGACACCGCCTGCAGACAGTACAATCGTCCTGCTGTCATTAATCACTGCCACTGCCACAGGTACTCTACATTCATCATAATATATTCTTGGGCCGGTCCTTAAGTCTTCCTATCACAATCAGTATAATTCACCTCTTCGGATAGAGGCATCCCTACACCAACATAGATATTTATAATTGAGCATAGTGTTATTGTTTACATTCCTTGATTTAATCTATGGACATTGTTATCCACGTCAGTATCCTGTCCATATTCGACTTTGCATATATTTTTTTAAGATCGGATTCCCTGAAGTTCCCAAGAACTAGAAGAGTGACTTGGTGTCTGGGAATATATTTCGTACGGGGAACTTCCGAGTACTGTCTGCATGTTTGCATGTTTGTGAACAGTGTTCATTACAAAATGTGTTCACCCTCTGGGCACCACGAGTAGCTGTACAAAATTTCATGACAATCCAACTATTATGAAACCATGTCCCCAAGAAAAACCTGCAAGAAGCGAGGTCCAAGGATCCAGAGTCAGTGGGGTTTATCCTCTGGCGAACATGAATGACTGCAAAAGCAATCCACTTTGAGGTTGACTAGATGTACTGGAAAGAGATACACCAGTTGCAAATATCTCAGCATCTCCAGACGATTCACTCCCTCGTGTTGTTTCAGTAAAGACAGTCAGCAATGCTGTGTTCCATATTATGTGAAATACACACATGCACTGGCTGTTGCTCAAAATGGCTATTGTGGAAGCCAACTAATCTATTGAGGGAATCCCCACCAGGCCGGCTGCACATGCATTAGGTGACGGACAATGCATAATAGAGATTACAAACCAAGACACAGCGAGGAGCATGGTCAGGCAGGATGATGGACACTGGCAGCTTTGGCAGGGTTCCTCTGCCAGGTGAAGTCACTGTGAGACAGGTCCATGAAACTGAGGCGAGGCCAGCAGATAGCCCCACACACACACACACACACACACACACACGTAGAAAATCATACAGACATCTGAGAGTGGCATGATATGGTGGGTTTGCAGTGTTAAAGCTGCCTGGACCAAATCAGTGTGTGATCATTTGCTAGAAAATGTGTGGCGGGTCAAATAACATTAAGATTGATTTTGAATCAGCAGGTGTGGATTTGAAAGCTTCTGGAGAAGTAACTTCCTTGATTGAGGTAGAGGAATAATGGTGACTTGGTTGCAAAACACTCATAATTCTTGGAAGAGTAAAGTCAGCAGCACCTTGCCAGTGGAGGGCACAAGGGGATACATAAGAGATGATGAGGTTAGATAGATACGATGCTGTAAGTCCATGTAATGATTTATATATGGGCACTCAAATTCAGAGTGGCTAGCTTTGAGGGCACATAAGCTGAGGTCAAACTGGGTGTAATCTTCTAGTTGACATTAATATTCTAACAGTGGTATTTTGTAAAAGTGTAGAGTTTTATGACTGGAGTTTGGTAGGCCAGAAAACATGACAGTACAGTACAAAAACCTTTCAGTGAAAACAAACTCAGCTGCGGGAGCTCGGCTTGTGTTCACAGAGTGCTGTGTTTAACTCAGGGAAGCTGCTTGTGATGTGCATAAATATGGTGGAAGCTGAGAGCTCAGCTTATCCATGAATACTACAACATTTTGGCCCGAACAAGCGGTACAACTCTATTTTGGCTTTTTTGAGAAATACCACTGGAATAAATGTATTTGGCTTACATGTAATTGATCTCTGACCTGTCATCTTGCACCACCATCAAGTAGATATCTGGACTGGAACAAAATCTGGTTCACATTCGAGGCTCCCAGATGATGTGGGGCTGTGGCTCAGGAGGTATAGAGGGTCGTCCATTACTTAGAAGGTCGATGATTCAGGCTACATGTTGAACCTCACATTACATACATACATACATACATACGTTATACACTGAAGGAACAGCCATCAGGGATGACTGTGCGTATGGGTGTGATATATGAATGTGTGTGTGTGATGTATGAATGTGTGAGTGAATGGATGAATGTGGCAAGTATTGTAAAGCACTTTGAAAGGTATAAGTGAAAGCGCTATAGAAGTGCATATATATATACAGTATATATATATATATATATATGTCCATTTTCCATGTATCCAACCTTGGCGATCCCTTGAGTTTTCCTCTAAAACCAACACAAAGTAAAACATTTTGTGATCATATATTTAATGAATTCCTATCAAAAATTGGAACAGACATTCATGATTCCTTGAATTTCAATCCAATGCCATCATCATGTCAGAATTTCAAATGTCCAATACATTGGTTTTAAAGGTATCTGATTTTAAATCAATAACATTTCCGTCTGTCACAGGCTAGGTCCTCACAAATATTTTCATTTCAAAATGGTGTTTTAAAATGAAAACAATCTCCATCCAGATGAGCGTTTTAGCTCTGTATCAGAAATAATCTCTGTCCATGCAAGCAGACCTCAAAACGCGTATCACATGACCATTCACGTACACTGGGCATGCGTCTAAACAAGAGGGAGATTGTGTACCCTTCAGGTGGTTAGTTGCAAAAGAAACTATGAAGTAAGAACAGCAAAGGCGGTTGCAGTGTTGAAATGCACAATTTAACTGAACAGCTGCTAGCAAAGACAATAAAGTCAGCAAGACTTGTAATTCATGACCCACTGCATTCACCACCACTGAAACGCACTAGCCCCAGCTCAATGTTGTGTTTAGTGCTAATTAGCAAATGTTGATGATGAATGAATGAATGATAACATGGTTCTCTAACACTGAGAACATGGTAACCATCATAGCTGTTAACATCAACATTTTGGCACCGTCATTGTGAAACTTTTAGCATACTGATGTTAGCATTTAGCTCAAGGCTCTGCATAGCTGTAGACTATTAATGTTGTGTCCATGTAGACAAGAAATTTCTAATTCTGAGTCTATTCATTCTTCCTAGAGGACGGACCCTTTCCATTTTGGACACTCTGAGCTTTCCACCCTCTGGCCAAAATATGAACTTTATATCAAGACAACACATAACCTGGATTGCCATGAAATATAGGTGGTAATCCAATCAATCTATAGACCCAAACATGTTTTCTCTAGCACCACTCTCAAGAAAAGCTTTTCAGCTGTACTGCTAGTAAAGCTCTGAGTGTAACAAAATCATCAGTATGCTGTTTGTTCAATCAAAAACTTTCATATTGCAGAGTGTAGTGAATATTGGAGCCTCTGTGGGCTGCTTGAAGAACTTCGGTCTTTGAGGTTTGCTCCTAGACGCTTCCAAATTAAAAGTTTAAAGCTCACATATTTAAACAGAAGTTTTGATTCTCATGCATTTAGTAGGCACTGTTTGCAGTCCAATCCAAACCCTTGGTAGATGAGGCTTATGTGGATCAGTGCATTGTCTTTTAGCATGTGCCCAATAATAAGACCTCATTTTGCATGTTTTTTCTTAATTTTTATTCATTTTATCCTTTGATAGTTTGGCACTTGTTGAATTAATCTGCCTGTACAGAAGCAGAAAGACAGAGAGACACAGAACAAGAGGAGAAATGAAATAGCGAGTGATTATGGCTCACCATGCCATCAGCTTGTTTGGCAGAGAACTGCAGATAAGCCTGCTGGTGATCACCGGGCATCCACACCACAGACAATTGGAAATAATTTAACCAGATAACTGCCTGCAGAGAGAGAAATAATAATAATATCTCAGTTTTAAGTGGGCGATAAAGGCTGGAAGACAGGTGTAGCCACAGGGAGTGTCTATATGCGGGTGTCTGGGCTACGCATGAGTGTGTTTGTGTGCAGCTAATTAGGAACTGTCATTCAGCGGACTAGTCACCTGACTTTAACTTTAATTATAGTTCTTTTCCAAGTCTTCACCCCTGTGTCACATACATACACACACACACACACACACACACGCATACATTAGATGATCCATAACCCCTTAATGCTGAATCTTAATCTAACCTTACTTACAATTCAACCTGAATATCTAAACCTGTCACAGTTCCTTGATATTCCTCAACATTTAAACATGGTTGTCTTCTTGATAATTACTAAAATTAGTCCAAAAATAACTTAACTTTCTTTGAAAAATTTACTTTTTCCTGTTGTTTGGGATGGAGAATATAACACTAGGTGAGCCTGTAATTGACGCTATGGGAAAGAGGTTCAAGCAAGAGCCATAGAAAAATACTTAATTGTTGCAAACAATGAACAAAATCATGCACCATATTGCGTAAACCACCCAAAATTACCCCAGAATGTGAAAAAAAAAGGTCTGCCCTGTGGTGTCTTTTTTTTCCCACAACAATTGCAAATTTGTCTCTCACCAAATCGAACTGCTGTGCACCTGTGAGGTCTGACAAACATGCATTTGCTTTCTCATAAAACATTTGCAAAACCCGTTTTTGAATATTTTAAGAGACAATATTCACATCCGTTTGCTAGCTGTGTCTTTACATTCCCTGCATGTACACACATTCCTCATATCTTCATGCACATTAGTTACAGATTCATATCAACACTCCATAGTGCTACTACTGATCAGAAACAGGGGAGCTTTAACTGGTTTAAATTTATGACTGTATTATATGGTTTCTGTTTCTGCTTTATTTTGGTGGTGCATGAAACAGACGTCAATCTTCAAATGACAGACCGTCCTTGATTTCACTGGCAGTATTTCATATTATGGTAAGTTTTATCTTCAGAGTTCATGATTCTTACCTTGTGACAGACATAAAGACATATAGGGATAAAATATTAATAATATTTGATTTCATTGTAATATTTTTTTCAGGACTGGATGGCCATGCTTTCTTTTTTTGTATGTCCTATATTTTGTATGCACTCAGTTCTAGCTCTCTATGTTGTTTATATGCCAGAAGCTTTGAGAGCGCATCACCAGAGGCTGCTCTGTGGTGCCGTTGTGTCTCTTACTAGCTCCTTTATTAGTATCTGGTAATGAATCTTAGTGCAATTTTGTTTTCATAAAAATAATAACATAATGTTGACGTTAGTCTAGAAGAAATGCCTGTAACTTTGATGTTCCTTTACATGGCCAATATATAAGCCACAGCTATCGTTACCTAGCTTACTTAGCTAGCTATTGAGTAACATAGAGCCCCTGCATGTGATGACATTGTGTTGTGGTCTGGTTTTTTCTGTGTTGGTTAGTTTTTGCTCCCGATTGATTTCTCTCTCCCCTTCCTGCAGTGTGAGTGCCGAGAGGCGGGGCGATCTCCGGGAGCGCTCTTCCGCCGGCACGACTGCAGCTCGTTCGGCCTAATCAGCACCCTTCTTAAGTTCCCAGTGCCGGATTATTCTCTTTGCTTCTGCTTGTCCCTCGCGCTCTCATGCCTCTTGCCACGCGAAGTCCTTCTTGTGAATTCCTTCTAGTGTAGTGAGTTTTTGGTGCCTTGACACTATTTTCTGTTGTACTTTGACCTTCTGCCTTTTTCCCCATTTGTATGGTGATTTACTTTACGTTTATCCCTTCTAAAGTGATTTTTTGTTGCTACTTTGTTAAACAAACCAGTTTTATGAATTTACTCTGCATCTGGGTCTGGCCTCCCTTTACCTTTCTGACAGGAAACACACAACTGAAGAGGAGCAATGTGTTACGTGCCAGACAAACTTGGCTGGCAGTGTTAAAGAAATCAGTCCTTTTTAGTGAGTTTACCCACGTTTAATAATAAACTTCCTATCCCTGCTAATATTGGTGTAAAACGGGTATTGCTGTCCCTTTAGCTTATCATTGAGGTAGACGCAAGTTGGAAGCTGGTTAAGACCATCTTCAGGTAGCACTTTCATGAAAATGACTAGACCCATACAAAGGGCAGCTTACTATCCCACTGCCATTAGTTTTCTAGAAATAAAAACAGGAAACTGAAAATGCAGATACTTCATCCTCAAAAACCTATTGTTATTCAGGGAGAAATTGGAGCTGTTGAAGCTGAAGATGTTTCTTCATCTGTCCTCAAACTGATGCTATCACACCTTGTTTTGTCTCTATTAGCAACAAACAAGAAACTGGAGTTATGGTTGTACAAGATAGATGACTTCACTGCCTGTCTAATTTTCTTTTCTTGCCCCCCCCCTCCCACTTCCCTTTGCTCCCTACCACTCTGCTGACATCCCATAATTTCCCCTGTGGGCTCATGGCGAAGCGTGGGAGTGGATGGGAGGACTGGGAGAGAGAGGCAGAGGAAATGAGGGGCCTTGAGTTAGAGACAGAAGTCACAGAGAGAGGTGGGAATTAGCAGGAAACATTAAGGTGAATGTCTCTTTCTCTTCGACTGTAACGTCACTTGCTTCTACTTGCTCCTTTATGATGGAATATGGTGAGAGATGGTTTCACTGACCAGGAGGCCAGATGTAGTGATGTGATGTAGATAAAATCAATATCACAAAACTACTTTTCATTCTTAGTATATAATCTACATACTTCCTCTACAAACTCCTTTCACTGAGCCCTGCTGTTCACAGACTCATGTCATGTGTAGCGGACACAAGATTTATGTTGAGGACACTGGGGTGCTCTGGATTATATGGAGAGCCTCCCATGTCCACTTTCCTATCATCAACCTATCACCTGGATAGAAAACAGGGACGAAATGAGTTCCTCTCACCAATAAACTAGCTTTTAAGATATTATCGAAATTTATGGCTAGTTCATGGAACTCATCCCGAATCAACACTCCTGCAACAAATGGGAGACAAACATAACACTCCCCAGAAACTGACACTGAGTTCATGTTGCATCCCTGAGATTCACCTGGGACTGATAGGTGGGTGCCAACTCTTATCAAGTAACATAAAAAGGAACATTTAGCCCTATTAAGGTGCTAAACCATGAGGATTCACACTCTTGACTCATTTCTCTCTCACAAGAGAAAACAACACTCTCACCTTTAACACCCTTTCATACCCAAAGGGGGGTCTCATGAGGAACCACAGACCCCTGGCATAAACCATCCTACATTCCAAGCTGGACTGATAACCATTATTCTACATTTGTAAAGCATGATTAAAATGTCATTGAACTGAATGTCCTATCACCAGGTAATTCATGCATTATTACTCTGGAAATATTTCCATAAAGTATGATCCAAAATTCATTTCTGTAGCCCAAAAGGAGGCTGAGATATGTTTTATCAGTTCTAAGGTAAATATCCACCACGTTACAATACTGCCATCTAAAGACCACTCTGGACCCCTTTTTCCTCTAGGGAATTAACTAATAGACAATCCAATACATCACTTTAATACTACTATTTCATGTTGTAGCTTTAGCCATATATTTTTGTGGTTACAAATTGTTCTCTTTTCATTAGTCAATATATTCTATGTGTACTATTACCCGTGATGATGTTAGTTTATTTCGTATATTCCAAACTGTAGCTAGGTAGTTGGTATAGTCCATTGTCAAAATGAATGGGCCATGGTGGGAGTAGAATACGCAACACTTGCTTGTAAAACCAAATCAAACAAAACAACTTAAGGTTTTATTTCTCTCTTTCTTTATTGAAACAAAGAAAGAGAAGGAAAACCTAAGGGGTGGCAACAACTGTCAAGGCCCCCCCTGGCTACACACACCCCGAGGATTAAAACAGCAGGATACTCCAGGGCACGCTCTCTTACTCTTATGTCTCGTCTCTTACGTTCTTGTCGCTCACTTGTGCACTAGCTCACGTTTGTTTCTAGTCTAAACTTTACTTTGTTACTTTGGTAACAACCTCGTGTTCTTTGTCCTCAATTTTCTTATACTTTTGTGTGCGATTTTTGTCTTTACTATTTCAGCAAGCCAAGCCTTCCAAATTGAATCACACACAGGTGTGTATAAGCAATTTCGTTGTTTTCTTTTACGACAAATTCAACTTTTGTCTAGAAGATTTTGAAGGTTTTATGTACTGGCAGAGTAAATTAAATACTAGCGTTTATTCCGTCGTCAACCTCCGGCCCTCCGGCTACACGCCTCACCAGGACCGGCTGACCAGATCTCGAGAGTGCCTACGGAAGAAAGTCTGCTGGCAGACTACGCTGACGCACCGAGACATCGGTAGAGCCCGTCACCCCTGGCGACAGTCGTCATCTCTGAGAGAACCCATTTGGAGCGTGGCGTCCCCATTACCTGGCAACCTAACTCTGGGGCTCCAGCCAAGATCTAACAACAGCGCGCCGCAACTCGAAGTAGGCAACTCCATCCTTTGCTCCGAACTGGGTTGATGTCGGAATAATACTAGTCCCGACATAATAATTTCCCACCATTAAGAATAAATGCTATACACATAGCCAAATTCATTCTCTTTCACCATCACCCAAATTACTGCTACTTCAGCTGGTAGATATAGGTATTGTTAGTCATAGATTCATGTTCATTATCATTGTTCATTGTACTCCTCCTGTGTTTAGTTAGTCAATAAATATTATCAACATGACCCAGTCGTTGCCCTGTGTTTCTTTGAAGTGAAGATCGGAGATCCCTGTAATCGAGAAATCACAACTTTGGATGTGAGATTGATCAAAAATAATCCTTACTTTTAATCAAATTGTCCTCCATGAGGACTGGTACCCCTTTCTTTAATGCGAGCAAATTTCAAATTGTGGTATTCACGCTACACATGTGCAGCATGAAGTCAGATGCTTCGAGGTTGCCACTCTAAAATCATCAATTTCATAAATCAATTTCATCAATTTAAACAACAACTTGGACTGGAGCATGGAATGAGTTCATTGTTGATCCTTGTGGTCATTGCTCTTGAACACCAAAAACAGTTTGTAGAGATCTTTATTTCCACCAAGGTGGAAACTGGATCTAAAAGGTTAATCCAAGAAGCCGTCAGAAATCTTCATGGTAGACCTGGAGGCTCTGGCTGAATGAGCCAACACAGGATCATGCAAAGTAAGTCCAAGTCACACAAGCAGTTCTCGAGGTCGGGGACAGAAGGCCAAAGTGTTTACCAGGGTTCAGACGAAAAAAAGCAAGTCAGGGACAAACATGTTTGGCAACAGGGAATCAGTCCAAGAAATGTTGGACAGTCTTGCATTAAGAAAAGTGAAGAACAATGTGGCAAAGAATGACTGGAAGGCTGGGGTTGGTATACTGGGTGAGTGTAGTCAGGAGCAGCTGTGTGACCAGGTGAATGGAGTTGGCTTGATGAGTGCCTAATGCAGGGAGGTGCAGGAGAACAGGGTGAATGGGAAATTTCTGACTGGGAGCTGGATGACAGGGAATGCTGAAGTGAGGCAGGTGACCTGAGATGCAGAACTGTGACAGCCTCCAGACCAAGACAGAGATCATCCTCTAGTTTGCGATCCCCCGCCACAGGGCCCTCAACACAGGGTGCATACGGGCAGGCCTTGTCTCGGTTTACCTGTAACTCTTTGACTAAGTGGGCTACCTCTTGACAAGATGGTGGAGAGGAGCAAGAGAGGTGGTGTAATCCAGAGGAGCTGGATGTGGACCTGCCAAAGCCAAAAAAATCCAGTAGGGCCCAGGATTAACACAACTGTGAAATGTTCACCACCGAGCTTGTTGAAGTTTTTCTTCAGCTCCAGTGTGATTCATATAATCATGAAGAAAACCAATGACAATGCAGATAGAAGAAAAACATCAGGGATGCAATTCAAGTGGTCTGCCCTGTCTGTGTACACTTGATGCACAGGGTGAATGAATCCTGTAGTAGAAATCAGTAGTATTTTGTAGCCAGATTCCTCTTCAAGAGTTAAAATTCCATTTTGCACTTTGGGTATCCTATCCCAGTTAAAACCTTTGTAGAACCTGTGTGTTTTGTGGTAATTCTACCTGCTTTGGTGCAGGTGTAGTCAAGGAGTTGCTGAACAAGCTCAGTGGCATCTCTGTCCTCTGTGATTGTGGTGTTATCCACTGTCTAATCTAGAATAAATTTTAGGCCAAGATAAAAATGTACATTTTTCCTTTGGTTTATCACAACTTAGGCATAGCAACAGTCACAATGTTAGGAAGGACCAAGCTCATGCATATGGACCTGATATTCTTGATTTATTTTGGGTAGCATGTCTGTAGGCGAGCTACACCTCCTGGCACCCTAAGGCTCAACAGGTTAAGTGCAGATGGACAGACCTCTTCCTCCTCTTTTGTATGTTTGTCACTCATTACAAACCTGTTATTGAATAAATTACCAAATATATATTTATATGCAAACAGATTATGCAAACGGCATTACATAAAACATAGTACACATATAAAAACATTTGCGTACAATAATCACTTGCACTATGATATTCATTTCTGTACACACACTTGCTGCTTTGACTGTGTATGCAGACCAGTCTTCAAATCAAATGTTTGCTCAGAGGCTTCCATTATATGAGCAGGATAATACTAATTCACCACTGAGTGTCCTAACATCAACCTCACTTTTGATTTTTAACATTCAACATGTCCTTTCTTTTCTACTTGGAGAGAAGAGCTTATCAGTGCTACAGGTTTTTTACTTAAGTGTATGTGTATTTGCTTTGTATGAAGTTCTGCATTGAAAACTGGATGAAGGCAATGTATTCAAATTTAGTAAAAGCTGGACTTTCAAATAATTTTTATTTAAACTTTTAGGATTCTAATTAAGGAAAATCTTTTAATGATCTAAGTATTTCCCAAAATGGATTTTAGCAACAGCAACACTAACTTTTAACTTAATGGGATATTAAACTTGATTAGCAGGGAAATGGAAATGGTCTTTTCAAATTGTTGACAAATGATGAATGATGGACAGGCAGGGCAAATTTATTCATAAGGAACTTTTCATACACAAAGGCAACCCAAAGTGCTTGACAGAGTTAAAAATGATTTCAAAAAAAGTAAGTAGCAAAAGCATACAAAGAGAAAAAACAACAAAAAGCAGAATAAGCATTCATTGAAAGCAATGGTTAACAAGTAGGATAGACAGACTCAAGTCTTAGTTCTTTTTGCAATTTATTCCACATTTGTGCAGAATAGAAGGTAAAATAAGCTTCACCATGTTTAGTTTTAACATTAGGAAGAACTGGGGATAGACTGTAAATGTGAGCATACTGTGTCTCTGAAGTCTTTGTTCAAAAACTATGACTTTGGCTTTGTCCTTGTTTAATTGGAGAACATTTCAGAGCATCCTGTTTCTAGCTTTTTTAGTAGATTGTCCCAGTGTGTGTATTGAGCTGTACTCATATGGTGACACAGCTGTATGAATTTATGTGTCATTTACATACATGAGATATAAAATCATAAAATTCTGAATAATCTCAACTAACAGTGGTATGTAAAGATTAAATAACAGAGGTCCCAGGATAGACCCTTGCAGAAACCCACACATTGTTGGGAGACTTTAAGAAGTGTAGCTACCATTATAATTGATTGACTTTATTGTCCACATTAGTGGAAATTTGTATTCAGCCTCTCCTAAAGAAGATACAATAAAAAGGGCATACAATCCACATAACAAGACATGCCATTAAAAACATCACATGTGCAACATATAATAGTGCAAATAAGCAGGCAGCGGCAGATAAGTAGAATAAAGAAACACCAGACAGTAAATCTTATAAAAGAAGTATTCTTACAAGTGCTCCCAATGCAGTCATCTTGTGGTCAATGCCTTTATGGCATAGGGAATAAAAGGCTTCTTATATATGTTCTGGCTGGTCTTTGGAGCCCTGAATCGATGGCCAGGCGGAAGCAGTTCAAACTCTGAGTGTAGTGGGTGTGAGGTATCAGCAGCTATGTGTTTCTCCTTCCTGTGAACAGCACTGTCAAATATATTGCTAGGTTTTTTTTGTGACATGTAATCACCTTCCCTGTAATGTTAACAATTGTGGAGAGCACATTTCATACTTTTTATACCCAGGTTTTATGTTAATGATGAGATGCTTTCAACCAGGCTCCTGTCATTTCAAGTATGTGTTGGCTAACACCAAAGCTCCTCAGCTTCCTGATTAAGAAGATTGAGAATCATTGGTTAGCTTTCTTCAATGCTCTATGCGTTCTCATTAAAATTCAGGGTCTGATCAATGATTGTGCCCAAGAACTTAATATGACAGGCCAGATGTTACCACCTGTTTTTTTTTTTGTATTAGAAGTTTTTTTTGTATTATTCATTTGTTTTGGCCACATTCATTTCCAGTTTACTTGCCTGAAACCAGTCCAACTCTGGCTGCTGCCATACCTAGACAGTTTTTTGTTTAACTTCTAGGATCCCAAAACGTTGGAATGTCATGTCATTCTTTTTCTTTGAATGTGTGTATTTTTAGTCTTATTCCTGTTAGAAATTTATTATCATTTGAGTTGTAAGTCTACTAAATTTTACGTGTATTTTTATTTCCATAACCATTAGGAGATAAACATGGGAGAAACCAAGATGACAGATCTTTCTTCAATATAATAGTTATTTAGGTGCTTGTCTTAAAAGTATGACATTTATCTGGTCTCTTCTGGACAGTGTGCCCAGCTAAATTTCAATTGGGAAATTTTAAAGACTTGAGACTGAAATGCAACTTCAGATTTCCTTTGTACTCTGGGATTTCCTTTGTTCTAGGTTTCCCCATTCTGTCTCCACATTTAATCCCAATGTCAACAGAATCTTCCACACCTCCTTCCCCACTCTGGACACCACCAGCTGCTCCACAGACATGCAAGTAACATATTTTCTGCTAACCTGGTGGATTCAGGAATTTCAATTGGCCTGTCTGTACAATCGTGAATCGAAAATTTACCACCGTTTTGAGCAGCTGTTTCTCATAAAGATCACATAATTTTGGTTTATTCACCTGTTGTATATTTCCCCTGTTTCTATTCCCAATTTTATGTGTAGTTAGTTTATGTGTAGTAGTAGTCTGTTGAAGTCATCATCGATTACAATCATGGAACTTCATCTGGTATTATCTCACTTATACCACAGCCATTTGTCAACAGATTGCCATATGTAATCAGATTAAAATATCAGTCTTAATTTATAAAATACATCAATTTTCGATTCTGTCTCACAGTATTAGTAGAAGTAGTACATTACCAAAAAGCATTCATATTCCTTAGAAATTCTGTTCCTGGCAACACTAAACAGCTGATATAGGATCCTACCAACATTTGAAAATTAGTAAATAGTAGTCATAGTAATAATGAATACAAGTAATATAAAAGAGCACTAGAATTTATGGTAAAATTTCCATAAAGGTGTTATAATCATTTAAACTTGTTCGATATTGCCTGTTTCAGTAATTTTCTGTTTTATTTTGAAATACTGTCTTGTCATTTCAGTTCTTGCCCTACCTGTGTTTCCTGCCTTTCAACCCATTGTATTTATACTTCTGTTTTTCTTTAGCTGGCTTGTCTTAGTTGCCGTGTTCGTGCATTGTTCTCTAGTTTTCTCCTTAGTGTTAGTGATTCCATGGTTTTTGACTTTCACCCTGCTCTTGTCTGCTCACATCTATATGACCTGCTTAAGCTTCAGTACAGATTCTGCCTTTTCACATCAACCACAGCCTGCTGTGTGTCTCTCTGCATTTGAGTTTAACTCGGTTGTTACAAAATTATTGTTAAGAGCAAAAACCAGGCTGCAAAGCTGTGTAAACAGTATCCACTGACATTATGGTTGTGACGGGAATGCTTAGGCTTCTATTTACACAAACTCTAAACTAGGCCTTAGAAGACAGAAACACAGGCAGGACCTGTAACATTTACTGTGAAGTTAGACATTGACAATGAGGCAAGTTCAAAGTTTTCAGTGCAGTGGTGGAAGAGGAGGTTTCGCTGGAAGGCAGAGGATGGGATGGGAAGGATGTTCCACATCCCTGCTTGCAGCACTCAGGCCATTTGGAGATGACAAAATGTTGCTGCACACTTCTCTTTCCTGGAGTGATGGGGCCCTGGCTACTGTTCCAGTGATAACTGGTCACAGACATGATTTGTCTGCCCTCCAGGCCAGCCTCTTGATTTCCCCAGATTTTCCTTGCGTGGATCATTTGGATCTTTATGCTTCTTGGTTTTCGGGATTATATGACAGCATGACACATTAAACGCCGTCTTCATCCCACTTCACCAAAATAAAAACGGAACAGATTTCCTCTCTGCCCTGGCGTCCCACTTTTCAAAAGCTGCATGTTCATCAGAAAGGTTAAATGAGATAATCAACTCTTGAATTAAGAAACATACCCCAGAATGGAGGAATTTATGTTAATTAGCTGGCTACAATAAAGCCCTTTTGTTAAATTGTTAACGTGTTGCTACTGTTGCCATTGTTACCTATAGATTCCATACTGCAACTATTCCACATTCCCCTATTCATATTGCACATTGTACATATTTGTATTTATATTTTTTCATAATATTTTTCACATTTTCATTGTAAATAATATATTGTACATTTTCGGCTAGACTGCAACTGCAGTGCCTGCCCTATAATTGTGAATGTTGCTGACTGATGATATTTCCACTAGGGTAGAGGAGGAGCGCTTCCAATACACTGAGCCTCGCCTCCATTACGGCAAATAAACTACTTTCATTCCATGTATCATTATTACTAAAGGAGGCAAAGGAATAACTAAACATAAGCAAACACGAGCAGGAGAGAGAGAGGGAGAGAGAAGTCATCAGTAACGAGGCTTCGTACTAACGACTATGACCAGCTCTACATATCAAACAGAGGGAATTAGACATGAAGACCTGTATTGAGTAAATAAGTTGAAGTTGAAGTAAATAAAGACTAAACTATTGTGGATCCAGACGGAGGCTGTGAGCTGTGTTAGAAACAAAATAAGAAAGAGTCTGTCCCTGGCCCCGATGGCTCACCTGGTAGAGCGGGTGCCATTTGGGTTTAGTTCTTGTCCCGGCGGCCTGGGTTTGAGTCTGGCCTGTGGCCCTTTGCTGCCTGTCATCTTCTTCCGCTCCTTCTAAATTTTCCCATCTGTCTCTCATTATAACTGATTTTAAAGGCAAAACCCTGAAAAAATAAAAGACAGAGAGAAAGTTAGAAGAGACAGACTATCTTTCTTTTCTCTGAGTCACCATGTTACAGTAAATACAGCTGAAATCACAGCTCAGCCCGTCTTTAATTTATATGTGAAGTGATTTTGTCAGATGTTAGCATTGTCTTCTATTTAAAAAGATTTTGTCAAGGATCAATGATAAAATGCTGATAAAGTGTTAATTGTGTTTTTCTCTATACATGCAATTGCTTATAATTGCAGAAAGACTATAGTCTATATACGATAGGTAGGGAAAAGCAGCCGATGTCCGATGGCAGTCAAGATTCCGACAAAACCCAAATCAAACCCAGAGGTCATGGAGAAGTAGTCAACACCAAGAATGGTTCACAGCTGCAGCCCTGCTGACTCTTCTATTCCCACTAAAATGAAGTTAATGGTGATAAAATTCCCACTAAGGCCTCAGGAAGATAAACCCGTCACTGCAGCTCCTGCTCTTTCTCAGGGAGTGAAATCTTCAAATGCAGACAGAGGGAATGGGGAAACACTGGCTGAGCTCAGCGTCAAAAGCCTGCGGCTGATAAGAAGCACAAACCTGGCAACCGGCTGTGACAGTGACTGTGTCAGCTAATAGGAGCGGGGGACGGCGGGGGGGGGGGGAACGGCTGCTTCATCACTTTCTCAAGCAGAACTTGGAGCTAATACACAGGGATCGCCGTGAGGACGCGATGGGCTAGGATGTGTAATGACGACGTACTTGTGCATGTAATGGACTGACGTACCCGTCACCTGCACTGGCTTCTAACTAGCTGTGACCTTCAGGTAATAAGCTGTAATGTTCCTGTGCACACTTGAGGTTTGACAGAGCGACATGAAGTTATGACTTACACCCAATTATGTTCAGTCAATCCAAGTCTGACATGCAATTTACAGGCATGACAGAGGACTACTACAGTCAGTTATTTCTCATCTGCACTGTATGGAGGTTCAGGTGAGCTAGATACTTGTGTTATATTGTGATTTATTTCCTTCTTGCAAATATGTTAACAGTGCGGTTAGCCAACATCAGGCTCACACAGATGCAATCTTTGAAAAATAACTTCACACTAAATCCACTCTGTGTAATTAAATTACATGTACAGTCACTTAATTCATCCCGGTCTTCACTTTATAGTGAATATAGCAACAGAAGTTTTGTTTCTTTATCGATAAAAAATCCAGTAATTCTTTACTCTAGACTCATAAATCTGTGATGAAGACATTCCACCCATGGACTCAGAGGCAAAGCCACAGTCACCACCCACCCCCACACCACCACTGCTGACATATAAATATAGCAATTAACTGTCAGCCGTGTGGACGGTATGGGAGCATGAAAGATTGAGAGCGTGCAACTGAGATAAGCAGTAGTAGAAAGATGGAGGAGGTCAGTGACCAGCTGCACAGATGCAGCTTCCGCTGCAGGCCCTCAGTGTGAGGAGTGTTAATGAGAGGAAGGCTGAGTACTGGTGATGCAGGAACCTGGACTGACCAGCCTAAGAGTGTAAATGAGGAGATGGTGGACACATCTGTATCACTGGAGGACTGGAGGAGAAGGCGATAACACCAGGAGGACAAAAATGCTTTCCACTGTGAAAGTCGTGCTCTTAAAGCTCCTTAAAGAGACAACAAAGCCTCATGCCAAAATCTTGTAATTTAGAGTTTAAATTTTTCAATAATGTCACCTTTATTTGATAGTTCTAAGGTCTACTTATGCATAATTTTCTATTAATTTATATGCTTTTTTTTTAACACTAGACTACACAGTATCCAAGGTAACGATGCAGCTACATGAAGTCTATTGTATCCCCCGGGTGAGTGGGTGACTGTTAATTGAAAATCTATAAATATAACCTATCTGAGAGAGACAGTAAATATATTGACTTGTAGAGGGATTATTTATGGGTAGTAATCCATCTGTATCAGTGGTGTGTTTATGGCATTTGTCTGAAATCTCTGATCCTTGTCAGAGTTAGACTGTTGGCCATGAAACTTTATTGAACTTGGCTACAGATCATTCATTCATTCATTCATTCATCACTACTGTAATTTTCCTTTGATTACAATTTTGTGTTCTACTGAATAGTTTTACTCGGACCGGGCTTATTCCCCCAGATCCTGAAGTTCTTAGCAATAAAAACATCATTGAATTCAAATTGGTGCCGTCTGTGTCTCTTCGTTGGAGTCAACTAATCACCCGTCAGCTGTTAGTCCATCACCATCGCAACGCAGAGACTGTAACTGTCATCATTGTCAGTGTTATAAAAAAGGTTGTAAACTATGTGTAGATGATCAAAAGGCTGAACCCTGTTACATAACCATATCATGTTAAGTTGACATGAGTCACTTTTGTCAGTGCCCTGCATGAGCTGTGTCTTATCATGAACTAAGCGAGTCGATGTGAAAAATTCTGGTGCTGGTTGAAAATTTAGAGGACCACTAAAGTCTCTACAGTTCATGCTGTGAGGACCATAAATGTCTGCACCAAGTTTATAGGCAATCTATCCTGCAGCTGTCAGTTTCAGTCTGGACTGAAGAGTTGACAGTGTGGCAGTACAATACAACAACTCTCTCTCATAACACTGCTGCTACTGCTGTTGCTGCTGGCTGCTTCTTCTGCTCGGGTTTTATTTTACCATACTCTGTAATATCATCACTTTTCCTTATGCATTTTGTGCCTCCTACCTGAAATTAAACCGGTTGGGTTGCTCTGTATAGACTCTGAGGGTTTATTGCACTCCCCACTGAATCATACAATACCGCTTAGATTCACCAGGGAGCCCCCCTCATGAGCTGAGCATATTCCAACAAATAACTGGATAATATGCTCTGACCTAAGTGTCTCTGGCAGAGGGGAATATGAACAACAGCCCAGACTATGTTAGGATTGGGTTCTCCCCTCTGAAACACCGCAACAGGGAGAGGAGGACAGGGTTGCTGTTGCCTGACCAAACACACAGAATTAGAAAAAAAGTTCAGAGTAAAGTTAAGCGAGATGAGATGTTTCTTTTCTCCCCCCAGTGAGTGTGTAATGATGATGAAACGGTTGCAGCCCTGTGATTGGTCCATCTGAAGGGATTGCTGCCTCTGAATTGTTCCAATGGATGACAGCAGTATTTTTTAAACCTCAGCTGACAGCCACCTGTGGCCCAATCCAAATGTACCCCCCCCCCCCCCGGCCAGGAACACACTGGCTGCATGACGGCTGTGGAACATCTTGGTGTTCATATTGGTGTCCACGTTAAAGGGTTAGAGCGGACACACTGCCTTATATCAGGTGCCTTACATACATTTCAGACTATCTGAATTCAGATCATAGTGACAAAATACCCAGAGGTCTCCTATGATGACAGCAAGCAGTTACTTAAAGTATGTATGGTTAATAGTAAATAAGATGCCAGTCATATGCCTGATCAGTGTTCCGTGATGTTAAGTTTTATATGATGTAATGCGTTCTACAGATAAATCCAACATGCCATAAATAATACTTGTATTATTTGGTTAGTTGGCTGTAAATGCCTATTATCAATTAGTCACACTGGCTACGGTGGCTTCACACACACTCATCAGAACAGAGGAGACAAACCTATACAGTGGTACTTGTTGTAAAAGCAGCCTACAGGCGTCAAAGTTGTATATAGGGCATTAACAGTCCGACAGCCGCTTATGGGGCTTCGGCATAAGCTGCTCCATCACTAGCAGCATACCATTAGCCACTTTTCAATCTCTGTGTCTCTTAAGTCCTGAGCCCCGAACTCTCACAGACTTAACAGCACCTGGTAAGTGATTGAGTGTGAGAGGCTGCAATGGCTCAAAAGTGGTATAAGGAGGAGTAGAAGAGCACTTTGTGACATATCTTGCTACCTGGTAACAACAGTAACCCCGTGTTTAACATAACAACGCTACAAATTGTGGGTAATTCCTTCAGGCAAAGTCTGCAGAAATAGCTCAGAGAAAGAGCCTCGTGTACTTGGTGGTTTTACATTGGAACAGCCAAGCCCTCGTGGACTTAGTGGGAATACACCTCAAAGTCCATGAGTCCGTGAAGGTGGATGTTGGGATTGGCCCTGTCCCTCCCCCGTACTCTCTCCACCTCCAACAAAGAGCTAGCATCTAGTTCTGTGTATTGTGATGAGTTTTTTTTATTATTATTTATTTATTTTTTATATATAAATAGAGTAAATTTAGATCAGTCTTTTTGGAAAGTGTGGAGATTGTAAGTGACTTTGACTGGATTAGCTTGTAGTCCAAATTGTATTGTGTTTCGAAATGCTTCCCTGTATATAACATTTAAACACCTAGTAGCAGTTTGGAAAGAGTGAGAAACCCATTTTTATTTGCTATTTTACACCATTTTCTCTTGTTTATGGTTTAGGAATGTAGGTTACAGATATGTCATTTGTTTATGTTTTGTTTTGTTTCCCATGGAGGTTCAGGGCTCATTAGTGAAGTTGGCTTGGTTCTGAAGTTTAATAAACTCCCATTTTGAATTTCTGAAGTTTGACGCTGTGCAGCTTGTCACGTGTTTTAGGACCCAAACACAGAAACTAGACCAATGCAGAGCTGGTGCACTTCATGGATTGATTAAACAAGCAAAAAAACACACACACACAAAAAAACAGGGGTGCAAACAATCCAGGGTCAAAATTCAAAGGCCAAAAACTCAGGAACAAACACACAAGCGCAAGTAAAACATCAGGGGAGACTTACAGACAAACAAGAGTGAGGGAAAGACAAATACTTAAATACACAGGGGTATATTGAACACAGGTGAAACACATCAGGGCAGGGCAGACAATCATGGAGGAGGGAAAACTAGACAAAGACAGGAAGTAAAACAGCCAACAGACACACAAAGTAATTTCAAAATAAAACAGGAAATAATAAACACAAAGTCTAAACCAAGAGTCTTATCAGGCAATGGGAAGAGCAGGGAGCCACACAGTATGTTATGTGTAGGTTTCCCTCAGACCAGAGGAATAGCACATCAGTTCAACTGTCTCCACCAGCAGCATCACTTGAAGAAGCAACAGGTCGTCTCCCACAGTCACCTGTAACAGGTGGAACAGGTTAACAGATGTAAAACAATAGATACAATCAATTACAACATGTAAATCCACCTGGTGTAAAACAGTATGCTACGGGAGTCGTTTGACTCATAGTTCATTAACATTGTAAATCCTTTGGATGTGTTGCAGTGAATTAAAATTAGCTCACTGTTAATTAATCTTGATTAAGTGTCGTAAAGGTGATTATGCTGCATCGCAGGATGTCAGGATGTGTTGATGAGAGACTGATATATTGTTAATCGTTTCTATTATCATGTGTCAGTGAGGATTAGATGATACTGTTTTTAACCCTCCTGTTGTCCTCGGGTCAAAATGACCCGCCACTGTGTTAAAAACCAAAAAAAAATCCCCTAAACGATATTTTTTTAACTTGAAATTTTATGACCAACAGTGGAAAAAGTGAAATGTTTCTTTTATTCACATTTCCATGTAAGCTGTACAAAAAAAGGTACAAAG
>NW_019525485.1:1502093-1590289 GCF_002814215.2 Seriola lalandi dorsalis
TTAATATGTCTTTTGATGAAGACTCAAAAGTTGGAACAGCTTGGATTTGATACTTGAGATGCTTTTACTTTTAACATGTAACTTGTATCCAATGCCAGATTTTTCAGGTTACTGGATTATTTTTGGCCTTAAACCAAAATCATTGTACTTGATAAACAACAAATTCAAGTCGTGGCGCCTGCTGTATCATGAGCCAGGGGGCCAGTTTCAACCAATAATCAACCTCTGGGGCAGAAAAATGAAGCCAACACGGAAGTGCCAAAAACTGCAGTTCCTCTAATGACCACTTGAGGTTGGCTCTAAAAGTGAGTCAATCTCCATAGAAACCCATGTTAAAATGTCCAACTTTACAGCAGAAATAAACATATTTACAGCCTGACACACAAAACTGTTTTGGTCTCTATAGCTAATTTCCTCCTTCATGACAACTGTACGAGGGGTGAAATTCTTTTATATAATTCACCTTGGGTGCTTTGAGTGACACATGCTTGCCACAAACCATCATGCACCGAAGTCTCAGGTCCACACATGCCCCACCTCTTTGTCTCTTTTTGCGTCTTTCTTGGATTAGCTGGGAGTTAGGAGTGGAGTCAGACACTGCCGAGACGGCAACGGTGAGCAGCTCGCTCTGAGCTTCAAAAACTGCTCTTCAGAGACCTGTGGGTGATGTCATGGACACTACGTCCATCTTTATTTAAAGTCTATGATTGAACTTAGAGGCAGACTGCTGGAAATCTGTTGTCAGGTTTAATTGGAACAATATTGCGAGAGGAGGAAACCCGGCTTTATTCACATAACATCTCTCAGTGGAAACACAGACCATTATATTTGATCATTTCTATTTTGTACAAAACTGCAATTGTTCATCCCATCTTCAAGAGGGCCCTTTAAAAAAAAAACAAAACCTTGACTTGAATATAAAGTTTTAATATTACAACAAAGGATATGGATTTAATTACCATATTCATGAATCATGAGGTAATAATCAGTTCTGTGAATTGACATACTTGATCATTTCTGCGTGGGTCATTCCTGATGAACTCACCTCAACTCACTCAACAGCACATAACAGTAGCTACTCATGCATCACTGATCACTGTGACTCTTCTTCTGCACTCTAAAGTAAAGTGATCCCACTGAGTAGTTACCAAGTAGTCCCTCATTACCTACTGTTTTTGTGACTCTACTCAGATTATAATGAGTGTAATGAATGTGAATGAATCAATGTTTGAATCAACTCTAATTTGTCTCTTCAAATACTGCAATACTAAATCATCCTCTTTACAGGATAATGTTTTGTGCGCAGTGCTCAGAAAGTCACTAAGAATCAAAACAATTTTCCTGCATTTTGCACACATGGCATTAGACTAAACAATAGATTTTGTGTTTGAGAACCATTTTATAATATAGTTTGGTTCGATGTGAACTAATGTTTCCTGCTTTTGAATGAAGGATTAGATACAAATGCAATTTTGTTTGGGCTTGATGTAGCTACTGTATCTCCGCAAACATATTCACAATTAGGCTGGCACTTACAAAGCAGGCACTCTGTTAGGAAGGACCGAAAAAACATCTGGCCTTCCAGGGAAAGATGCAGTTGTAGTGCTTCATTACCTGCCTGTTTCCTGTTTTGGTGACCAGCTGTTGCACTCTCTTTTCCTTTCATGGGTTTTCTTCTTCCTACTCAGCTACTGTTGGTGAGGTGAAGTCAGGTATGAGGTCAGGAAAGACAAGGCTGGTTTAGCTATGCTTTTTTTTTTTATCTTCTCCACATTTATGAACCAGAAGGGAAATGTAATGAGGGACTGAAAATGACAGGGCATGCATTATAGATATTAAATTGATTATTAATGGCACATATGGATTATTATTTATAACATTTATAAGACACATGTAGTTGTCTGTTTGCCAAACCCTTCCCACGAGCAAAACTGTGAGGACTGGATTAAATAGTGTAACATTTACTGGCTAACTATCATAATACCTACAATAGTGACCTAGCATTACTTCTAAGGATAAGGAACAAATCTAAGCAAATGTTAAAAAAGAAAACTCTACATAGCAGATCTCCAGATGCCATCAGAGTTTAGACTCGTTAGCTTGTATAGTGTACAAGCCAATTGTCTCTTCTCATTTTAAAAGTTAAAGAATACTGCTGCTAACAGTTGTGTTTGTTAGAATAAAATTACAATCTAATTTTACATTTTTCCTTATCAAACTTATAATACCAGGACTGAATAGCTTTACTCTACAATGTCACTACAATGCTGTTTCTTAATTTCCTTTCTGTCTGGACATGTAGCTTTAGCCTCAGATTGTTAGTGTGATATTATGTGTGTAGCCATCAGGTGCATATTTAACCTCCTAAGACCCGAACTCTTGCATGGCGTGCCTTGCTATATAGGCTGATTGGGACCTGAGAAAAATGATGTCCACATATGAGGACATTAGTTTTAAATTTTGATTACTGAGTGGCAGTATAATATCCTCATTTGTGGTCACCAGGCCCTTGTTGAGAAAAAGTTAGTATTGTGGTCTAGAGAACCCAAAATGTGAGGTCCACATATGTGGACGCCAGGTCCTAGGAGGTTAAGACGGCTTTTAGAAGATTGTTATTTTAAAGATTTAGTTTTCAACAAACTCAAGGTGCTCATGTTGGCTTAATCAGCTAGCCAGCTAGCTACAGCCGATAAACTCTGCCAGGAACAACTGACACTACAACTGTGCAGTATGCAAAACAACTGAACTCAATGTTCCTAAACGTTATTGAGTGGTGAATCTGCCACTGCTATTGTAAACTAAAAAAAAAAAAAGACTTGATACAATATGATACTGTATTACTTTATGGTCAGCTTGTACTGAAATTCATAAGACAGTTCTGTCTTCTCTCTTACCGTTCAGTTACACATAAGCCAGTTTCCCCGGTCATACATCAAACATCGTATTCTCTGGATTCAGATCTTGATCTTGGTTAAGCAACAGTATACACTGTTTTATACAAGTTCTTCTACCTGTTATGGTCAAATTGAGGATCTGTAAATCACCTGTTGGAGGGTAGAAGTTGGTGTTCTCTATTTAAGCTGTGCGAGAAGTCAGCTGAGATACTGTTAGCAAACCTAAGCATGCTCTTGTTGCGAGTCAAATGTTCCAATGGTCAGCCAATGATCCTTGACAGATTTAGAGTGTATTAGATAGTTTTGTTTTAACCTCCTAGGACCTGGTGTCCACATATGTGGACCTCACATTTTGGGTTCTCTAGACCACAATACTAACTTTTTCTCAACAAGGGCCTGGTGACCACATATGAGGATATTATACTGCCACTCAGTAATCGAAATTTAAAACTAATGTCCTCATATGTGGACATCATTTTTCTCAGGTCCCAATCAGCCTATATAGCAAAGAATAGAGCTCGGGTCTTAGGAGGTTAAGCTTCACAGACACTCTGAGTAACTGTTTTAAAGAACAGAGGGACGATCTAGCTGTTGCCTCCAAAGTTCTAAGCCTACAGAGAAAGTACAGTAAACGTGCGGTTGCAAATATATGCATGCGAGAATGGAAAGAAGAGTTACTACTTACACTAGTAACTGATTGTTACTTCCAAGGCCATGAAGAACATCATTAGTTAACTAGGTTTTCACGAGTGGCATATCTGCTGTGCAGCATTTCTGCTGTGTAGCATTTCCCTACTGCACTGTGTGGAGCCAGTTCTAGATGCTAACAGAGTTAAGGGTAACTGAGCAGCTCTGTGCTGATCTTTATTGGATTTGGTGAAGTTCACACTTCAACAGTCCCAGATGACCTTATGGGGTTAGCAAACAGTGAATCCAAGAGAGTAACTGAAGATTGTCAAGGGCGACGATGACCCAGGTTTCCAGCAGTCATAAGGTGAGGAGCTGATCATCAGGAATGAGAGTCAAGGTGTATGAAGGATAAAAGACAGAAGAATCAGAGGTCCATCTCCACCTCTGATTCTTCTGTGGCCTAATACAGAGAACAAATGAGAAGTGGCATGGACATGCAATTGTACAGATCTAGGCAGTAATGAGAGTCAGTAGCTAGCCTGAGTTCCTCCAGCTTCATTTAACTTTCATTTCACAGAGCACATACAATAATGAAGACTTCAGATCATTTAACAAAGTAAGGAGAGTAGTGATTATCAGATGTTTTATGTAGGGAGAATGAGTGTGTGTGTGTGTGGCGCATGTGTGACTCGTAGTACGTCCCTGATTGGGGGTCGGGGTCGTTGATTGGTGGATGATAACTCAATGGGAAAAGACAAGGTCAAGCAATGAATGAAAGACACAGGAGCGGCGCAGGTCTGCTGGTTAAAGAGGAGGGTGGAGGGTGTGAAGGGAATCGAAGGGTAGTTCCTCCAGACTTGATGATGATTGACGTTGTGTCTGTGTGTGTGGCAGTACATGCAGTCCATGTTAAGTTATGGTCTGTGCTGGGAATCTGATATGAGCAGTCAGTGGCGTGGAGGTGTGTGAGGGAGATAAACAGCTATAAGTATACATTTATGGAGAAATTATTGTTATTACTTCTGTTTAAAAATAATACATTTCAAAGTCTAAAAGGCATTGTTACCTTTGATTACACAACATTGAATTAAGTATTTTAACATTGAATATTCAAGTGTCATGTGGCTTCATTTTTGGCAACAGAAATTCATACTTTGTCAGACTATCACAAAGACTAAGCCAGCTACAGCAACACCTACAGTAGGTGACAGACTTCTGATGGGAAAACAGTCAGACCACACATAAAACAGCTCATGCTCAGTCAAGAGAGCCATGGCAGCACATACAAGTGGATCATCCGCTGTGGTGAGTATCAGGCCTGGAACACACTGGGTGGTGGGGGTGTGTGCGTGGTGCCTGCGTAATGTCTTGATTTTCATTTTGACGCTCATTTTAATGAATTAGAGTGGACACGCTGCCTGTGGCTGCCTCACATGATCTAGAGATTTGGCATCTCGCCTATTTTTCATGTATGACACGCAGAGACGACAGAGAAAAGACCTGTTCGTGTCACAGTGACATCATACCAGCAACATCGCATAAAACTGACACCTTCCACTATAGTTGTCTCTGTCTAGGCTGAATCTGAATATGTCATGAAAAAGACATGAAAAAATATGAACACATTTTTTGACCATTTCCGCAGCTGCATGTGCAGACAGTGGCATTTTATTGACATTTTCTGTCAAAAATAAGCTTGCATGAGTTTGCAGGTTACTGGATTTCTCTTCATTATAAATAAATTTCTATGTTGGGAGATCGAGCTGGTAGTAGCAGCAACGCACCACACACACACACACACAATGCAGGCAGTGTGTTCCCAACGGAAGATGAGTAAGTAGTTTAATCAAAACATGCACAATAAGCTTCATGTTTTTGGTAATATTAGCGAATACATTCAGACTTGGCATGTAGCATGCTCGCCAGTAGCTTTAACATGTTAGTTCTCAGTGACTTAAGACACATCATGTTTATATACATCCAATCAAAACCACCATCTTTCCCCAACTTCAACCAAACCACATCTGTTGCGTAAACCTAACCACAGAACAGACTCTGGGTGCGAACCTCAGTCTCAGGTCTTCATGCACTTTGTTCGCCCACCATCCACCCTTTCTACCTCCTGGAAAATTCTGCTGCCAGTTGCTCTACAGACATGTTTTAAACTATGTAAAAAATATGATGATATTTGTTTAACATGGTTTT
Organism: Seriola lalandi dorsalis; assembly: GCF_002814215.2. Taxonomy (NCBI): domain Eukaryota; kingdom Metazoa; phylum Chordata; class Actinopteri; order Carangiformes; family Carangidae; genus Seriola; species Seriola lalandi. The sequence continues at coordinate 1,507,823 of NW_019525485.1, forward strand.
AACATCAAAAGTGAAAAAAAATTGGAAGCTTGACATTGGTTCACTGCAGCTCAAGGTGGGAATACTCAAGTCATGGTGCTGACTGATTATTTCGCTCATGATATGTCTTGTATTATATAAAAAACATTATACTGACATGTTAATAAGGTTCAGGGGGCTTTAATAAATGCAGCCCTTCATTCATTCAAAAACCAGTCAGCAGGGCAGTCAACTTTCTTTCTCTGTGAGAGCCACTTCTCAGAGGAACGCTGTACATGAGGAGCTGTCATTCTATTCTAAGGCAAATTTAAAAATCTGATAAAACCTTGCAACTGTGTAACCTACACTTTATACTCTGTAATTTGTCTAACATACTTATGGTGCTGACAAGAGGTGTGTGTGTGTGTGTGTGTGTGTGTGTTTGAGATGTATTACTGTGTGTACTTTGTATTGCGTCGTGTCTTGCCAGGGAACTGCAGATGAAAAGAGTTTATGGGTTTATTCATTTTACCATTGCTTCAGGCTGTTTCATTACAGATCACAAGGTCAAATACATTTTAAAATTAATAAATAGGCCTAAACTGCAGACTACAATAAACAAACACAATAATTAACCCATTTCAATAATTTCATTATTGTATAAGAAGATCATTAAGTATGTTAAAAATGAATTTTGGATAATAACATGTTGTTTTAGCTGCGCTGCTGGGAATAAAGAAGTGGAGTGCTCATTATTTATTAATTTAACTGTTGCCTCATTTCATTACAGATTGAAAAGGTCAGATACATTTTAAAATTAATGAATAGAACTAAACTGCAGGCAACAAACAATAAAGTAATGAACACACACACACACACACACACACACACACACATTGCTTTTGCAGCACTACTCATCTGTTCACCATGCATTTATGCTAAATTATATAAAATAAGAATAACTACTGAAAGGGTTTGGAGATATGACAATAGATTAATTGAAATCATATACATATAAATCTCAACTGAATATGGTTTTCAATGTTAGTTTTCTATGAGGGGTAAAAGTTACCCCTCGGTGGATCAAGGTTTAAATTATCATATTTGTATTTTTTTTTAATCCCACATTGTCCACAATTAACTAGATGATTAATAAACCCATTTTAGGAAAAGTCCTGAAATGGAAGATGCAGGGGTTTCATTTAAACAGAGTTGCATTTGACCCCTTAGCTTAGGCTCTATTTCTAAAAAGAAATATGAATTTGCTGATGCAGTTTACTTTGTATACAAATGTCATTACTGGAAGAAAGGGTTGACTTGACCTGGTTAAGATTGGGCCGTTAGTTTTGGAGGCTAAAGACCACACACTCCCTCCTTGACCCTTGTCCTCCATTTAAATTGTGTTTCTTGTATAGTTTGGACCCTTGGAGTCCCCTTCGATGTTTGACTCTGTATTGTCTCCATATAAAGTTTGCATTGTTCAATTTTCAAATTTGACAGTGATTCTCTCGTCCCAGAAGATGACAGAGTCTTCCAGCGATGGGATGAATCTCAAGCCTGGACTATATTAATGGATGGTAACTGCTATAAGCTGTAAGCTCTGAGCCCTAGGCAAAGTATTTAAGGCAGACCAAATGACAGCAGTGTGATAGTATGTCTTTTTTCCGTTCAAGTGCAGTCTGGGTTTGCATTTTCTCTGTAACCAGACCAGAAAAAAACATTTTTACAGCCTGGTACAAAAAACAGTTTTGGTCTCTATAGCTAATTTCCTCCCTCATGACAACTGTACGGGGGTGAATTTTTGTAACTCACTCATTTACATTTTATTAAGGCTTAAAGTTCAGCATTTTTTTCCAATTTTTATTCACTTAAACATATTAACTTCTAAAGTTCTTTATAATTGATGGCGTGAAGCTTTGAATGTCTCAGCTCCACACACGCCCTCCTCTTTGCTCACCTTTGGATTAGCAGGAGGTTGGGTGGGGTCAGGTACTGCCAAGAAATGGATGGAAGAGCAGCTCACTCTGAGCTTCAAAACCGCTCTTCAGAAACCTGTGTTTGACATCAAGGCTCTGTCCATTTTTATTCATGGTCTATGGAAAAAACCCACACATGATGCGCAGACACTGATTAAAGGACAGACAGACAAATATATTTTGTTAGACCCCCTATTGACAGGTGAAACACCGATTCTGACAACGTCAATGTTTGTATATCACATGATCGCCTGTATCAGGTGCCCTTATGTGAAAAATGAGCATGCCTATTGAGGTTGAGATTGAGGGATTAAATTAAAACAACTGTAAAACAATTTGTATATGATGCACTCTTGCACTCAAACCCTTAGTTAGCTACTGAGCTCACCAGCTGAATAGATTCAGCCAGATGCTAGAAATACTTCTGGTCAATGAGTGGTTGTTAGTGTCAGTTGATTCATGTTGATGCTTCAGCAGTACTTGTACTACAAACATCCCATTTGTTTTCATTGTAATGACGGTTTATAGGGTTCAGATTCAGAGACTTCTTTTTGTTAGCTTTTTGTTAGTTCATGCATCTGGAGAGTCATTACCCCACCGAAGGTTTCCATTTATGATTCTCGGCCATAAAAGAAAGAAACAATGTTTAAGTGCAGGTTTATGTGCAGTAAGAGGACATACCCTGAACCTTTTTTCACCGCAGGCTGCCTGTAACGGTCCTGCATGTGACAGTCACATGAAATGATGTTCCCAGCTCTCCCAGCCCTTAGCACCATCACAACGCAAAACCAGTATCCACTCAGCCAGGCAGCATTTTTAACACTATATATTACTTATCCTCAGCTGACAAGAATCCAGCAAGGTCCCTTTTTGTTGTAGCCAATAAGAACGATAATGTGTGGCCTCGAGTGAGGATGATCATGTCAGACATTGTTGAACAGTTTTTTGGGGGGGTTTTTTGCACCATATAGCATTACGTTAACAACGACAAATCTTTGTATCATCTATAGAAATCTTGAAAATGGGGTATCGTCATTGCTATAGATACCTGACTAAATATTTGAATGATAAATGAAAAAACAAAATTCTTCACATAGCCAAAGTTTTGCAGTGAAATAGCACTTTTATATCTGATGAGTATTAATGTAGAAAAACTTATCAAAACAAGTTAAATCCTCCTCTTTCAGCCCAAACCCAATTACTTATATTGGCATTTCCTCTGACTCTGACTCATGTTTGATAATCTTTTTTTTTTCCAAGAAGTTGATGAAAAATTCATGACTTGTCCCCGGATATCAAGTGAGATCATTATGCAGCCTGAGTGTTTGGTGTGCATATCAGTGTATAGGTCTTCTCTGTCCTGTAATGAGAGTGCAATAACTCTCCACAAAAAAGAGGAAGTAGTCCTCTACACCGACACTGATATTTATAGGTAAAGGTGAAAGTGAGTATTCAGCAAAAATAACTTATTATTGGAACAACAATATGTCAGTTGTAGAATCATTTTAAACAAATAGAATTACTGCTCATTCTTCAATGTCAGTGGAATGATCATTCACTTTCACTAATTTCACTTGACATTTTGTAATGTGGGCTTCCTCTTTAAAATTCTTTGGGCTAGACTGACTGGGTCATGTTTGACATTGAGCAACAAGTTGGCTGCTGCAGTGATGTGACACATTTTTAAACTGTATTCCCAGCCAAACCTGATTTTGTCAGGGTACACTGTTGTAAATGATCTTGTTTTTTTTACCCAATGTGATTGTCAAAATGCAGGTCCTCCTGGACAGGTTTTCAACAATTAAACAAGAAACAAAAGTACAGTGACAGATGGGGGACAGAGATGAGCTGTCAAAAGGTGGTTCCCACGGCTAAAAGTTTCTCCAGCTCAACTACAAGCAAGACTCCATGTTTGCTGTCATGGGTTTATAAACGCTAGACCAATCAGTGACGTTCATTACTGTAACCTCCACACTGAAAGTTTCTGGAACCTTCAGAAAGCACCACCCCTTTAGGAAGGGGCTTTTCTAGGGGGTAAAAATATCTCCCCCAAACTTAATCTAGGCCCTGGTTACTCCAGTGGGACCACAGGAGGGCGAACTGAGCTCCTCAAAAGGTTCCTGTTCCCCTGCAGTGGAAATGCACCTTAAGAAGAAAAAAATAGACCTGAAGTTCTCACTAACTGACGTGATTATACTTCATCGCTTGGGTGCTTCTCTTTGTCTCGTTCCTATTTAAGTAAATGCAGGAAGCTCAGAGAGGCAATGGTCATTTATGGTTTTGTCTGTGCAAAGATGAACATAGTCTACCACAGAACAACTCGGAGCACAGAATAAATACATGTTTGTTTGTTTTTTTTGTTTTTTAACCCATTGTATATTTTTCTCATTCAAAATTCTAATATTGTGAATACAACTGAGTATTTGTGATTGGTCCAAAAACTTTTAGTTACCCACTTACTGGGTACTTCTTCAGTAACTTCTGAAACTTAAGGGGACTTTTTCAATGTGCTTCAGTTAAAAGTAGAATTGCATCATTACGTAACTTGTTTTGTTCATATCTTGCTGCTCAAGTTCATTACCCCCTATGAGGCACAAAAAGCTCATATCCATAATCACTGTGACATATTAAACATGGGCAGTTACATTAATAAGATTATTAGATAAATAATTCAGTAATTACAAGGACCATGTCTTAAAGCACCAAGTGTTTTTCCTTGTCAATATTATGCATGCAGCTGCAAGATCTAATCAGATTATCAAGGTGGAAGATGTGCAGCTGAGTATGAAGTCTGTATCAAGGACAGACACATGTCGTGGAGTAAAACTGACATGGATGGATATAAACTCCATACTCCACACTGTACTCCACATAGAGTGTTCTTAAGTACAGTCATTTCTCCTCTCTCAAGTCCACAAGCAGTTGAACCAGAGGCTTTTAGCAGACACTATACTGTACTGCAGGATGATCACTTTGGAGTTTAAAAGGCTACGATGTACTACTTAATCTTTTTGACTAGACATCAGTAAGAACATCTATACAGAAATTGTTTTTCTGTCCATAAAAAAACTAGTCTGCAGTGAATGACATACAACAATTCCGCATTTGCAATTTGCAGTCCAACAAAGAACAATAATGGCGAGACGTTACGTCCATTCTGTTTGTATTTACTGAAATAGAAGAAAATCAGTTCGAGAAGCGTTTAGTGAAGTGGCCAATTACCAGCAATCACACACATTTTCTTCACAAACAGTCACTACAAGTTGTTTGACTATCAACCAAACTGCAGCAGTGAGTCTCTCCAAACTCTGCAGACAACAGGAATAGTAACAACAGACTAACAAGCACCGAGTCCACTGTCTGTCTCTGGTACATGAACAAATCTGGAGAGCCCCAAAGCTCCCGAAGCCCTGAAGCAGTCTCTCCGGTGTTCTTCGGCATGTTGCAGTTCAGCATGTACAGGAAGTTGTCCAGGGCAGTGAGTGTGTATGACAGCTGCTATCAGCAGCAGCCAAGTCCAGTCCAGTGTATGGGTTAATAATACATACAAGATGAGTAGGCAGGAGAAGACGAGAGCTTTAGTGATGTCGGACTTTAGAGTGTGAGCATATGACTGTTTCCTGGAGACAGGACCAGTACCTGTAAAATAATATAAGTTCATTTTTGTCCAGTACCAATATTGACATCATAATCATAGTTTAAAATGGATATTTTGAAATGTTAACGCAGTGTGCACTCTATATATTGGCCAAGATAAATACAGCAGATGTCTATGGGGAGTGCATTTGAAATATTAATAACACATAGGACATAAATTCTCAGGGGTTGACCTGTCAATCATCTTGGTAGCATTAAGACTGTAGGACCAGTTCTTCACCAGTTTTGAAGGTCCCATATTTTACACATTTATTTACACTTTTACACCTTAAGTTTAAGGGTACAGGTGGTGTGCAGGAGGGGTAGCTGAGGGTGTAACGGGGTGTGGTATGACCCAATTGCAGCACAATCAAACAGGTGAATAGTTGGTAAGGACTTTTATTAATGAACCAGCAGAGATATTGCACACAGGTGGGTATTGGGGATAGGGGAAGGGGTCCGGGGCCAGGGCTGGAGATGCCGTGTTGCAGAGCAGGTGAGTGGAGCGGCACAGGGAGGTTATACACACATGGACTAGACAAACACAAAGGGAAACTTTTCTATTTCCAGGCATTTTTGCCTTTAGTCAAGCCGCAGTGAGAGAGAGGGACAGGAAAGTGGGGGAGAGACATGCCACAGAGGGTCATGGGTAACACTGGAACCTGGGCTACTGCAGTTGGGACTGAGCCTCAATGGTACATGCTCTACCAGGTGAACCACCGGGGCACCCTGAGACAAGGAGAAACTTGAACAACAATATTAAACATCTCACAAACTTAAAAACATCCAAACATAAAGAAACCTATCAAAGATATTATCTACATTATCTGCTGTCTTTCTCAGACTTCAGGCCTTGTGTAGAAGAAGGCTGGAAAGATAACAAAAAAACAAAAAAAACAAAGTGTTATTTGAAAATTATAAACCGTGTGACAGAATGTTACCTAAATTGTGTGCAGCCAATTAGAAAACAAACTGAATAAAATACTGAATATGTGACAACAAAAGAATGTGTGGTGTCAAAGTCTCAAATATCTTTGAAGAATGGCCGAATAGCTCCCGGGGGAATATTAATCTCTAGTCTAAGATAATAGGAAATGGTAAGTTGTCAATGACATCAACATTTAACAGGTATATTTTACACTTTCTTTGTAAACATAAGATCTTGTCTCTCATCTGCATGGACACAGCAGATGGTATGGTGTCAGTGGTGCAGACAGAATAAGCGAAACACACCTGCGTTGAACTTCCTGTGTCAATCAGTGCTCTGAAACTCTGCCTTCACTTCCACAGATGTCTCCTATAAGGACTGCAGAACTCTGGCTCAGATATCTTCCTGGGCACAAAGCACATCTGAGAGAGCTTAACTGGGTTCTGGGAATGCATTGGCTCCTATCCACACAAACAACAATCAGGTTTCTGCTAGAAGCTTTTGGAGCATTGTGGGCTGAGGATTTCTCTCTTACAGGAGGCTTACCTACACACAGAGCTGGCCTTGGGCCATGTTGACAGGAAAGGATCCTGCTGTCCTCTCTCCAGCCTTTGAAGCTGAGGCTGCCCGGTCATGAGAAATATAGTCTGTGGGCCGCACTCCTTGATCCAAACCTGAAGGTCTCTGAAGGAAAGGGTCATCATTTTTATTAATTTCATGAACAGTTTTACCTCCCATTGAACCTGTAACGGGGTGTGATAGGACCCACGTGCAGCACAACCAAACAGAGGGATAGTTGGAAATGACCTTTATTGAAATACCAGCAAAGAGAACACACACAGGTGGGTATGAGGAGTCGAGGATGGGGTCCGGGGCTGGAGAGCCGGGGGTCCGGGGGACACAGGGGAAAGTTCTTGGACCCGAAGGCTGGGGTTGGTGGTGCCGAGCGTTCGGGAGCAGGCTGGAGATGTCAGGGGAACCGGAAAACGCCAAACAGCCACAGGGACGAGCAGACGGGAACCAGGAATTGCACAGGCAGAACTCGTGGTCGGTGACAGAAGGCTAAGGTATTTACCGGGGCAGAGACGAGGCAGGATGGTCAGGGACAAGCAGAGTCGAAAACAGGAAGTCAGTCCAGGGATAATCGCTGGAAAGTTAAGCATGACGCTGAGAACAATCTGGCAAGGAGCGAGGGAACCGGGGATGTATATATTATGGTCTGATTGGGGATCGACTGCAGGTGGGGGCAACAGGTGATAAGGAGGTGTGGCAGAGTGGAGAGTGAGAAATCGGCATAGCAGGCTGTGACAGAACCCATTTCCCATGAAGCTCCTTCAGCCTCATCTGCAACTATTTCTGCATCTCAGATAGCTCCACATGGCTTCACTGTTGATGTCATACTTTTGGAGCAGAGTTAACATATTCATAATTCATTGATTTATCATTATTCATATGCACAAAAGCACTTTGTTGCTTTCCTGGTTAACAGTGGAATCCATCCATCAAATAGTATTTGTTCAAAAGTGATGTAGAAATGATGAATATCATCTTCATCACTCAACTTTTAGAAGTTTGGTTCTTTAAAATTGCGAGAGCGAAGAGTCACCTGGCTGGGAGTATTCATGCATCAGCAGGCTATATTATTGCAATTCTCTGTTTATGTCTTCCAAACAAATCAATCCATAGATTACAAATTATCCAAGACTCAGTGGCACAAGTTCTAACCAGGACCAAACTACCAGACCGCAGAACTCCAGTTCTCCATAACTCCGCTCTGGCTCCCTGTTGTTTACAGAATACAGTTTAAGATTCTCCTCCTGGTTTACAAAGCACTTCATGGTCTGGCTCCTCAGTACATATCAGATATGCTGTCAGTATACCTTCCCTGAAGATCTCTCAGGTCACAAGGTGGAAATTTCCTCCATGTGCCTGGAGCACTTTCTGGTCAGATGGCTCTGAGTATCTATGCACCGGAAGAGGGGAACAGACTGCCTGCTGATTTTATACTGGCTCCAACACTGCGTCCTTCTAAAGGCGGTTGAGCTTTTTCTTAAAATAATCGCAGCGTATTTGTAAAAATCGAATGTAGGTATGTATGCATGTATTTACATGTATGAACACATGGACGTTCCTGTGTACAAGTACATTTTTGCTGTAAAGCACTTTGATCTGGTTTTGTATGAGATGCTGGAATATAAATAAATTACAATTTGGAGAATTTGAATTTAAAAGGAAAGACCAATTAATTTTTCTGAAAAGACGAGGTGACCTGCAGTTGGAGCACATCCAGTGCTCAACATGAACTCTCTCACTCTTGAACGTGTCTTTTGATAAAAAGTTGAAGGTGAGAAGGTAACCTTCACTACACAGGTGTAATCCCTAAGTGAAAAGATGTCGTGTAAACTGGTAACATTGACAGGAAGCTAAACTTTCACTCTGTACAGACCTGATAGTATATTTAACAGTTTAAATCAATTCACTTCATAAATTCTTGGTCAATTTTGGGTGAATTCAGCAACTTTGGTGTGGACTTTTTGTATGACATGTATGACTACAATGAAGTGAAGTCTTCTGAATTCACTACAACTCTGATTAGCATCTCTGGTTCTTTTACCAAAGCAATGGCAGCTTAGTGTACTGAAGTATTCACACCAGAAGGAGCTGTACAAACACCACATGTAGATGCTGGAGGTCACTACAAACAAATCATTAACAAGTCTTTACATAGTGAACTGACTATAATGGATCACCACTGCCACTGTAGAGGCGGAGCCCCTCAAGTACCATTGTCAGCTGAGCTATGATACAAACAACATTACTTCTTCCTTTAAAAACCCATTAACGACCACTAAAGCCACAGAACCAGTCTGATCAGTTATATATACAATGCATTCACTTATTGATGTACATTCTGAAGTGCATTTGAACACTGATGCCTTCGCTTACTAAACCGGCAGTATATACTGAAGTGCATGTGAACAGTGATACGTTCACTTACTGACATGTATACTCAAGTGCATTTGAATGGCGATGTGACTGTTTCGTTTAGAGAAGAAAGGTGAACAAACTATGAATCCTTGAACTGAAGAGATCTGAATCCTCTTCTTCTAGTAGATGCAGGGCTATTGGAAATCAGCACTGATTAAAAGAGAAATACCTATATTAATAATATTTGACATACAGGTCTAAGGAATTGATTGATTAAGGTATTCTATAAGATTTGGTCCCCAGTCTTAGATTATATTGATACTAAATAGCAGCCATTGTGTTGAAGGGTCTGGTGGATCACAGCCAAGAAACCATACAATGTATTAATACATAACTGATATGTACTGCGGTTGCACAGATTAAAATAGAAAAGTGCATAATGTACTGGAATGCAAGAACTGTGTGCGGTCTCTAAGTGGGACTTCCCCCTATTTCTTATTCATCTACAGTATGTTATGTTTTGGTTTTTTTTGTCTGTTTCTGATACGTGACATGACGTCCCATCTGTTTTTGTTGAAGTTGAATGTGTTGTTTTTTTTATTTGTTTTTCTTGAACTATGTATTTCTGTGTCTCTGTCTTTGTGATGTGAGGAGGGACAGAATTGTGACACCGTCTTTGATCAAGATGTGATATACCCTCCTTGTTTCTTCAGTGTATGACACAGCCTTTCCCTCTGATGCTGTCTGGCCTGTTTTGTATTTTTTATATATAAAAAATTTCAATAGAGATGTTGACCAAAAAAAAAACCTCGGCAACCTCCGGGGCAGAAAATTGAAGTTCTTCAAAAGACCACTAGAGTCTGGCCCCAACAGTGAGTCAATCTCCATAGACTCCCATCTTAAAATGTCCAACTTTACAGCAGAAATAAACATGTTTACAGCCTGGTACAAAAAACATTTGTGGTCTCTATGGTTATTTTCCTCCTTCATGACAACTATTTATATTACTCACCTGTTTACATTTTATTAAGGCTTAAAGTTCTGTTTAATTGAGGGCGTGGCCTCATTGAGTGACAGGTGGGTGAGCGTATGCTTGACACAAACCGGCATTCACCGAAGTCTCTGCTCTGACCTCTTTGCTCATTTTTGAATTAGCTGGGAGTTCGGGGCGGAGTCAGGCACTGACAAGATGGCAACGGTGGAGCAGTTCACTTTGAGCTTCAGAACCAGTCTTCAGAAACCTGTGGGTGATGTCACTCAGGCTGCATCCATCTTTATTTACAGTCTGTGGTCCTAACCACAAACGCTTTTAAAGTGATCATGTGTTAATCCCAATCAGATCTGCATTATGACCTGAGAAATACAAAACAACCAAACTGGTTGCAGTGACACCTCCCAGTTTGAATTTCTACGAAGCTCAGCACACACACGCACACACACACATGCACACACGCACACACACACACACACACACACACACACAAAACTCATTAGAATACTGTCAGTACAGTTAACTGGTAGTAGTTAGTACTGTATTTAAACTTTGACCATGATCTTTGCTCTTTCCTCTGCTGCTCTCTCTCAAGCAGGTCAACTCCTCTGCTCTCTACTTATCTCCTTCACTTTGCATGTTATCTATTCCACCCCTCCTCCCTGCTCTTCCTCCCTCACCCCACTCCTCCTCCTCCTCCTCCTCCGCTTTTTCCACCCGCAGTATCCTCCATCCATCCCTCTTCATCTACTCTCCCATCCCACTCCACGGCCCTCTCATCCCTCCTCACCTCCTGTCCCTTGACGGCGGTGTCAGATTTTCCCCTGGCCATGAATTTTGCATGATTTGTTCGTCTATGCAGCTGGAAGACTCACTTTCCTCCTCTCCTGTCTCTCTCCCTCTCACACACAGACACACACACGCAGTCCCACTGAGAACACTGTGGTCATGTCTCACAAACCCTTCCCCTCATTAAAGTTCTATGTTAAATAAATGTTTCACGGAGATCTTTTTACTTGCAGCACCCAAGTCTTGTCAAGAGGACCTTACTTGCAAGTGAACAAATCTATAGGCTTTAGTCGCTCTAATATGCTGTATGTGGCGTCTTCATTCCACTTCCTACAAATCTATGCAATGAATAACCAAGAGAGGAAAAGGTGGGGAAGCATGATTTATGGGGGCAAAGGGGTTAATATAGAGTACAAGTAGTTTAAAAGGAGGGAGAGACTTATGAAGAAGAAGGGGTGATGAAATTCCTGAAAAGAAAAAAAAAATCTTTTTAGCTGTTCAGCTATCTTTCTGCAGATGTAATTCCTCTTTTTCCTGTGACCAGCATCCCAAGACATACCATCCATTTTGGCCAATTCTGCAGTGCTCAGTGAGGTCCATTGCCTACATTCAGTGCCAGTGCAGGAGGAAAACAGTGTGCCATATTTATTTTGACCCAATACCAAGGCCAGAATCATCAATATTGATTCTACCGCCACCAAGGTAATCACTGTGGGCAAGCACACGGCAGCAGCAGAGCCGCAGGGAGGGAAGAGAGCGTTCTTTGGCCCTGATGGTTTAGTATCTTTACAGCCGCGACAGTGTGGCTGGTGTCATTTTCACAGCGAGAGTCTCAGTGTGACTCTGTGTGTGTGTCATCATAGCAAAATGCACCTACAGTAGTGGGAACTACTCCAGAGATGGTTAAGAGTACTTTGACAGGTGTTTATATGTCTGTCTCTCTGCAAGATGCAAGCTTTGAATATAATATACTGCCACATAGCCACAAAACACAGGGCAGTAATACAGAGCAGCTGGAGAACCAGAACCATTGCTCTGTAAGATATGATGCGTGCTTCAAGGAAACACTTTCCTGTGAGGCGATTAGTTGAAAATGTGTTTAACCTTATACATTGGTGATTTTGAACTTCCCTGTGGCACATCAAGAAAAAAGCACAAATTAAGTAGTGTAGACGGGGTTCTGGAAAACCTCCCACCAGGCAGTTTTTGACAGTTTTGTGCAAGAGTGATGATGTTAAGGAATTCGATCTACTTTAAAGAAGATTGTCTTTACAGTAGAAGAGCACTGTGTGTTCATCTCAAAGCTTGGAAAGTTTGTCAAAGGAACAGTCCACGGTGTTGTGGCTGACAGTCTGGGAGCCCATGCATTGGCTGCTTTTGTCAAAAGCTTCTCTGGGCATTAATATTGTTGCTGTTCTGTTCATAAAGTAGATATCTAAGTAAAGGGTGTTCAGTCAGCTGTTATTTTGGCTTTGGAGTGAAGAGAGTGTTAACTGAGCATCTTTACCATTTTCACATCAGGATAGTCTAGCCCTCAGATATACGTCATGATTTATTTGAGCGCATTGCCCCATTTGAACTGGGACAGTGGTACCGTGTTTGAGTTTCCTGATCTCTCGAAAGTATTTTAGTCCAGAATGTCTTAACACACTTATTCTCAAACGTCCCTATAAGTGGAGTGACAATAAAATAAAATAAAATAAAATCAATCCCACATTACACCAGGCAGCTATTCATAGAAGAAGACAGTCAGTGGCAGTGCCTATGAAAATTGAAAAGGTTATTGCTTCCATTTCTAGCAGGAGACTTGATACCAGACGATGAGCTTCCTTGGCGAGTGATATTGGACCTGAAGGAAACTGTAGAACTAGCTGTGGCACCTGTTCACACTGATGAGACAATTGCCTATTTTGATGTCAGAGCGTCTGAGCACAGAGAGAGAGAGAGAGAGAGAGAGAGTACTTGAGCTCAACCCAGGCGGAAAGCTTTTTACCTAAACACCACTATCGAGTGCATTACCCGCACTCGATGAGGTGATTTTGGCCTCTTGAAGGTTCATGGATGATGAGCTTTGAAGCTAAACGTGGATTTTTTTTAAACAAACACACAAATAATTTCTTGAATATTGCACATTCACTGGCAATCAAACACCAGCGGCTGATCAGTTATCACATATATTCATTCAGTCTCAGTACGTCAAATTGGGAAGTTACAGCTCCACAGTCCAGGTTGATGATCTTCATCCCGCCACCACTGGATACATTGATTACAAAAATTGAATACTAGGTGCATTTGGTACAATTACTGGAATGCCTGTCACTGGGTCGAGAGGTTGCCCTTGAGAAACGACATCATCAAAGTTACAGTGGCTTGTCAAAGTATTCAGTAGCTTTAAAGCTCCATAATTTTCCTCTTCTCCTGTGTTTTATTTGAAGTGTTGATCCAGAACCAAAAACCATCTCAGTGTAGTTTTACATCTCCTCTCTCAGGCTTCTCTGTGGAGCTCTAGTAATAACAGGTTGGTGAGCCAATCAGAAGACAGGAAGCTCTGAGCCTCTCTTGGAGGCGGGGCTTGGGGCATGACTGAGTGCTTTTTTGCAGAAGACCTGACGACTGGTTTTAAGGCTCAGTCTCTGAATAACAGGCTGTGTGCATGCGTGTGTGACAGCAGTGTTGCAATTGTATTTTTCTTTAATGTCCCAAAATGTATTACTCACTTGGTGGTCAGTCTGTCATCAGGTCCAGAGCAGCAAATATCAAAATCTATTTGGTTGATCATCATCAAACATTCATGCTGTGGCGCAGGAGGTCGTCCACTAATCAGAGGGTCAGTGGTTCGATCCACGGCTCCTCCAGGAGCCGCCGCCCAAGTGTCCTTGGTCACGATACTGAACCCCAAATTGCCTCTGATGGCTTTTCCATCAGTGTATGAGTGTGTGTATGGCTATGATGTTTGTATGTGTGAGTGAATGGGTGAATGTGGCAACTACTTTAAAGAGCTTTCTATGGTCAATACGACTAAAAACTAACTATTTACTGTAAGTGCAGTCCATTTACCAGGTGACCATGTGACCTTTCCTTTATCCCAACTTGTCAACAAACACATTTTTGGTTGGTAAACCAAAGCATACTTACAGCAAAGAGTCCTCCATTTTATAACACAATCATGTTAACATTTTATTTGATAACAGGACTAATACCTGCCCCCTTTCCCAGATAGTAAAATTAAACTTCTTGTCAGGTTTGGATGGAGAAAAGATATTTTAATAACAAAAAGAAACTTACAAAATCGATCCAAAAACCAGGCAGGAACAAAAACCAGAAAATTTGAAAGACTGGGAACTTCTCAAATCTGAAAAACAAACCAGGAGTACAACAGTCAAACTCACACAGACACGTGGGAGACTAAATTAACACGAGGGAGGCAATGGTAATTGAACACAGGTGAGAAACATTAGGTCATACAATCACGAAGGAGGGTTAAAACAAACAAGGAGTCAACAGAAATACCCCGGGCAGGGCAAACCATTACACTTCTGGCCCGACATATGCCTCGGTCCTTGGCCCTGAATGTGGCCCATATACTCCCACATCTGGGCAGAGTCCAGCTGTTATCCACAAGCTCATTGACTTGCCAGCCTGAAGATTTTCTGTGTGTTCCCCAGAATTGGATTCCAGATGCGGAAGTAGCATCTGACAGTCATGCTGTATGTGGGCCAGATTTGGGCCGTGGAACCAGGCGTATACTGAGCCAGAACAAGCATGTGATCCAAGTATGGACAAAACAGCATGGCAGTACCAGTTCTGGACCTTAGCATCAGGAGGTTTTGTCTAATTAGACCTCTTTGAATTTTAATTGAATACCCCTACTCCACAGTGTTTGAGTTACATTGTTTCCCCCAGCGAATTAAATCCCAGAACAAAATTGTTACTAATTATCTTAGTAAAGGAAAATTTCTATTCCCTGTTGGCCCCCCAACAATTAATATAAGCATTATATAGGACCTGGATGCATAAAACGCTAATGAGTCACCACCTGCTGAGTGCTTGTAGTAAATCTACTGTGGGTATGATTAAAGGAGAAGATGTTTGTGAATGCTAATGAGGAGCCAGATCAGGACAACAAAGCCTTTGTAGAAAATGAGGGATAAAAAAGTAGATTAAACGCAGGTGGAGGCTTTCACTCTATCAAAGGATGGGATTTCTTATTGAGGAAACCTGCATTCCGCCGGTGGAGATTCATACCCCTTAATCTGTGTTATGACATACCACAGATAGCACTAATCCATTATAAACCAGAGAGTATAAGGGCCTGTAGAGAATCTGATCTCCATCCATATGGCTTTATTTGAGTGTGCATGTGTGATGGAGCGCAGGAGGAGGAGGAGGAGGAGGATCATTTGTAGTCTGGACACTTAGAATTAATTACACTGAGGAAGGGCAAAGTGTTGGTGGCCCCTACAGTGTCCTTTCTGCTAATAATTGCCTGTTGGAGCACATGGAGCGTGTACGGGGAGGTGGCTCGTGCAGTCGCATTCAGTCACCCGAACGCAAATATTTCTCATTAGGTATGTTTGCTCTCAGGGTAACGTGCTGCATACCAAAGAAGAAGACAAGAAAAAGACTGATGGAGGATGAGGCAGGCACGTGGATGTCTGTATACGGGGAGTGTTTGGGATGATGTGGAGTGTTATCAACCAGCAGAGCTACGATGGTCAGGTGACTGAGTAGATGCCACTGATGATGAGTTGGAGTGGGGCTCCTTCCCTGTGTATCTTAGGGTGTCTATAAATACAAGGGGTGGCTTACCTCAGGTACAGGTGGTAATATAATCTTCAGTCAGTGGTTTTGTCCTTTTCCAGTTGTTGTAGGTAGTTTATTACTCTCCTCTTATAGCTGCTGTGCTCACTGTGTTGCTGAGTAGACTAGTGACTTTGTCATGGTGATTCGCTGTGTTTAGCACCACGTCTACACAAGATGTGTAATGGCTCATGTTACGCTGAAGAGTATTTTAATTCTTCAAGTCTATTTTTGTTTGTTATATTTTACATGTGTAAAGTGATTGTGTTCTTCCAAAATCAGGCGACCTACAGCTGGTAGCTGGTTACAGCGCCTCATCGCCTCCTGCGAAGACACAGATGGAGCGCTGGAGCTGCTGCTACTGCTCCTCTGCTGACATGCTGCTCACTTTATGGCGTCTGTATAGACGGCAGAGTAAAACGTCAATAATCAAGTTGTGTCACATACGACAGGAAAAAAATCTAACGTGGTCTGAAACAAACCTGTTTAGACATCCTTCAACAAATAAAACAAAAATTCACAATCTAAAATTATTGGTAGTAAAATGCTCTGTTCATGTAAAAGCTCCAAATGTTCTCATTAATATGAGAGTTATGACTTATATTGCACGGTGTAGTTTTCCAGTCTGAATATAGCAACTTCATGATCGTCAGTCACGGCAGGGATGTGCATCACAATGAATAAACAAAAGAGAGAAGAGCAGGAACAAGAGAGAGCAGTAAGAATTAGAAAAGGAGAGTCAGATAGAGAAACTAATCTGAAGCTTAGAGGAGGAGGTTCACGCCTGGCTGAGCTCTTTATCTGAGCTCTCACCTGAACAACCACCATCTATCTCCTTTTCAGGCTGCCAAGGATGACAATGACAACATGGCTGCTGGTGACAAAAATACACACACGGCAGCGACAGACAACAATGCCAGTGTCAACAAGACAGAGCAGAGGCTGATGGGAAACTCCTTCACGGCCCTAAAGTTTCCTAAAGGGAATAAAATCAGTTGCAACCTTGCAGGTCCATCAGGCAAATCAACTCATAAAAACAGATTCAGGCACTTAGGTAACAGTGTCACAAAGCTTTTATATGAAACAAGGTTAAAAGTCCAGAGCTGCAGCAGCAGACCACTGAGACTGCAGTGTTTCATACAGCAACAGAATGAACTGTACCTCTGTACTTCTTAGTGTCCAGACAATAAAGCGGCACAGCAGCATTCATGCATGCGTCCTCACCACCTGGTACACTTTACTGTGCGCAGCTACAGTATAAAGACATTTTAAGTGTTTATTAATCTATGCTATTTTTCAGAAGTTTTAATATTTGATATTATTACAACTGTGTTTCACTACATTATCATTCATTATCTTTTTATACACCAGCCTCCATTTATGGGTCCACAGGAGGAGTTACAGCTGCTGACAGATGCATTAATAAACACACATATTTGCTTACAACCAAAGTGTAGTGTGTCATAAAAGAAAAGAGCTGCTCAATAATCATTAATTCATTTAACAACACTTTTGTTTTTCCTCCACACGAGCACGTCAGTCGTTTGTTCCTACCCTCATTTACGACCCAAAGGAGTGTTTTCATAATATAGCGCCCCTACCGGCGGCATGCATACCGGACCTCGGTTGTCATCGTTACCGTAATAAACACGCAACTGTACTGAGAGTGGCGTATCAACCGTTGCCGTGGTTACTTTAAATACCAGTAATGGCTTGGCTAGCTTTTGGTTAGGGTCAAGAAAAGATCATGATTTGGGCTAAAATAAGTAGTTCCTCAACATCAGATGATCTTTGTTGTCATGGTTACAATAATAACGACGGAAGGTCATGGATAATAGAAACAATATAAACTACTGGTTTCACATGGGAATCGAACACAGATCTCCTGTGTCATATTCATCCAACTAACTATGGGTCATAGTTCCAATCATCTGATTAAAAACCAGAGGTTACAGTTGTCCGGCTGTAATTTGAGCTAAAAATGTCACGATGTTCAACTTAGTTTAGCATGTTAACATTTACATTTACTCATTTGTCAGAAGCTTTTATCCACACCATTTAATCCGTAGCATTTTTAAAGCCTTATAAACGAAAATATTTTTACAGTCGCTATTGTGACCGGTGGGATTAAACGAGTTAAAGGTTGGAACTGTTAAGACATTTTACAGGTTTGTGAGCACGGCTGGTGAAACTGTGCTTCATCAGAACTCAGCGGAGAGATTTTGAGAATATAAAGCAACAAGCCATGAGCGCTGCATCTATTTGGCAATCTTCTTCAAATCAGTGCCTCACAAAGTGGGTTCTGGGGCCCTTCAGCAGCTCTTGAAAGGTTCCCTGGGAGGATAATGAAGTGTGTTATCTTCCCAGCTGTGCAGTTTTCCACTAAATCGTATCCAACGACACAATTCCTCTCAGATGGGGGGGGGGTTTCTTAGTCTATGCATATCTGTTTGGGAAGTCTTAGCCAAGATCACGGATGACATCCCCTAGCTCTTAACATCTCACCATGCCCCATTTCATCATTGCAGAAACCATGCCATGCTCAAGCTCATTTCCATTCTTTTTCTAAACTGCCTATTCTGTTCAGGCTCATGGGAGGCAGGAGCCGATTCCTCATTTCATTCTAAATAAAACGCAGAGGTCCCATTACCCTCTGTTGGTTCTGGAAATGTTTCTATCACTCATTACCATGATTACGCCAACATGAATAGACATTCAGCCAGGATAAAAAGTTTGCGACACCAGATGCTCAAGATGTTACAAATAGGAAATATTGTTATATTCTTGTTGTGAGATGCTGCATTGTGCTGTGTGGTGGGGAACTTGTGACTTGTGAAAAAAAGATTACCCCCCACCCCCAGGAAGCAGGTTATCACTGTAGGTGGCTTTACTTGGATCTAGCTGATCTGAAATAAAACTGAACCCTGTGAATGGCTCTGACCTGACAATGTCTCTCCTTGCTCTCTTAAAGTTAGCCAACTCACAGTTCAGAGGCTGCTGCTGTTTATTTGAGCCCACGCTCTCAGAAAACCCTGATGCAAAAGGGGAAGGTTCTTGAGGAACCTTTAACACCTGTGATGGGACAAGTATTCAGATCCTTTACTTAAGTAAAAGCATTAATACCACTATAAAATATTCATTGCAAGTTAAAGCCTGCATTCAATTTGTTACTTAAGTACAAGTATGTAATATAGTATATCAGGAAAATTGAAAAAAATCAATTTCAAATCAAGAAAAAAAGTATCCACATCCATTGAGTGTTATCCTATCCTCCTATCCTAAAATCTACATGCTTTTATGTTCTGAAAAGACATTAGTTTTCTTCTGCTGTACATTTTATACTTTACTCTCTTCACTCTCTGTCTGAAACGCTCTGTTAAAGCTCAGGGCTCTTTAAGGCCCAGTGTGCTCCGATTGGTCAACTTGCCGGCAACTACCACGGCAACGACACATTCCATGTAAACAAACTTTGGATGACAATATTCATAACATGGAATATTCTTATAAAAAACCCTTTTGATTTTTTATGTGTGGACACTTCCAGAGTAAAGGAATCTTAATAATGGAGGAAGAGACAAACGGTCGACAGGTAAAATCTGAATGAATTTAACGTTTGTGGGCATAGTTACTGAAAAATGAACTAAGCAGTTAAACTGTGGATAATTTATCTGAGGCTAACGAGGTACAGCATGTCAACACTGACAAAAGTTTAAGCATTTATATCTTTGCTATGCTGCTTCTTACTAACATGATCAGGTCGCGGTATCACGGTTAACATCCACAATAACAATGCAGACCGACAGGCTGTGAGCCTGAGCCCCCTGATCAGCCGCATCAAGTGTGAATTACAGAAATAACTGTTGTGAAAATGAAGTGTCTAACTGTGCATTGTTTCTGAAGCAGTCCTCCTTGAAGTGTGGGCTCACATAGATTTCTGCAGGAAATTAAGAACTCTGTCTTTCCGGCATGGCTACAAAACTAATGAAAACTCTTCACCATAAGTAGTTATGTGCTGTGCCTTGTGTGGGGGCGTGCCAAGCTTGCAGGTGGGCAGCACTAAGAGACATACTGACGTCAATAACACCAGGAAGTAATGTCTGGACCCCCAATGAGGTGTTTCATACAAAGGAGAAAATTGAGTTTTTATGCTGACAGAGTTACTCCCTTTGGTGTAAACTTTGATCCTTGTGACTCTGGAGACCGTTTACATGCACAAAAACCTATATAACACACTATAAAAAAGGAAAAACTCAGAAAAGCATAATAGGTCCCCTTTAAGCAGCCGAAAAACAAAGCCAACACTGAAGAACCAAAAACTGCAGTTCCTCTAATGACCACTAGAGTCTGGCTCCAACAGTGTGTCAGTCCCCATAGACTCCCATGTTAAAATGTCCAACTTTACAGCAGAAATAAACATGTTTACAGCCTGGTACAAAAACACTTTTGGTCTTTATAGCTAATTTCCTCCTTCATGACACCTGTTTATATAACTCACCCGTTTACATTTTATTGAGACTTAAAGTTCTGCCTAATTGAGGGCTTAGCCACTTTGAGTGACAGGTGGGTGATTGTATGCTTGCCACAAGCCGATGTGCACCAAAGTCTCAGCTCCACACACGCCCCACCTCTTTGCGCATTTTTCCATTAGCTGGGAGTTAGAGGGAGTCAGACACTGCCAAGATGATGACTGTGGAGCAGCTCACTCTGAGCTACAAAACTGCTCTTCAGAAACCTGTGGATGACATCACAGTTTCCCACTTTATTTACAGTCTATACTATACTATTATAGATTATATCATTAAAATAATTTTTTCTATTGCATTAACATATAAGCAGCATTTTACTAGTGTAGTTGGTTGAAACAATTTTATAAAGCACTGTAAGTAATTATTTTCATTATGGATTATTCTTCTGGTTATGTTATCAATTAATCAGTTTGATGTTTGGTTTGTAAAACATTATCAAATCCAAGGCTAATCATTTTCCGTATCACAGACCTGGAGTTTTCCTTGATTGTCTTAGCTCTCAGATTTGGTTCATTCTTCATACTGTATGTCCCAACTTGACTATTAGTGCCATGCTTCACAGTTTTAGTGTGTTCAGTATTTTAAAATGCACTGGATTACAAAAAATAAATCTGTATGCTAAACCTAGCCTACAGGTCATCTGATTGCTTCTCCCCTCCATTCTCCCTGCTGATACTTTTTTGGGGGAAAAACAACACCTCCAAATTGTGGTCAGGTGCGTCCTGTTTGCTTTGATTATCCTTGAGATGTGTCTACAACTAGAGTGGAGTCCACCTGTGGCAAATTGAATTGATTTGACATAGTAGAAAAGGAAAACAATTCCTGTCCAACAATTCACACAGCAAATCAGGACAAAAACCAAGCCATGAAGTCCAAGGAACTCTCTGTAGACTTGCTACAATAATATAACCTCTGCAATAATATTGTAGCAAAGCATAGATCAGGGCAAAGGTATAAACCATTTCTAAAGCTTTGAGTGTTCCCAGGAGCATCAGGACTCCTACTTGAGTTGGTTGGCTGCAATGCCAACGCAAAATAAACCATCTATAAAGGAGGCTAATCATAAAGCTAAAGATAAAAGTAACAAAAGCAGACATTTAGGACAAACATCTTTTGATGAGTTGGACAACTACACAACCATCTGACGTTGCAGCCTACTTTAGTATAAAGGTGAGTTATCCCGCTAACGCTAACATTACAATCTAATGGAGCTGTTGCCATGACAAGAACATGTAGCTAACAACATCATATCTACCGTTGGAGAGACGGATAGCTGGTTAACAAATAACAAATTTGACAGAAGGTTCTGCTTTTCTTATTATCGTTGCTTAGAGGACTCCGAAGAGCTGAAGAGGACAATGGTACATCCACATCTCCCATGGGCCACGCTTCCGCTCGGCCCACATGCGGCTCAGATGAGGTCCCATGCTCCAGCAAAGACAAGATGCCTCCTGCAGAGGAGGAAGGTAAACAGATGGAGTTTGCCTCTGGGCGGGATATGCTACCTCTTCATCGCTATCCCTCCCTATCCCCCCCTCCCTTCTCTATCCAGCCCTTCAAATACACTCCTCCTCTTACTGAGACTAGTTTGTGCTGTTTATTGTTATTGTCTTATCTATATGCCGGATAGGAAATCAGCAGCCAATCGCTGGTAAAATGTGAAAGTGGCTGGTAGATTTCAGACACAAAGCAATGATATACTATCGAGTGGCTGGTGGATGTGAACATTTATCTGTCAGTAGCTGGTAGATGGTCACATTTTAAAAAGTTAATTTCCCACCATGCCTATGCGGTTAGCTGGTGAACTAAGCAATATTACATGATAAATAAAAGCTGCGGTGAAATTCTAATCAAGTTAATGCCGTAGATCAGCAGAGCCTTGGTCTTGAATTCTGTTCTTCTTACCTTTTATACAACCTAATTTCAGACTTTACTGTCTTTGTGTGTGTGTGTGTGTGTGTGTCCAATTATTGGTGACAGTGGTCGATGCAGCCAGAGAAAAAAGTTTGACACATCACTTAAAGGATTTGTAAAGACTGTCGCATCCATTTCAACTACCGACAATGACCAATCACTTAAACAGGCAGCGCAACATGAGCATGAGAGAGTTTGTGATGTTAATGCAGTTTACACAATTACATAACTCACAGTAACACACCTCAGACCCAACTTCTGTTTCCTTTTGTGCATCCGTACACACACCATGGACCCCCCCCACACCGACAACCTTGTTCACCAAACGAACCTAAGGCGCCATTTTCCCAGCAGCGTCTTTCCCAAGATCATGGCACCAAACAGACCCCCCACCCGTCTCTCCCCCCGCCCCCCATACCAGCAGCTATGCCTTCATCTTCTCAGCGGGAACCAAAGCGACAGAGGAGGAAACAAATAAGCTATACACAATGTGGGGTCAAAGGTAACTCAAGGAGTTTGAATGGTGCTCTGTAAGAACAGGGACATGAATTCATCATGGGGGAGATGGTTTTATTTCTCTTTTTCTCCCATTTCTAAATGGTTGCTATCCAGTATTTGTATATCCAGTGTAAGAGTCTGCAAGTAGTTTGTATCTAATTTTCACTGACGCCTTTTCAGTGCATAATAATGTTCATTACAAAATCCATTCAACAATGCATCTATGTTGAATTTGCAAGTGAAAATGGACTGAATAAAGCTCATTTAAGGTAATTCAAAAATAAACAGCAGGAGAGGCACTGAACAAAAATATAAATGCAACACATGTTTTTACTCCAATTTATCAGGAGTTGAAATAAAAGATCGAAGACTTCTATAAACACCAAAGGCTTATTTCTTCTATTCCATTTCTTCTTCATTTTGTTCACAAATGTGTTTAAATCTGTGTCAGTGAGAGTTTTTCCTTTGTCAATATAATTCATCCGCCTGAAAGGTGTGTCATATCAAGATGGTGATTACGCAGCATGATTATTTCACAGGCTGTTAAAAAGGACACTTTAAAATGTGTAGCTTTATTTTGAAAAAAATACATTTATATGGTACAAAACTGTGGATTTCACATGACTTGAGCTGCAGATGTGCATTTTTTTGAGGGGGAGGTTGTGTATGTGTGTGTGTTTGAATATCTTTTGTGTTTATAGGAAAAGTTTCAAAAAAAGGTGTTGCATTTGTATTTTTGTTTAGTGTATATTCAACAAAGTTTCAACATAAAGTCAGTAATATTGATGGTGAATAAATCTGTGTTAATAGTTAACATATTAGATCATATAATAAAGAAATGACATGCAGTCACGACTTTTCATGGAGTTCATCCAGCCCCCCCTCTTCTGCATCTTAACTCTAGAGCCTGAACGCAGCACACTAGTCATATAAAAACATATTCATGCTGCACATCAAATTAAACAGGACAAACTCAGCTACAAGCTCCTGTGATTTATATTGTATTTTTACCTACACCAAACACAACTCCAACACCAAGCAAATTAATGAGCACTTATGAAAATCGCCACAGCGGCACTTATCCAAGCATATTTGCCACTAGCGGTGTGCTACTTCATGCTACACACACAAACCAGGTGGTTTTTAGAAATCACATGTTAAACCTGTTCAACTAACTAGTATGCTGCCTGAGTCACCAAATAAACCAAAACCAGCGACCTCATCAACAAAGCATAAAGCTCTGCCTGTAACAGCCTGACAGCATCATGAAAAGACTCTTGTGCAGAGCCTTTGCATCTTCTACAAGAGCAGATCAGATTCCTGATTCATTTCACGCTACATCCTTGTCACGAATCCAAAATTACTAAAAACACACAGATATACACATGCAGAACTCAGAAAATGTACTAAAACTCAGCTCTCTAAGTCATATGTTCATGCTGAACATCTTGTTCTGCACTGTGCTCATCTGAACCCACAGCCAGACAAATCCTCTCCGCACTGCAGCCTGCATGTCTGCAGGAGGCTGAGAGTCCTGGACTCTTCTACTCTCTCCTCATTGTTTGTCTTTGCATCAGCATTTCTATTTAGCTTTCTCGGTTGTACGGGTAGAGAGACACACACACACACACACACACACACTGTATGCTCAAAATATTTATGTAAAAGTTAGAGACTTGATTTTTTTTTTTTTTTACACACCTTTTCTGGTCACACACACACATTCACAGTGCACACACACGCACACACACGCTACAGATTGGATCCCTCGGCTGTCTTCCCATTTTACCCCTGCTGGCCAACTCACAGGCAGCAAATCAAAGAATCAAAAGGATGAAGAAGAATCAAAGCGAAAAGCAGATCAGAGAAAGGTTAAAAATCCTTTAAGCAATGAACCTCTCTTCTTTCTTCATTCCTGCCTCTCTCCCTCCCCCTGTTCATGGGTCATCTGACAGACACTGAGCATCAGACAGAGGAGAAGAGCAGGGAGGAGGTAGGTTGGGAAAGAGAGATACGAAGAGATGAGGGAGAAGGGGAAAGAGGGAGATAAGAAAGACAGCAGGAGGACATGGCAGGAAAGACAGGGAGCAACATGTTGATTAGAGGTGAACACTTGTGTGCAGGGAGGTGAACAGGGAGGGAGAGGTAGAAGGGAGTCAAGGCTGGAATCTCAACCGGGTGAAGTGGGAAAATGCCCTGAATCCCCAGACCTCAAGAGGCCCCGAGGGCCCCTGCTTGAGGCAGATTAAAACAACTTCCTGATAAGATCCACTTATTGTGGAGCTTTCAAGTGCATCACGTCTTTGAGCATTTCTCATGAAACTGTAGATGTTCAGGTGTTGCTCAAGTAGGGAGGTAGAAGGAACCGTTTCAGTTCCCCTTGTTCCAGTACATTTGTCAGTGTCAATTAAATGTAAACATATCAAAGATGGACGCATAGTGGAATAGTCATTTTAAATCTATCTGAAAGTGGTCTTGGTGTTCACACCTTAGTGATAATCAGTCCTTTAAGTGTTACTAAGACAGAGTCTTACAAAGTGGAGATTTTGCCTGTTCTCCAGCTGCCTGGTGTCCATTGGTTAATCCTCTGGAGCTGACCCTTTGACCTTTGGTCTGGTTGTGTATATCTCTGACATGCTAAGAGCTTGGTCTGTTTGTGAGAGAAGGATCCTTTGTCTCTGTTTCCTAACAATTTGATATTTTGATGGTGGGAAGAGTCACAAAGTGTCAATTGCGGGTCCGTAACTCTGTATGTCCTTATAATGAACTTCTTTAACAGCTTGTGACTGATGCCAGGCCAGGTGTGTACGCTAATGAAGTCCATCTTCACAGAACATAAAGTAGAAAAAATAATAATAACAAAAATAACCCCACAAAATTTCCTCAATCAAAGGTCAGTCGATGTGATTAAGTGCTTAATTGTACAAAAAAAAAAGTGTAACTTGACTTTCCATTTTCCTTCTTTATGATTAACTCCAACAGCTAAAACCAACAGTCTCAACCATTTTTATAATAAACTAAGGCTCCGTCAAAATGTAATAATCCTCAATTTCAGTGACTTCTGTAGTAAAGGATGTGAGTTCTTCCTCTGGCACTGCTGGAGTATGGTCTGATGAAAAGGAAAAAAAGGGAACAAACTCCATAATCAATGAGCATGAATCTTTGAGCTGAATTGAATCAACTGAATTAAATGAGCAAAGTGATTTGTAAATTCTTGTAAATTCATTAGTAAGCTTTAAAGGCTTTGGTAGGATGACTCTGTTGTGTTTGGGCAGAGCCAGAGTAGCTGTTTCCCTCTGCTTCCCTTTCTTATGCTCAGCTAAACTAATCACCTCCTCTAGATCCAGCTCCATGCTGAACACACTGGCATGGGCGTGGTATTGATCTTCTCATTTAACTCTTGGCAAGAAAGCGAGAAAAGGATATTTCTCAAACGCCAAACAACATGGGGCCCACAGCTCCAGTTCACTTTTGCCACAGGGCGTCTGAGCGGGCGATCTCCTCTCTGGATAAACAGATGAGGATGAAGGACAGAGAAATGTTCAAAGATACTTTTTGTGTTCTCCTCCTGGTGATCACTTTGAATATGTGGAAAAGTTTCACAGTATAAGTTTTGACTGATTAGGTCATTTAGATTCAAACATCAGACTGTAAAATAAAATTTGAATAATGCCTGCAGCAAAATGTCAGTCTGTTGAACATCCTCTCTACTTTAGGCTACAACCCACCGTTGCCTTTGTCATCTGCCCACAGACAGAGCTTTGCAACAACTAAAGCTTACAGGGTCCTAACCTGCTCCTCAAGGGTGTTACATTTTTAATATTTTTTGACTTTAAGAACTGATCGGATTTGTCTCCATTTGATTATGAAAGGGGGAAAAATTAAGAGTGGCCATGTTAAGTACCAGTACTTTGTACCACTACGATTTCTGTTTCAAAGTTTTTCTGAAGCTCATTCCTTTTTATAGGAGGCAAAGTACCTGAACCCAATTTTCCCATTCTCCGTTTGAATGTAGCTGTAGCGGTAATGAGGTAGTGTTTGCAGCAAGCAGCTGAAAAATGAAGCCAAACTATACCCGTACCCTAATCCTAACCCCTAACCCTTACTTGATATCAAAATAATTGAGAGAAAGGATCTAACAAATGTGAGCATTTACTTATGATAAAAGGATAAAAAAGGATTCATCTAATATTCTACTTATAATCACCCAAATAAAGTCTTGTCAGTCATCAGTGATCGCCAAAATTAGTCATCACAGGAAGGTAATTATTAGAATCAGTTCAGTAGAATGATTGAACTCGAAATAGAAGCACATAAGAGCAGCATGACTTGCACAGTCATCCATTCTCTACTTCGGGTCCGTCTCCCATCATGCACCTTCCAGATGTTACTGCCCCCGGAGCAGCCACAAAACTCCCTGCCTGTTTGTGACAGATCACCCATCACTGCAGAACTAAAGCGGATAAATATATCCTGCGATCGAACTCCATGTGTTCACGTTATTATTGGCCCCATCTCCAGGATGGATGAATGTCTTACCTCATCGTGCCTTGGAAAATTGCATTGTTGTGATTGTTTTTTTTGGGGTTTTTTTCCTTCTCCCATTAAATTGTTGATATTATTTCCCACCGTATTCCAACCATGGTGAGGGTATAATTTAACGTGGGCGACCTACAACTCAATACTGTGGCCTGGACGCCTCCTGAGTAGACATACACACACACACACACACACAGAGCACCAGAGCTGCTGCTGCTCGTCCGCTAACACGCCGTCTGTGTGTAGACACGGTGTTATTCTGCTCAGCCGCTACTCCTCTTCAAACATGCAGTTCACACGGCCTTTTAAGGCATGAACACACTGTTCGTAGCTTAAAACATCACTAACCTGCCAGTTAGAATCATAAACTGTCCTCCACACTTCTATAAACGGACATATCTGTTAGAAGTGAGAAAAAAATGCTTGTGTTGTCCAAAGATTTTATCTCCAAGCAGTAATCCACATGGAATTCATTCATCTCCATCTGATAGTACAGAATCATCGCTGCACTGTAATGAACTTCGGTATCGTCTTTCGTCCTCGACTTTCAATTAAAAAAGTTTCTTTGTTCGCAGTAAATAAACTGTGCAGAAGAACTGCATCAGTTCATTTGGCTGTCATTCTGTGTGTTCCTTTGTTCGTCTTTCATGGAAGTCCATTCAACTAATTACTTGAAGCACTGAACTATCTTGTATCTTTTGTTTAGTATTTTTTGTTTTTGTGTTTGTTTTTAGTTGTTAGTATGGAGGAATACTATTGATTATAGTTTTTGTTGCTGTTTTTGCCATGAAAGGAGCGGCTTCTGTCTGCAGACCGCAAGAGAGGGGCGTAACTTCAAGTAGGGGGCGTAACCTTAAGTTATACAAATCACACACAACTGGCAAGATTGCAGATTATGTGAAGACAACAGCAGCTGGTCACAAGAGGACAAAAATGACTGTTTTAAGTCTGTTTCTATGTGATTTTAGGAATAGTTTCCTCCACTCCACACACACAAATATTATCACATGTATCAATTTACTGTGATAAACTATCATTTGCCATCTCCGTGTGTGGGCTGCAGGGGCAGCGGTCTGTGCAGGGCTGCCCTGACGTCCCTCTCCCCCCGACACTTCCTCCGGCTCTCTGCCAGAAGATGCAAGTTCCTCTCGGTGTGAACTGAGAGTGAGCTGCTCGCCAACACGCAGACTGGAGAAGGGTGAGACGCAACGGATCCATTTTACCAGTCGGTGTCGGTGCCTTCAAGTGAGATCCTTCAGTCGGTAAATATGAAGCATTTCACGTTTTTTTTTAAAAACTCATTCAGCCATGCTACACAGCAGCTAGCAGCTAGTTAGCATGGCTGCTTAAACCCCTTTCACACTGGACTGGAGGCACAGCAGTATGATGTAATATGAAGTGGGTGTAACTGTAAGTATTACAGCCTGCAGACTGATCCTTTTGCATGAAAGCGTCCATATGTCAGAAACAAACACATGCAACTGCATCTTACCACATGGTGGTGGTACGAGAACCTTTCCCAGTTCGGTCAATACCATTTCAATTTTGTGCACAAGAAAACAGATTCATTCTTTACAGGAGTATATGGATTAAAAGTGCATCCACTCTAAACTGGATAAATCTTCTCTTCTTCTCTTCTCCTCTCAGTTTCAGCCCTTAATGGAAAATCTTAAGTCACCAGCTTTGCGAATGCAGCAGCATAGAAATGTGGTTATTTTCTTTGCGTTGTTGCTGCATTTAATCGAGCACAGCTGGCTGAGTTCACCGGTGGTGTATCTCGTGATGTCACCACCAGCTGATTGGGACCGCTGCTGCTTTCTCTGGCTTTGTCTCCTCCGGTGTACGCTTTATTTGTTGCTATTCTCCACGGGGCGGCTTTGCACCTTGCTGCTGCTGTTTCGCGGCTTGTGCCGTGGTTCGTCTGCCTCGCCGCCTTTGGCTACGGCCTGCCAGGCTGCGCGGTGGGCTGCCGACACCACCTTTTAACCTGGGTTTAATTCCCTCATTTTAAATTGTATATCTGTGTAGAGTTACTCCCTTTATTTTTGGATAATTTGTATTTTGTTAATCTATTTGGTTCAGCCACTTTAATTGCCCATTTAATTTCAGTGGCTGACTTTGATTAATTTGATATTTTTCTTTGTGTAATTTGGATATTTGTTGTTGTCTTTGTTTTCTTTACATCGCTATTGTTCTGTTTTATGTTACAGTAAATTGTTCTGTGTGGGCAGTTGCGTTTAGCTTTATGTTGCAACTTGCCCACTCCCTTGGTTTGTATATTTTGTTGTACATATTGGTTAACCCATTTCCATTGGTGTAACTGCCTTTTTTTTTTTTTTTTTTGTGTGTTTATCCTTCTCAGTTGCTGCAGGCTGGTGGTGGTGGTGCTGGTGACCTGGGTGGTGGTTGTTGTCCGGCAACCTGTTGGGCTCGTAAGGGTGTAACTCCCATCTAACCTTATTACCCTAAACCCTTGAAAGTGTAGACAGAAGTGTAACGGCTCAATTTATTTAGAGACCCTCCGCTCGCCACACAGAGCAATGACCTGCCCCCTGAAGGACAGAGACTGTATGGCAGAAAAGACTTTGTAATCACTCACTGAATACACATTAACCTAGATGTTTATTCACAATTTTTTTTCTTGTTCAATTGTCTAACAATAGAAAAATATGTAGATGAGACGGCTATATCGTAAATGAATCTGTGCTAAACCACAAAAAGTTGGAGAGGACTAAACAGAGGCTCGACAGGCCGTCACTCAGCAGAGTAAAGTCAACTGTGTGGCAGCAAAGTTAGACTGAACACTTTTTGACATCACATCTATCTGATTTGTCAGTCCCACTCTTTACCAGACGTTGGCTGTGATTTTGTTGCTGGAACGAGGGCGAAGACAAAGATATGTAGCTGTTTTTAAGTGGTTCAGACGTCTGTACTAAATTGACCAGAAAACGTTAGTGTGGATGTTTTTATACAAGAAAGCTGCATGACAAAGAGTAGACAGCATAGTGTACACATGGTTTAAGAGGGAACTTTTGTTACTACATTTTGAACACTGTCCAAGACACATATTTACATCTGAGCTTTGTAAATTTTAATGTATTCACAAGTTCAAAGTTAACATCTCATTAGTGACTGAATGAACAGGATCTGATTATGTTCAAGAGCATCATTGTAAAGTTGTGTCACATCTCTTGCCAATCGTTATCAGTCAAATTATCACTGTGTTTAGAAACCACTAATCACCACCTGCAGATATAGTTACATTAGCATTAAAAAACTAGGTATGATACACATCTCCATGAACATTTTAGAATTTGTTATGAAGAGTATTTCTGCTTGGCATTGAACTTTACATTTCCCTAAACCTATTTGACATCACTAAGAAAGGAATTGCATCCCCAGCCATATTCAGTCATTTTCAAACTGCACTGATTTACCCAGACAATGTACCGTATGTTACACCTTCCTCCTCCGCTCACCGCAAATCCTCTAAAACCGATCTGACTGACACAAAATGCATTTCCATCCACACGTTTTCATGCATTTTATTTTCAATTGCAGCATAAAGAAACCTGAGTAGAAATGCCAGATGCAAACCACGTAACTACAGTGTCCACCAATCACCATCTGGCTGTTTTCTCATAATAATGGCACCTGACTGGAGAATCCAATATTCACATAACTTACATTACTTTATTCTGATTTGGATTAAATTTGGATGGGAACTGGATACTGGGTGTTTTTAGAGCAACACATGTTAATACTTTCATAAACATAATTCATAATTCATCGGTCAAGAATGTAGAATAGCAGAATACATGTGGCAGTACATTACTTATATTGTTTAACACGAAATACAAACTACACGGCGCAAAGGTAAGTGTCCTCCCTCGCGGAGTGTAAACAAAACTTTCTGCCAATCTTGCTGCCTCCTCACAGTTCAGGTTTCATATCAGCACGCCTGCAACAGTCTGACCTGCGAGAGAGTCTGATGAACCGTGAAGCAGAGCAGCACAGCGAACTGTCACAGTGACAGGATCCGCAGGCGGAGATACGCTGACTGTCTTTCTCTGCCCATGTCCACCTCATCCCAACACAAATCATTTGTTATCAGAGGTCAGGCTGGTGGAGAATACGGGTGGAGTTGTGTCTGTAAAGGAGGTGGAATAAGAAAACTCTTAAAGCAAAAATTAAAGGGCGACTCTCACTGGTTTTACTCATTGTGAGTTGTTATATATTGTCATATATAATCTGAGAAAATAATTCTTATCATGTCACGGAGATTATCTCGACTTTGACCTGCATTATAAAGATGGGGGCGTGGAATTTGAAAGACATGGGTGTTTATCAGGCATGGAGAATGTAATGAAGAGGTGCTATCAGGTCGCATTATGGGTTAAGTGGAGGAGCTGGTGGTTTTTGGAGCTTCAGCCTTTCTAGGGACTAAAAGCTGCAATATCTCCACCTCTGCTGCATTTATTTTTCATCATTCTTTCACTAATATCCTTCACAACCAACTTACAGGAAGTGCAGTATAAAAGCACTGGAGTGCTGGTTTCATTTTTTATTCTCAAAGATAATTTTTATTGAATTTTGAACATATGGACAGAGTGCACATTTGTGTAGTGTACATTGGGTGTGTCAGTGTAGCAGTGAATTACCAAGATACCAACTGATTTTGTTAACATAATATACACAAACATGTACTGTTTATATGTCAACTTTACAGAGCGTGTCCATATTAAAAGGAGCATAACATGCAACTATATCCCCTTTATCCTTCACCAGTGCCGGCCCCCTACACAACCCAGAATTCCTTGTATAAAAAAGTACTTCACCCCTGGAGTAGAGAGATGCTGGAAGTTGGGGTTTGTATTTACAAAAGAAAAGAGGGAGGAAAAGAGTTGTTTTGTCACTTTCTGATAGCGACTCACTTTAGCCTCCAGTCTGCCCTGAAGAAGTAGCGCTGCTCCGAGGACGTATTATAGCATCTTGTTTTATAAATGCAACGATGGCCAAAGCTCTTGTCAAGCGACAATCACCACCACCTGCTCCCGGCGAAAAACCACATTCAGCGGCAGAGAAAAACTCACACATAGTTCCTTTAATACAACTTTCTGTCACACATGCAGGAGTATTCCCCAACACCTGTAAACACCCCCCACCACCCCCCTTTAAATATACTGCAGTTGTTAAAATGTGGGACTTTTGTATATTATTTTCAGACATTTAGGCTATAACAATAAAAATGACAAGTCAACCCTCCCATTTCCCCCACATTATTCTCCAAACACACACACACTTAAACAAAGACAAAAACATCCATGCCCATGGGCAAGCAGAATTGACAAGCTTGGATGAACAAGTGCACTCCCTGTGCATGTATAACCTCTAACAGTCAGGACAAAGCCCTGACAACTACTCCACTTTTTCATGTTGGGGAATAAAAATCGCTCCTCTGTGTTCTCCAAAACCACTCTCCCCCCTCAGGACTGTGACTCTGGCAATAAACAATTAAAGTTTGATCATGTTAGCTCAAAGCTGGGTTATCTGCAGCGGTCCACAGAGGGCTGGTGAGAACAACATAGCAGAGGGGAGAGGCACTCCTGTAACACATGGGTTTTGTTGCATTTAGCTGGCACACACACACACACACACACATAGTAAATGCATGCCTAAAGCCTGGACACCCAAGCCTTACAGGGTCTGCGAAAGCTTAACATCTTATTTAGCTACCACAGGGAGCC
Organism: Seriola lalandi dorsalis; assembly: GCF_002814215.2. Taxonomy (NCBI): domain Eukaryota; kingdom Metazoa; phylum Chordata; class Actinopteri; order Carangiformes; family Carangidae; genus Seriola; species Seriola lalandi. The sequence goes on from NW_019525485.1 coordinate 1,541,053, forward strand.
ATAGATCCTGACATCAGAAGATCATCAATCCAGTGTAGTGTTGTCCTGGTCATTGAAGTTACACCACCTCTAGCTGCAGTGAACCAACAACAGTCTCATAAAAATAGGTTCAGACAGCCAGGGTTTCATACGTCACAAACCTCAGTAACCAATCCTACGCCAGTGCTACCTAGAAGCTCCACACAACGGCTCTCCAGCTTCCCCCGGCTCAGCTACTAGAACGCTCTGCCTGCCCCGCTCCATCATTTAACCTATCCGTCACTACTTCAGCTCGCTATAAAATCAACTTCTTTTAACTTTTACGATGCTTCCGAGTCATGCACTTGCGTTCAAAATTGAACAAAGCAATCGCAATCAAAGCAATAGCGACAGTAAAGAGTTAACTGACTGTCAAAATAATGTCATCAACAGTTCACATGAAAACCATGGATACATGAAAAAGAAATGGATACCACGTTCAAAGATGGCGCCCCATTCATTCCTATGAAAGATGCACACTTGATGACCATCCCAAAACAGCCTCTGCAGGCTTCCTCATGCTTCCAAGCATGACCACTACTCTCCCTTTCCATCTGGTTGAGAGCTTTCACGTCCGAGACTTCTGCCATCTGAATTCCTGTTCGCTCCCCACAAACGATGAAATAATTTCATCTAGCGGCTCCTCTAGACTTTTCAAACAGTCTGAAATCCAGTGGCTCGCATTCTGATTATAAAGAGTCATATCGGGAGAGCTTGTGATGCTTCGAAAAATGTATGCACTGTTTTACAGATGCTTCTTTTTCAATGATTGTGATGGGAAAAAAAAAATTCTGAGCCAGTGCGCATCACATGATGAACGCATAAACTGCAGTGCCTCATGTCGCAACTGCACCAAAACTGCTCTGCAGCCCAGCACTGTTTCTGTTTCCTTGATGCACAAGCCGAATGAATGAAGCGAAACAAAAGAGTAAAGGATTGTGACTATCAGGCTAATACCAGGATGGTATGGGTGTTTCAACCAGATAAGAATCAAGACAACAAAGCCATCGGTGTGGGTTTCAATGGCAAACTACAAACTTTGCAGACTATTTAAAAAGGCAACAGAGGTATTCTACAGCTGTGTGTGTTAGAGCAAGATAAACTCATACTGACCTGAGCTGAAAATACAACAGAGCAGCCTTACCACATTAAACCCAACAAGAAAGCAAATGGAAAGTTTTTTTTTTCTGATGAAGACTGACGGTGTATCAGTTCTCTACACCTGCCTCATACACCAGAAATTCTTCATGTTCCCGTGAATACTGACAAAACAAGCTGTGTGCTCCCACAGTATTTGTGGAGAAAAAGTAAGGGATATGGTAATCAAAAACAACACCAACAAGATGTTTAGATTTGTGTCACCAACTTTTACTAAATGCACATTTTCTTTACTGGTCAGCATCAGAAAAGTTAAGAACACATCAAAGAAATCCCCAGTGGAGAGCAGGGTTCCCTGTTCATCATGTATTTTGTGTGAAGAATATTAAAATCAAGGAAACAACCTCGGTGCAATTAACACCCACTGACACACTGACAAGAGTTAATGGTAAGACCACCAACAGGGGTGTTAATGGTAAAATGTTGTCATTTTGTCTTGTTAATTGCCTTTTTTTCAAGTTACAAATTCACAGTTTTGCTTAACCTTTAAGTTTTAAAAGCAGCGTGAGGAGAGAGTGAAACAGATGAAAATGAAATGAAAAAAGACATGAACTAACATTTAGAGATTCTTCCAGCTAAAAAGGTAGAAATGCTATTGGAGGAAGAGTTTGAAACACCCCGTTAGCATGACGTGATTGACAGACAGTGACTGTAGTGTGCAGTGAGGGGTGCTGGTGGAGGTGAGGCTGTGTGGTCTGTTGTCAGTCTTCTTCAAGCTCTCCAGTGTCCATCAGTGCGGCTCGGCTGGATGTCTGGCAGCCTGATGAAGAGGTCCTCAGTCCTGCAGAGTTCTCAGTCATCTACACTCGGCTGCACCTCCGGATTTTTCAGGCAGGCCCAACATCCTTTGGATGAAAATGGGATGGTGATGGAAGTAGATTTTACCACAGCTCTGCAGAAGACTACCCAGCACCATCGATCGATAGTGATTTGGGGAGAGTGAAGAAAGGGTAGGAATATCCTGGTTAAAACTGCAACACGTATAGTTAGGAGTCATCAGCGTAGCAATAGTAGATGATGTTGAGGGATCTAATGCGATTATATCTGTTTCTGTTGCTTTAAGCTGTTCTTAAAACTAGAATGTGCAACTTTCTGCATTATTCAACTTCAACCAACGTAAGTTTTGGCAGAGGAATGACCCGTGTCTACCTCTGTCTACAGTGGAAATGTTCTTTTTTTTTGTCTGTCTCACATGTATCTGACAGAACAGATGTGCTTCAGTAAAAATATGCAAATACAGCTGTCCATATCGGCGACATAGTGGCTTGCATGTAAGCATAAAAGCTTATTCGTACACGTACCTGTATTTTCTTCTGACTTATGCATGCAAAGGACACAAAGTCTGCAAGCTAGTAAATGCAGTCAGCTGCTACAATCACATGGCTGTCCTCACTGAAACATCCAAATCCAACACACCCGTTTCATAATGGCGGCGAACTTAAGCTGACAGTGTTGTGCTCACTTTTGCTGTTGTGTCTACCAGTGCATTCACCTGACAGCTGTGCTAACACTAACATGCTCCTGCTGCCCATTACTGCTGGTCATACATATAGCATTTCAGAAGCTTCACCTCCGCCCCAGCATCCACCTGAATCTACGTTTCAGAATAGGTAAATTAGTCCCGTCATCCCCCACTCCCTGTTGGGATTGTGAGGAGGGACAAAGTCTGAGCCCAGACTCTATATCAACGCTGTATATACACTACATTCATGTATATGTAAAATGTATTCACTACAGTAGCTAAACACAACTGCTACAGACAGTGATGGAGGTCTGCAGCTGTAGCTTTAGTGCTGCTTTTGCTAAGTGGCTGATCAGTTCTTCTTTCCGCAGAGCTCAGTTTCTTTACATGTGAAACAAGTTAATCAAATGTAATTATTTACAATTCATAAGATAAAGATTCAGACTTTCCCATTCACTTTAATGTGAAATTGGAAGTTAAACAGTTTCTTTCAACACAATCAAGATAAATAGTAACACACTGGTTCTGTGATGTCCATATAAGAACTAATTAGTCACTTCTTAAATATAGGAATGTAAAATCTGGAACAGGCTCAAAACCAACAAGACACTTGTCCCAACCCTCTGATACAACCGACTGGAGCATCTCCTGAAATACACCTTCATTATCAGGGTTACAATAATAAACACATGGTCAGCTTATGGAGCGGTCCCATTTAGTTATGTTTAGGCCAAAACACCTACTGCAGAAAGTTTTTAAGTAAAATGTAATTAACCAGGCAGATAATGCAAATGAAAATATATTTGTCAGCCAGGACAACTGTGTCCCAATGCAGCAGAATATGTGTCTTCAACAATGGTACATACACTAGTTTTACTGTTTTATTCCATCATAAAAAAGGATATAATCATGATATATTATTTAAAAACAATATAAAATTCTGGTTTAAGACCAATGCACCACTTCAATGAAACTATTTTTATGTGTATCACATTAAAAGTTAACTTTTCTCATATCGTGTGCTTGAGAGGTTATTAAGGGTTTATCTGACTTTCCAGGACTATAGCTGGGTGCAAATCTAACACTATTACAGCCTTGGCTACCAAACTCCCTCTCATCTGTCATTCTGGTTTTCCAAACTGCAGTCAGTCTTCTGAGAATCTACGGCCTGAGAGGGGCCACATAATGGGACACATTCTTGCTTATTACTGGAAGCACTGGAGCGCAAGCACAATTGGCCTTACAGTAAACACACTGGCAATCAATGGAGATGTGTTTCATGAATGGGAAGAGGAACAACAGGGCCTCAGACGGATCATCCCTCTCAACACAAATGCAATTTTCTTTCTAATGCTGTGGCACAGGAGGACATATGCCGCATTTGCTAGCTCACAGAGAGAGCTTGGGCAGGCGCCCGGGAAGGGCTCGCCACCAGAGTGTGTGTGTGTGTGTGTGTGTGTGTGTGTGTGTGTTGGGGTGGCACTGGCAGGAGGGTCGAGAGGCAGAGAATGGAAAAGGACTTAAAAATGTGAATCAACAGGAGTGGGCTTATTGAAGCACTGAATGAGTCACTTTTCACATGGGAAATACTGCGCTGGCTGGCAAAGAGGTAATCCTCATCCTCAGTAGACAGACAAAGACAGAAAGACATGAATGAATGATGGAGAGGAGACGGGGAGGCGGGCGCAAATGAAGAAAAACAGATTAAATAGATTGGAAGACGAAAAGAGATGTTCAAAAGGAAAAGAGATGATAGAGAGAGAGAGAGAAGAGAAGGCATAAAGTACAAAACAAATCTCCCTGCAGAAATTTAAATGTTTATCACCTTAATTAAAATTGTATATGAATTAACTGGACAAAGGTTTAGCTCTGGCTTACAATGAATGATTACACTTTGTATAATTACAGTGGCCACCCAGCTTGTGTGTGTGTGTGTGTGTGTGTGTGTGTGTGTGTGTGTCACATATAAACTCACAAAAGGTGGAATCTCTATGAGAATATGTGTGAGAGCTATAATAGTCCATTGCAATGGTAATGAGAGCCAGTCATTGATTACCTGCGGCACTGAACGTCATCCACTCGCCACTCACAACATTTGTCAAAGGCTAACAAGCAGTGCAAAGATTCATGCATGGTAAACACACTCATTTACATTCCGCATGCAGCAGTTTTACATTTCACCATCCTCTCCCTGTCGTTTTTTTCTATCAAGTGTTTCATTCTCTCTTTACTCTGCAGGTATTGCATTAGCATTTTCTTTTTTTTACCTCATGATAACTGATGTTGTTGCCTGCCTATAGCTGAGGGTTCCTGAACCTGGGACCATAGCTAAATCAATGGAAAATGCAATTCAAAAATGCTCACAATGAAAACACTCAGGCGTAAATTGGGGCATTGAAGCCTCATGGTTAAAATTACGTCCTCGTTAATATCTCCGTCCAGGCGCCCGTTTTAGCTCCGTCTCATACAGAAATTTAATATGTAACACATATGTCTCTACATAAAGAGTGATGTTGCCATGTATGTCTATAAGTAGATATATTATTATCACATATATGCATCCTCTATAACATATATGAAATACCCATGGTGAAATTTAAACATGTACATATTAAAAATATCTATGATTAAGTTTTATATGGTATACCATGTTGTCACGTATGTTAATGATATTTAATATATGCAAGTTTATTAAAACAACATACATATAAAATCTTATTCACTTACATGTTTTTTTCTTATTAATTTTGAATTAATTTTAAACATGTCTATCTTACCATTCTGGGAAAGTGGTCTCAGACTGTATATAATATCAACATATATTGACAGGCTTTGGAATGGAGATATAGTATATCTGACACATGTCCACAATACAGTATAAGCATACATAGACAAACACGCATATTTATATGGGCTGTATACATACATCTATTCATATATATATATATATGAAATTGTTCCAATTTCTATAATGTTTTGTAGAACCTATAATTTTGACCAATTCATTTTTATTTTATATGTACATATATTACATTTGGAATGGGGCATCAGAAACAATCACTGTCCATACTAACACCTGAAAACTCATACGTACATGGCCATTCACGTACACTGAGCATGTGTGAGCTGGTGTAAAAAGGAAGCGGATTGAATTCTCAGCAGTTGATTAGTTGCACAAAATACTACCAGCAAGGAACAGCAAAGACAGCCGTAGTGTTGAATGCAGAATTTAACTGCACAACCACGTCAGTAACACTTGTAATACGTTATCTATGTTGCATTCACCACTGGTAGTTGAGGCTGATGAGCCAATCAGGAGGTGAATGGCACCATTTTCCAGAAGTCTCAGTTTTGACCTGCTCAGACTACAACACAATCCTGGAGTTTTCAAACTAAAACGAGGTCAGCAGCATTTCCAAAAGTCTCTGTTTCAGGGACTTGAGAACTCCAGTGTGGACACTAGGCGTAAATGTAGCAAAAGAGATGCGTTTTAAAACTAAAACATGTCTGAGTAATGGATTATTCATACATGAAAGACACAGACACAGAATTATCATGTTTTCATCATTACATTAACTACATTATCTCACTGGGCCCTCTTCTTCTGCAGTGGTTTAATGGCACACGCCTGCAGAATTAGCGCCTCTAACTGTTTATCTCAATACTCCAATTTCCTAATGTTGATATAATGCTAGTGGGCAGAAACACACATGAATGAACATTGAACTGTTGTCACTTTTCTGGAAAGTCATTTAAAGTTGAAGCTACATTTGCTCCCAAAGATGTAAAAGATGTGTAAATATCTTTGACAACACAAGGTCTCCTGGCCGGACCATGTGGCAGAGGTGCACCACAGGAGGGGCAAAGCAGGCGGATACCTGGGGCCCCCAATTTGAAAAGGGGCCCTCAATGGCCCCTCATAATGGCACATTTTACCAAGACAATGGGGCCACAGATGATGTGTGCTATGGCTAGCCTACCCATTCCCTGATTGTGAGGCGTTCAGGGAACATCTGTAAATTATAGTGTCTACGATTAGTCTACATGTGACAGGGTTGGTTCCTCAATGGGCTTTGTTGCCCGGGGCCCCTGACAGTCTAGGATTAGTGCTGCTGTGTGGTACCCTAATAAACTGTAGATGTAACCTAATCATAGGACAAGTCACTGACTTCCTTTCAACTTTATGGTTTATGGCTGATGGTTTATATTCATCTGTATAAGAAGGTGAGTTGTGTCCTTAGTGTGGGGTCCTACTTAAAAAAACAAGAGCATCTCCAAAAAAGCAAACCCTAAAATTTGTTCTCATCAATTCTTCACAAGTTGTTTTTGCAGCTTCCTGCTGCTTGTGCAACTCCTATATTAAAGCTGCACACTGTGCTGATCCCCGCCTTTCTCTCAGTTCAATTATTTCGCAGGTAATGAGCATTCTATACAAACAGTCTTCTAATTTAAAGTGCACTTCCTCAAGGGCTATTTTCTTTACTGCCTACGATTACTTTACTGAATAATATAAAGTTTCAAAAAGTTAAATTTCCAGGTGTTGAAAAGCTGCTTCAGCGACTTATTTGACCCACACCTGCACAAAGGCAAAGTTATATAAACATACTTAATAACTCCAGAGAGAAAAATGGGGGGAATGTAACAGAGTGCCCAGGGGTTGGGTAAAGCTTAATTCATTCAATTTATTTCACAAACTGAAACAATTTCATTTACATAATGTCTGCACTTTTCCTCTCTCTCTCTCTCTCTCTCTCGCTATGCTACTTTTTTACTCTGATATTTTCTTGCTCCAGCATTTTCCTCCTGCACTTTCCCTCCCTGTGCTCCACTTTCTCACTGTTTGACTCTGTCACTGTCTCTTTCTCTCAGAAATCAATTTCACAAAATATCTTTTTCTGCGAAAAAAAAGAAGAACAGGTTTTATAGACGCAAGCAGAGTGCTGTTGTCACAGTTTTAACCTGCGGCCCTTTGTGACCCACTTTCAGCTCAGAACAAAGCTCCAATAGGAGGTTGTCTCTCTCTGTCTCTGTCTCCTTAATGCTCTCTCTCACTCTCTAATGTCTTGTCTGACTTTGTCTCATTTGCTGCCTGTCCCTTTCTCTCAGATTGTTGGTACTTCAATCTCTTTAGCTGTTCAGGTAGCAAAAATCGGACTTATTGTGGAGTCTAATGGCTGTTTTTCCTCAAAGAGTTTTTACACCAGATTTAAATCTTCAGTATCTGGATGGTGTTTTCAGAAGTTCTCATCCTTGTATTGAGTACTTGCACATTAGCTTTCTGTCCAACTGAGTACCATGACTGCCACTGTCGAAGAAGTGGTTGTGTCCATGGTAGAAGTTATTGTCATTATTTTAGCACATGCGCATGTTTTTCAGCAGCCAAACAGAAAACGTTTCTTTATCAAACTGAGAATATTTAAATACATGATGATGTGATAATGATTCACAACACAATAATCCATGGAATGTGGATGTCAGTGGAATCAGGAGTGTAAGGATTTGGATGAGTGTGGGGAGGGTGTGCAAGTGTTGTAAGTACATGAAAACAAAAATAAAAAGAAAGAACTAACAAACGACAAAAGCATTCTAACTAAATGGCTGCCCGAGAGTGAGAGAGGGACTGCCACAGCTTCTGTAGGCTGCTAACAGCTGGCCCAGGTGATACCAGTTGGCACTGACGATCCCCTTCCCCAACCCACCAGACATCTGACACAGAGGCTCTGCCTCTCAGATGTACCAAATCCTGCAAGGTTGGATGGTGGGTCCAGGTGGGCGGGGTTTGGGGGATGGCTGAGAGTGCTGACTGCTTTGTTGTGACATCACAAAGTTCCAAAAGTCCTGACAGGATCAGTGTGCATTTCTCTGTGGACTGAGGCTTTGATACTTTCACAGTATTAATATAGAACCTAGACCTGCTTTATAATCAAAGAAACAGAAAGACATGGAAATCTACCTGCATACTATATGGGACCTTTAACACCTTGCGACACAAAGTGGAATAAAAACAAATGTAAAAGGAAAAAGACAGAAAAATCATGAGTGTGGTTTCATGGCTCCTCTCACAAATAAAACCGAGACAAAAATCATACACAAAAACAGGCAACAAATTGATCAGCACTCTTGAAAAATAATGAGTTGCTCATATGCGTGATGGATTCATTCACTTGAAATTGACTCAAGACAAAATTAAATTGCAGAAAAGGGAACTTATTTCAAAAGGTATTTGAAGCCAGACAAGGTCAAGATCATCAAGAGGCTTCTTTCTTAGAAGGCCACATTTTGAAACTGCATATTTCATAATGGGCTAAAAAGGTAATTTCAGAAGCTTCTGAGAAAGGTGGCCATCTTTTTTTGCCCAAATTCGAGGACTCAGCTGATGTGCGCCTTTAAGTATCCATCAGTCGTTACCCGTCACTCAGTTGTTTAACGTCGCAGTCAGGTTGTCCTCATTAACTCGTAAAGCAGGAAATACGGCCCAACCACAGCGTACCCACCAAGCGATTTTGTTCCCATGGTCATCGGTCATTGTCTTGAAAACCTGCCCCCTGTGTGTCATTACCTTAACGACCAGAGTCAGCCACTGCAAACACATTTGTCTTAACACAAATGCGTTCAGACACACAAATCAGATCTGACCACTTGAAGTCAGCTTGAAGCATCAGATTTTAAAAAAACCAAAACAAAACAAATGGGATTCCCCTGCTGGCTCTCTCCTTATCTTCTCCCTCCCCTGCTGCTCAGCTGAGCAGCCTCCCGCAAGTCACGGCGTTTTAAAGTTTCCTTGTCTGGCCCGACCCGGGATACGCAGCCAGCTGGCTAGAATACGTCATCTCGGCTTCAGCTGTTGTGATTTAGATTATTAAAGAGAAGTTATGGCCCGGTTCTGTCCATCTGGCTCGTTTGAGTGAATGGATTACCCGGTATTATTTCTAACCCACACTGACACATCAGCTCACCCCTCACCAGAACTCTTTTTTTTCCCCCCAAAAGGAAGCAAATGAGGCTGGAGTCAGCACCAGTTTGTTCTGATTGGACCAAACCATGTGAGAGACAATGGGAGATGTGATGGTTTTCATTTCCAGTCTCTGGAGTTTCCCACTGTGCTCTTGAAGCTGTGTTTACGTGGAGCATCATGGCATTAGCATTTGAAAGTAGTGGTAGTGAACAAAGTTAATAAAAGTTGACAAAGTTAAATGAAAATAAAATGTAATGTAGTGAGCCAAATAAAATTTAGATTTTTCAGAAATACAATAATAGTGTGAGGCAACCTTCTCCAACTCATGGCCCACTTGAAAATCTCAAAATTGATGGCAGCCCACATCTGACCCCAAAACAATACAGAGGCTAAATAATGCCCAGAGCACTTTTACATTTTAATGGTAATGATCAAGCATTCAGGACTGCACTGAAATGTGTAGAACGCTCAATTATTTTTTGTATGCTAAAAAATTCAACCATAAAGTGGTGCGAGAGGAAAAGTCAGGAGATCAACAAAGCTAGTAGGATTCATCCTCTGGGGACCATAAATCTTATGTTATCGGTCATTTCTTTACAATCCATGGATATTTCAGTCTGAATCGACCTGCATTGCGATGCCAAGAGCTATGTTGCTAACATGACTAATATAATGAGTTTGGTCCCATTGTCACCTTTTTATTTTAATGTATCAAGAAAAAAAAAAACAGGCCAGTTAAATTCAGTAGAAATGTGAGGAAGCATTTAGCACCACAGCCTTAAAGTTCATAAAGCTTCCTCGGATTCTGGGTTATAGGTTCCTGCAGTTGTAAAGGGATGTAACACCATTTGAATTTAATGCACTGAATATTTTACCAAATGATTTTTGCAACCAACCACCTGTATTTCAGTTCTGTCTGGTAGCCTGCTAACACATTAGCATGCAAAATACTGTATGCGTAAGTGCCAGCATATAATACAGAGAGATATTTAGTCATAGTAGCAGCATGGCAATCTATTGGATGTGGAAACCTCTTATAGGGATCATGTCTGTCAGGGTCAATTGATCACTGTGAGCGGATGATTATTATAACTGATATTTTCTTTGTTTCCCAGCAGATTATTGTTTAATTGACATTTATTACATAAAGTAATGAAATGGACAGCTTCACTATTTCTTTATAGTTAAAGATAGAATAAAATAAACTGCACCCTGGTCCTCTCCTGCTCCTTCTGGTCTGAATGGTCAGGGTGAACAGGGTGAAAGCATCACACTCTACTCACGTAACACACCTGCTGCTGTGAGAGAGCAGGGACGATAATTACACACCGTTAAAGTCCCTGAACGTGAGCAGAGCAGGAACAGGAGGCAAAATAACTCACTGAGCCACAGCGGTGAAGATATCACATGGCAATGTGAGTGCACACACACACACACACACACACACACACACACACACACACACACACACACAGTGAAGTTATGTTGGGAGAACAGTCAGTGTCGTTACACAGTCCATAAACCTCGTACAAATAAGATAGAGGAGAGCCTCAGCATATGACAGCTTGCAGTAGTATAGGCTATGAAATCTTAAATTTTTTTTTTCCCCCATTTCATTTAACACAAATCGGAACAAAATGCAAGTACAAATACAATCACAGCCACAAAATACTGAAATCCTAATTCCAAATACATAGAACCCTAAAAAGAATAACTAAATTGTCTTAAATGCAAAAGTAATGACATTTATAACATCCTCAGCTGCAGGGTGCTTGAGTGTTAATTACCAAATATCAAAATGCTAACACACATGGCCGGAGGTTCTTAGTCTTTGTTCTAGAGTGCTGATTTTGGTGGCAATCCATTAGTCAGGGTGATGGTAAATAAACAAAACAAGCCAAACTCTCATAACATTAGCTCAATCCTTTAAGCCAATCATTACATTTGTTGGAACACACTATTGTTTCTGTAACCCATTCAGTTTGAGCAAGTCATCTTAACACAATGTTAAATTCCCTCCTAAATCCCTCTGACTACAAGCTTTGGAAGATTAAAAAAAAAAAATCACTTCTTTAAACAGAACAGAGCACAACATGTTAATGCATCTTCAATATACTGGAAAAGGAAATGACTCTGTTGCCATCTGTTTTCCATGTACCATTAGCAGTGACTTTGCATATTTCTTATCATTTCATATAAGTCTGTGACTGTATCACTTTCGAAAATCACAATGGTTTCCCCTTATCCAAGTACAGCTGTCAGAGCCCAGAGCATCTGCCGGCACGGATTCTGACACAAGCTAATCCCCACTAGAAGATATGCAGTAATAGCCCTGTAAGAGCTACTAAAAAGCCCTGAGGGTCCAATTTTCATATGCTATTATGAAAATACCAGGCCTAACCCAGATACCCTTCAATTCCTAAAAATACAAGCCTTCCCTCCGTGTCGAAGCCATTCTGAAAATGAATGAGCTCATTGGATATGAAGGTCCGAGAGCTCGGCAGCACGTTACCCGGGACTGGTTCTTATCAGGAATCTCACCATCTGTTTCTCTCCGGCCGTCGCTCATCCTCGCTCTTTCACACATGCACCCACATGTCTCACCCGTACTGCAGCTGCACATACAACAACGCTGTCTAAAAGCTCATAAAACCTGCAGCCAATTCAGCCAGTCTCTCTCTCAGTCCAGCCTTTGTTTGTGCATGCACGTGTACGGTGTTTGATGCATTAACTCACACGTGCAGGTGTGTGCGCTCGTGTTGATTTTGACCAGTCCCTGATGGGTATCTGCCGTCATTCTCAGCAGCTGAATGGACACCACTGATACCTCAGCTACAGATACATCACTGATAGAAAGCGAGAACATACAGGATATTGCCCTGCTAAAGCAACTGATCCACACAGATCCCACTGGGTTTTAAACACACTGTGCACAGGTGGCCACCACATCATGGGTTCAGAAAATATGGATCACTTCATTGCAATCTGCCCCTCTACTGTAATAAAACAAGCCTGCAATAAAAAAAAAAATAAATAATGGAAGACGAATACACAAGAAGTGTGTATATCAATGGCTGATGGAAAATTTGGAAGGAAATTGTGGAGCGGGATATTGCTTTGCTGGAGGAACATACAGTGATAGCCATGACTGAAGTGGACACACCTATGAAAGCAACGTTGCATCACCCCACCAGCTGCAAAGCATAATTCAGAGATATTATTTAATATTCATAGTTTTTACTTTTTAAACATTTTAATATTACTTAAAATGAACTTATATAGGATGAAATGATCAATAAAAATGTGTCTATTTTGTGCTGTTTTCCTGAGTGGGTGCTGGCCACGCAGTACACACTAATTCATTTAGCCAAAAAGCCAATGAAGCCCCTCACAAGGAAGGGTGTCCCTGTTTCTTTGGTTTAAAATTTGTGTCATTGGTATTGGGATTACATGAGTTACCTTAAAATTGGACTTATTCAACTTTTTCCTGTTTTTGAAGTTTCTCCATCTCCACAGAGGATCTCTGGAGCTCAGCCGAGGGACCATCAGGTTCTTGGTCTCCTCTCTTACCGAGGCCCTTCTCTTGCTTAGTTCGGCTGGGTGAGCAGCTCTAAGCAGAGTCCTGGTTGTTCCAAAAACTTCTCTTCATCTCCGCAGCAGCTCCTTCAACCGCATGGTTTGGTTTTTGCTCTGATCTGCATCATCAGCTGTGAGACCTGATACAGATGGGTGTGACTCTCTAAATCATGTCAATCAGCTGAATTTACCACAATCAAGCTGTAGAAACATCTCAGAGATGAACATGAGAAATGGGAGGCACTTGAGCTAAATACCAAAGAGTCCTAGTAAAGTGTCTGAATACTTATGTCAATGTGATGTTTCAGTTTTTCTTTTTAAATAAATTTGCAATCATTTCTAAAACTCTGTTCTCACTTCGTCATCATGAGGCATTGAGTGTAGATTGATGAGGGAGAAATGTATTATTCTTTACTTTATCATTAGGTTTCAACATAACAAAATGTGAAAAAACTGTATCTACTACCACAATATAAACCATCGCCAGCTCCACTGGTCCAATGCGATGGCGATAATGTGGAAAGGGGAAGGGCGCTAGGGCAAAACATCAGGGAAACATTTACAGGGAAAAAAGGGGCAAGAGACGCCTAATCCTGACAAATCTTCACCTTTCACCGGCACTATTGCATGTTTGCATTGCATCAGAGAAGCAGTAGGCTTTTAAGCGTTAAGCTGGATTTATAGTTTACACAAGAGGTCAAAAGTTAGGAGTCGTACTGTAGGTACCTAGAGCTTAGGTTTTGACTTATAGTTGAGTGCTGGATTTCACCTACACAAAACTAGAAATGAGCAGGCTGTGTCATGCTTTATATTCCCCACATTAGATCCAGGCATGTACATGATATAGGAAACCACCTGGAAAACTCACACTGCTCGCAGCAATAATACAATATATAATAATACGATATAATAATTATATATTTCAAGTGGACAGGGCACGTGATGGAGAGGAGCCCACACCAGCCGCTGCCACTTCAGATCACATGACTCAAAAGCTTCTCTTGAACATTAATGAAATCCCTCAAAATTACATCTGAATCATGTGACAGCAAAACCAAACCCATCTAATGCAGTAGTTTCAGTACATTTAGTTGTCAAAAACTTCCATCAGTCCAACTTTTATTTAAATTTTTCATTAAGTGGAATGGGATTAGTCCTCCATCTGCATCATTACTACAGCAGCATCCGGTGGAGGACCGCCTTTTAATATATACTACATTAGCAGACAGTGGAACCTGTGTTGAAAGTGGTGCATCAGTTAAGATATTTACTGTTGCATTAACACAAAATGACCTTTTCTACATTCTGTCTCAAAGCCAGCAAATGCAAATGAAGAAGTTATATCATTATGTTCATTTTTAGCACGGAGGTTTATTACCTCCTCACTAGCTTTAATAACAGAACTCTGCTCTAATTGGCTGCATTATATGCATATACAACATGGTCCACAAATATTCGAATGGATTTCACATTTTTAAAAACATTGCGAGTCTGCAGTTAAACTGTTCCTCGTTTAGCCCATGGAAGCCGAGGCTGTGAACCACTGGTATTATGACACAGAAAGCAGAAGTGTATCAAAAACCTTGCAGATAAAATGATTTGAGGGTGGGATTTCTTGTGGGTTTCACTGCTGAGCTTGTCAATTAATTTGTAAGCACAAGCCTTTACTAAAGCCTCCCATTTGTAATTCTAGTTGGAGTGGCTACATGGAGTTTTCAACTATTAAGAGTGAAGAGCTCCATCTGAGTTTTTACTAATTGAAACTGGCAGAGGGGGATTAAATCTGCAGTTGATGAAGCACTTGACATCTTAGTTGAGAATCTGACATGAATTTATGTTCAAATTAACTGATCTAAATTATATGAAGTCTAAATATAAAATTTAAATAAAAAAAAAA
Organism: Seriola lalandi dorsalis; assembly: GCF_002814215.2. Taxonomy (NCBI): domain Eukaryota; kingdom Metazoa; phylum Chordata; class Actinopteri; order Carangiformes; family Carangidae; genus Seriola; species Seriola lalandi. The sequence goes on from NW_019525485.1 coordinate 1,556,119, forward strand.
AAAGGATATGAATTAAAATTGATGAAAATCAAGTTTTTAACCTTGTTAACATCCATATGACATTCTTTTATCATGAGTGAAATAACCAGTTAACACCATATTTCCACCTTGAGCTGCAGTGAACCAATGACAGTCTCATAAAAACAGATTCAGACAGCCAGGGTTTCATACATCACAAACCTAAGGAACCAATCCTGTCAACTTGTGGGGGCAGGGGGCGGGGCTAAATAAACCTGAAACCTTCTCAGTACAGAGAGAGAGAGAGTTAGCATTAGCACAACCACTAATACCGTGTCAGCCGCTGCCAGTTACAAGCTAACAAACAACATATTAACTACGCTAACCGTTCTGATCCGTCTGCTAGTCTCTGGTTCTGGTCTCAACAGACTCCTCATGAGTTTGGGTCTGACTGAGGCTCAAACATGTGGCTGAGTCTCTCTGATGTTTCCTTCTCTAACCATCTTGATGCTCTTTGCTCTTTCACCTGTCTACCTGGAGCAAGCAGGTGGTGGGCGGGGCTTAAGGCCTGATCCATTTCTTAATCTGGAAGTAAGAGAAACTTACCTGTTTCAGATGCACTTTATGTAATGTGTGACTGCTCCCAGTGTAACTTGTATTGTTTCTTATATTATCTCATGTTGTTTATGTATTTCTTAAATGTTTGTACTGTACAGCACCTTGTAACCCGGGTTTTGAAAGGTGCTCTATAAAGTTACTTACATACTTTCATTACGAGCCGATGCAAATTGCAAATGTCCACTAGGTGGAGACAAACAACATTTACACAACTGTATCAAAACCATACACTGAGTGTACAGGAAGAGCTAAGATTAACAGTGGTCTGCATGGACGATCCCCGTCAGTCATCAGCGTCTACAGGCGACAGTTCAGAGTATCAGGCTTGAACTTTTGGTTCATGGATTTTGCTTGATGTCAATTTTAAATGTCACTATCATGCAGTGGTGGTAGTAGTACAGTGATAACCATCGTGGTTGCTGTTTTATCATGTGCTTACTTGCATTCATCGGCATTATCCTGCAGGCCAATTATTCTTCAAATGTAACAATCAGCATTTGCAGCGAGGCCGTTTTTAATGTCTAGATTTAATGAAGCAAGATAAGATCTGCAAAATTATGGATGCTGCATTTTCGCCAAAGAGTAAATGGAGGAGAAATAACACTATTCTTGCTTACATTTTTAATCAGCATCCTTCATTTCTCCTTGAGGATGCCTGTTCAGTTTTAAGAGGCACAGGAGATTGATTTCTCTGTTTTAAGACCTCTGTCATGTATCGATTTGGGGCCTGCAACACCCACATCACAGCGAGCAGAAGTCAGCACTAAAAAATGCCTGAATCTCAGACGAAATGTAGTTAGGTCTGAGATGGCCAAGCAGTGCATGTATTCAGAGTGGGGCATTCATTCTTCAGCAAGCTCAATAAAAGTTAAAACCCTATTTGCAGAGTGCTTGTCCTATTGATTATGCATCAGGCTGATAACATGGACTCTCTGTTGCACTGGAGTCATTCATAGTTTCAGTGAGCATGTGGAGCAGCAGCAGGATGAGAGAAGTGCCAGGCCAGATTTTGGAAAGGAGCGATGCATGATGTTTTAGTCATCGGTTTGTCTGGATTTATCATTGTCAACAATAATTAATGGAAAAAAATGCTTTTATTTTTTAATTGAAGTCATTGTCTCACACCAAAACAGTCACGTTCCTTTGTTGCTCATGCAGTCTCATCTTAATTTTATATCATTTTTATTTATTTATTATGTATTTATTTAATTCTTTTATGCTAAATGTAAATGGAAACTCCAAAAGCCAAAAGTTCAGTGCAGTAAAATATTTACTGCACTGCTCATTTAGCAGATGCTAAAGTGAGGCACAACACTGATGCTTTGGTGCAGTAGGAGACCTTGAAGTAAACAGTAAGTACTATATCTATTCAATAAGTGTAAGGAGATCAGGTAAAGAACTGCACCCAAAGTGCATAGTACATGCTAGTTAGACATATTTCTTGAAGACAGAGAGGGACGCTCCTGCTCTGATAGCTTTCAGTAGCTTGTTCCACCATCAGGGAACCACAGACCAGAACGGTCTGGACTGAGACTGGCTTGTGTGCAGGGATGGTGATGACAGACAACATTCCCTGGAGGAACACAGTGGCTGAGAAGGAGCAAAAGGCTGAATGATTGAGTACAAGTAGATGGAGCAGACCCAGAAGTCACTCTTGTAGGCAACATTAGTGACTTGACTTTATTCAAGCCATGGTCAATGAGCAGCGGACCGACATATGCCCTTTCTGGGTGATTGAAGACCAGATAGGCTGCTGCATTCGAGACCACCTGTAAGGGTTTGACTGTGGATGAAGGGAGGCCCACCAGAAGCTTTACAAGCACACAGTTTTATAAAAGTGTACTGAAAATTAACTGGGTTTAAAACAAGTTTACAATAATGTATTAATCTAAATCATGTATCTAGAAGTGCAACATAAGGGCAAACTTAAATATAAATACCAAAAGTTAGAAGTATAAAGGTCCACTGACATACCGAGCTTCTGTATTTTCTAAAACCACTTGGAGGAATGACCACAGTGCATCATGTTTGCACATTGTTAATAGTTGTGTCTGGCCCATCGTTTCCTACACCTCACCCCAGTAATAATTCAACAATGCTCAACCACTGTAGTGAGATCAAGCTAGATTTGAATGTTAGTGCTATCTTGTGAGCTTTTACCATGGAGTCTCTTGAACACACTGCGAGTTCCATAGAGACATCAAAGGTTTTCACAAAAAGCCAACGTAGGACAAGTTAGAAAGAGAACAGCTTGATTAGATGAGTTCAGGTCACTATGGTGCAAGTCAACAATGATAGAACTAGCTCTGGTTAATACTAAAGTTCAGCATTGGTCATAGTAGGCTTATGTACATTATAATGTGGATTGTATTAACTTGGGTGGTTTATAATGATTACAGTGTATGGCAAAATGACACGAGTGCCCCCACAACACGAAATGTCAGCCTAGAGGCCTCTATGCAGTTGTTTACAGCTTCACTCTGTAACAGGGTCACTGTCTGCTCCTTTTAGAAAAACCTTTCGGTCTGATTGTTTCCAGCTGGCTGCTCTGCTCTCCATCCCTCGACCTAATGGGACTCGATCGGGATACTTAAACCGAAGGCATGTCAAAACATACACAAAGGCAGGTATACGTTTGCCTTTTTCCCCAGAGGCATCCGTCTTAGTTTCTCCTCTGGGTATAGCAATGACCAGTTTAGCTCAGGCTGTCTTTGTTGGAAGAATTTCATTTTCCACAGAATGGTCTGAAGACCCACTGAGAGCTGACCTATGGGTTATCAGAGCACCTTTCATTCCCATTTCAGTTTTTGAGCATCATCAAGAGGTATAAGAAACTGATGAAACCAAAGGTCACCTTCAGCACTTGTCCCTCTGAGCTGAAATCTGTCACTGGATCTTCCATTCCTGCATGAGATGTACAGACAAGAGATTCAGCCCAAATGGGTTTTATTAAACTCAACAAGAGTAGGTCAAACCTAGCATGCGGTTGGACTATGTATGGTCAATGTGCAAAATTGAGAATTTGGTTGAAAACTGTTGTGGAACTGCTGTAAATGAAAGCCTGTAAACAACAGTTCAGAGTGAGCTGTTCCGCAGGACCAGAATACACTGGAGGAATTAAATGGTCCCATTTGCACCAGTTATTACATGTGAGATGTATCTGGATGATCTCATTGACATTGGAAGTCGCAGATCTTTTGTTTTATGCGTGGTATTAAAGAGAAAGCATTTTGAGTCTCCAGAGGGAGCTGCTTGAAACCATAGACATGTATATAAAGATGGATGGATGTAGTCTCTGTGACGTCACTTACAAGTTGGGGAGTGGTTTATAAGCTCAGAGTGAGCTGCTCCACCATCGACATCTTGGCAGAGCCTTACTCAGCCCAACTTCCTGCTAATAAAAAAATGGGGCGAGTATGGAGCCAAGAACTGTCACTCAAAGCGGCTATGCCCTCAATTATGCATAACTTTAAACCTTAACTAAATTTAAACGAGTGATTTATATAAAAATCCAGACTCTGTACAGTTGTCATGAAGGAGGAAATTAGCTCTAGAGACTAAAACCATTTTTTGTCTCACTTTTGCAATCAGACTCAATGGCCTGCAGTTTTTGGTATTTCCATGTTGGCTTAATTTTTCAGCCTTGGAGGTTGCCGCTTGGTTTCCACAGACTTTGGACAGACACTCCTGGACCCACGATCCACTACTGCACACAGGACAGAATGAGTCATCAATCATCCTAGTTCAACACAGGCCTCTACTGCCTTCTACTAGCTGGATGTTGCATATTCCCCAGCCTTGATAAAATATGTCATTTCTCAATCAGATAAAAATGATCTGGCTCATATGCCAAAGATTTCACTTTGAAACTTACTGTTCAAGTTGCCTGTTTCAATAGGAGTTCACACCTTGAGTGAGGAGTGGGTGTGTGTAACTAATGACAGTGATTTTGAAAGCCCAGTTCTACAAGGAAGGAGAAATGGGTATAAAAAAACAAACTGTGTGAAAGTCAGTGTAAATAACAGCCTCTCGAGGTTAACTGCTCGTCTGAGTTGTTTTTTTTTTTTTAGTGTTGAATTTAGGACTTATTGCATATAACGTCATTATGAAGACACACTGAATGGATTTTCTTCATGCAGTCAGTGAGAGAGGAGCATCGTCCAAAACCCTGAGGGAACACTGTCAGAGGCAAGAGGGTGTTGAAGCCAGTGATCCATGTGATGAAGTGGTGGAATTACAAAATAAAGACACTATTCACTTTGCACTTTTCATGTACAATTACATGTATCAAGGTTTTCACACTTACACTACAATTTATCTTGGTCCATTTTGTTAAGGATTTTTTTCTTTTTTCATCCTCTTCTGTCTGCCTCTTCAATGACTTCATCCTCTTCAACATCAATTGGATTAGAAATTAGACACAAGAGTCTGTATAGTTCTTATATGATTCACGGTATACTTGTATAGCTCATATTTAACTTGATGTATTCAACATGTTGCACCAGTCACATTAAGACAAGGTGAGTTTGACTTTCATGTGTGTTAATAGTTACAATCCTTTTGTTTTGAAGGTCTGCAAAAACTTTGAGCGAAGAAGAAATTACAGGAACGTAATGGAATGTAGGCTGCTATTGTGCTGTGGTATTAAAAGGTGTTCTCTTTAATACTGGGTTAATTGCCCTCTAAAGGTCTGGTTAACATAGCTTTATTAGATGTAAGTCTTGATTATTGAAAAATAATTTCACATCACTTACGTCTTACATCTGGCTAATATGGCGGCCCAACAGTTGTTTATTTTGTGTATACCTGCCCCTTGCTTATTAGGCCTCTGGTAATCAGAGTTACATTGCACATTAAGCTAGTCACTTAAATACTGAATTCACTTAAACATGTATGTTTATTTTATTGTTAAAAAAGGAATAATTGGGCCATGTCAAGTATGAAAGTAGTCAGTCAGTTCAGTCTTAATGTTCAACAGTTCAGCCAATGGTATCGCTTGAAAGAAAACAGCTTTTTAACAATGTCATTACAAAGGAAAAACAATATAATTTGGATGGAGAGCTTACTTACTACAGAAGAATAACATGGAGCTAATATTGTCATTTATTTTTCTGGCCCACAATACATATTGCGACATGCTATTTGTGTAGTGGCATATTGATTTATAATATATTGTCCCATATCACGAGTATATTCAGAATCTAGAGCTAAAGATCTGCAGTTTTGTCTCTTCTTCTGTTCAGAGTATATTTTAAACAACTGTCACATTGCGTTTACCAATGATTACTTTTCATACAGCTAGTTGTTGTGACAATGTGGCTTCCGTCTTTGGTTGATAACATCACCTTCTAAGAAGATAGGGGAATGTCATCCTCATCCACGTTGCCATCATCCTCATCCTCCTCTTCCAAAGTAAATACTTCTGGTCTGAGCTTTAATTAAATCAAGGATAGATGAGGCATTCATCATCCTGTTGTGAAGAGACACATCACACTTTTCGTTACAATTAAATTAAACTTTGCAAACACAAGCTGCTCTGGAATTACTCACTTGATTTCTTCTTTCCCTCTCCAGGATTTGCTCATGTAAAAAATTACACTCTTGCTCAAGTGCCTTTATTACTTTATCTTGCCGTTGGATCTTGGCACCAATGTGGAGATTGATCATTTGAAACTAAACAAAACAAAGAGAAAGGAGTTTGACAGCATGTCACTTTAAAGCGTTAGCTTTCACCGGCAGGTGCTGTGTAAAACTTATAGGTAAGGCCATGACGTTATAATTAAAAATAAGCACTCATTGAAGGAAACTGTCACTGAGGTGATGAACAGTTTTCTCCTCTGTTAGTGAAGCTAGCCACACAGCCAGCAGCAAGAGTAGCCTTGGACCTTGCTAGAGTATTTAGCTAGATTGTAAAAATGTCATTTTTATTTATTTGTGTTACTCAATGAGCAGTATGTATCAGTGGAACAACAGTCAGTGGGAGTGCATTCAGAAAGCATTAGACCCCTTCAATATTTTCACATACTATATTGCAGCCTGGTGCTAAAATCAAAAATAAATAAATAAGCATTTTGAAAACAAAGGCAGAAAGGACAAAGGAACAACACCCATAGAGAAAAAAGTGGTATGTTTGAAACCTTCGGCATCATGTCAATAAACGACAATTAAACCTGCAAGGATTGACTGGACATTGATTCTGTCTTTTGGGTCTGCGTATAGACAACTGCTGCCCCTCCCTGTGCAAGTAATGGCAAGATTGGAAATTGGATGAACAAATGAAAATTGCGATTACAGGTTCTTTGGCAACTACTTCATCCTCGTCGTGAACACGGCGAAATACAACCGGGCACCGAAGGCAAAGCAAAAGCAGAGTCTACACAGGGTCTGGGAGTGGAACAAGGCATGAAGGGTCTGATCGAGGCTGGACCAGCTGAGGAAAGTGAACAGGAGACCACCAGGAGACCTGCAGTCAAGCGGTAAGTTAAACTAATGAGGTCAGCTCTAATAAAAAGGTTCAAATATGAGCTGAAAGCAGAAAATGCCGATAATGAGTGTGAGACCTCTGGTGTACACACCACAGTTTGCTGTTATGAGTCACCACACTGATATATGCATTGTTGTTGTTGTTGTCATTATTATTACTATTAGAAGGTTATAAAAGAAAGAAGAGGATGAGGATGGAGCCTCTTCTGCTATAGCTGACTCCGTGGCAGAGCTGAAAGAGATGGACAGGGCAGCAGCAGCAGCAGCAGCAGCAGCACGCGATGATGCATGCATGCATGCAGATGTTCATACAGCATGAGAGGAGTCTCTGGGAGAGGCAGGAGAAGCTAATTAGGGAAGACTGGGAAAATCAGAGGTCACTTCCAGCCCCCAGGCACTGCACCACAGTCCCCAGTGACCAGCACATGCCATGTACCGGTATGTACAGAGCCAGTACGAGCACCACTCCTGCAATCAGTCCATGTATTCAAGCACTCTAACGAAACCAGACGAGCAGACTACCTACAGGAAGTTATAATATAACTGTAACAGAATTTTCACACCAACAGGGTTCGTGCAGTATAGTACTTGAATAAGATTTACACATTTTGTACTTGTTCAGTCTTTCATTGTCTCATGTTTTTGTTCATTGGCTGAGGCCTTTGTCACAAAGGAAGCATAATTACACACTGCTCTACAATGTTGGAGTAAATAATTACCATTTTGTCATTATTTTAATATTTTATTTTTAATTTGATGAAGTTAAGAGTACAGTCTTTTCTATATCTTGAGTGCTGGACGACCTGGTCATTCTTCCATTGTTTTATAATAATTCTATGTTTGTGACATGTATACTAACAGGCTGTTAAAAAGGGAAACTTGTTTGATTTGTAAATATGTTTTTGCATTTTTCTATAAATAAATGCAAAACACAAGATGAGGTTGATCACATTCACTAGACAATCACAACATAACAGCATCTACACTCTATTACACGCAACCTAACAGCTCTGTTATTAGTGTTGCAGCTGAGTGTTAGCGCTCTCCCTCACACACCGCAGCATGTGGTTGACTCAGGCTCTCCGTTGATCCACCTCGTAAACATTATGGAAAATGCAACAAGCAGCGACAACGTTGGGCATTGGATTAAGGTCAATGTTATTCCGCTTCGTTAAGCATCAACATCCTTACCAAAGACTTTCTCAACGACCGTCCTGGCTGAGCTCTGGGTGCGGGTGAAGCGGCCTGTTCTTGTGAAAGTTGATGGCGCTGCGTGAATCCTTTCATCAACCATTGCCTCAGTGGATAGGCAGCATCTCTATTAATGTGCACAAGGGATCTACACTCCATCCACCATCTTTGATTTCTGTAAGCAAAGAACCACAAACCTTGTATGTGGCTGGACCGTGTGTTGTGTGATGTGAATTCATCAATTTATTTCCAGTAACATTTGTTTTCGTGTATTGAGTGAGCATATAACATGATGGTTAAACTATGTATTATAAAACTATTTGCAAGAACAAAAGAATAGCTTACTTTCCACTCCCTCTGCTCTTTCATGTGTGTCCATCTGCAGATGTCGAAACATATCGTCTTATCCATATGTTTACGTTTGGTCTCTGTAATTTGTTATTACAGAACGACCTTGCAGTCTATGGGCTACACAAAGCAGGGCACAAATATGCTAACAATGCTAGCAATGCTAACTAGCTGCCATGCAGGGCTGCTGAGAGAGTGCACTGCACAAAAAAAAAAAAAAAAGAAAAATTTCCAGAAACTGTAGTCCACCACAGACGGTGGGATAATCCAATGCCAACTCTTCCTCTTGCAGTCCGCAGGTTTGTCCCTGAGAGCAGTAATTGGAATGTGTGTCCCATCTATGGCACCACAGAACTAGAATCTAGTTCTATCTATAGGATCTATAGGACTCTGAAAGTTTGTCGTTTGCTATGTTATAGCTGCAGAAGGAAGTTCAACCAAATAGTCAAACGTTGCCCATGGCATTCGAAAGCGGGCTTTCAATAATCGAGAACAACAGGAAGCCCCCGTGGAGAGGACAGTGTGACGGCCATGCCTCTTGTGGCTGTTGGGCTGGTTGTCTTTCTTTCTGTATTGCAGATGCCCAACAGGAGGCGTTGTGTCATCGTTAGTTGCTGGGAACACCTACAAGAGCACACCTGATTGTCCTCTCTCTCCTCCCAGAGCTGAAGGGGGAACTCTGCTCTCTATTTGTGCTTATTTGCTTTTGTTTCCACCTTACAACACACCACTCACTATGTTAACAAGCATGCATACACACTAACATTGCTGATTTACTGACTGCCACACCTCATAACATTTTGTGATATGTTGGTTTTGGGTTAGTTAAAATAAATTATGATTTTCTTGCTTTAACTTCTTGTGTCATCTCCTATTATTTGTTGTGGCTTTGAGCCGGCCGTGACAACAGTGAAGAGGATTGTTGAGACATGGATATATGTCACACAAACACTGCATGACCAAGTTCAGCAACACTGCCAATTCCATCAGTCTCCGTTCAAACAGCGCTCGAACATCATTCAGTTAGCGTTGAGTTTGAAGACGCCGCAGCAAAGGACAAAAAAAGTAACCGCCTCTGTGCTGCTTATTGTTGTTTACTAAACCGGCTAAACTAAATTTCTGGCGTGTTCATGGCATGCAACGCAAAAAAAAAAAAACGAACTCGTCCACCGGCAGAGGAAGAGGTATGAATCACCTTTAAACGTGGGTAAACCCGCTAATAAAACCTTCTTACGTGTTGCAATTTTGGTGTAAAAGGAGTATAAGTGGTATATTACTGTTCTCATGTGCCTGTGAGAACAGTAATATCCCACTTACACTGAGCATATGCCACCCCAACAGGTGCACCCCAAAAAGGTGCACCTGTTTTAAAGTTTCTCCTCAACTATTGCATTCAGCACGAGACATTTTTCTTATCGCTGCTAAGATCAGTTGAAAAATCTTGTCAGACAAGAAAAAAGTGGGGAAAAAAAAAAAAAAAAAACACCAAAGAAATAATAACCTGGAACTTCTCTTTGAATGCGTCACTTCCTCTTTGCATCAGTTGCAAAAGGCTCTTCTGAGGAGATGAAGTGGTTACAGGTTGATAGAGAGACTCACTCCCAGCAGGGAACAGCAGAACATTAATATTTATCAAGTGCGGCAGATTATTACTTAAAAGCCAATATCACAGTTTAGCATCAGTGCAACCTAATCTTTGTCTTCATCTCTTTATGTCTCTGTTTTTCTCTCCCTCACATCAAACTCAACCTCTTCGCTCGGTGGCTTCTGCAGTGAAGCCTGATCCACCCGCCCACACAAGTTAATGACCCTCGTGCTTATTTCATCTCCACACACTCTCTGTCCCATCTGTTTACCTAATTGGCTGTAATTAATTATGTCACACCAAATTAGCAACCTGGTTAGTCATTCAATAAAAGGAACCATTTAAAATGGCCCAATGTATTTATCAACTTCAGTCCAAATCTTAATCTGTGCCTGATGGTGCATGGGTGGCAGGGACTCTGTGTGTGTACCTGTGTGGGTTTATTCCTTAGTATGTGTGTGTCTGAGTACATGGCTCTGGCACAGTAAAATGGTTGACTTGACAATCAGTTTAATGCAGAGAGAACAGTGTTTTAGATTTAGTTTTAATGGAAATAAGCAGCTCAGAGCTCAGTGCCTGTCCTCCCTCTTTACTACGCTTCAGCTAAACTTAATCAGTAGTCGAGACCTTTCATTAATTACTCTGGAGCCGGGAGAAAAAAAAAAAAAAAAAAAAACGCCCCATGATTGTTTCATGAATTAGGATGAAGTGAATCGTTAAAACAAGCCGATTTGCACAGCCTACGAGTCAACTTTAGGTTGTTACCTTCCTTTTCCCTTTTTTTCTCCTTCTTCCTTGAATTAACAGCACAATTGAATAAAGATGCATAAAGAATCACATAAGGTTACAGACAGTCTAGTTATTTACAAAAAGATAAGATAACACAGAGATAATCAGGTTAAGAGTCCAGGTGTCCTGGTGTTATTTGCTGATATTTCAAACTTTTATGTTCCTATAACTTTGTTTCCTCTCACTAATTTTATATCACTCGCTCCCACGTATATTCAACATTTATTGTCATGGTCTCAGCCTGGAGGCTCCAGGATTTTGTTTTTTTGGACTTTTTTGGGACTTTCTTGATGATTTAGTTTTCTGTGTCTTCGGTTTCTGTTCTGGGTTTTGAGTATTTTTGGTTTGAGTATTTCTGGTTTGGGTATTTCTAGTGTCTAGTTTAGTCTTCCCTGTCTTGTGCTCTGTTTCCCCATGCACTTCCTGTTTTATTTTGTAATTTGTTTCCTTGTGTGTCTCAGTGTTTTGCTTCCTGTCTTGGTCCTGTTTTCTGTGTGGTGATGGTCTGCCCCGCCCTCATGTGTTTCACCTGTGTTCAATCTCCCTTGCCTCCCTTGTCTATATAGTCTTTGTGCTTCCATTTTTCTGTGTCGGTTCGTCTGTGTATCTCTGTGGGTTTGTCATCATCTGGTCGCGTTGCCTGTTCATGTCTGGTTCGTCCCCAAGCTGTTCATGTCCGGTTTGTCCTTAGTCTGTTCATGTTGCCTGTTGTCATCCCCTGTGCTTCTCGTGTTTTGGCCTGCTGTTCCTTGTGGTTCCCTGTGCTTGTTTTTTTGTTAAGTTCTTTTGTTTAATAAACCTGTCTGCACCGTCTCCGAAGTGTTGGCTGCATTTTGGGTCCACCCCTACTTACCACAAACCTTGACATTTATGTTCATTCTGATGTTTGTAATTCTGCCTCTGCTGTCAGGGTCATCTGGCCAAGATTGGGCAAAAGGATGCTTTGGTTTGGTTCAGAAATGAGAGTAAAATGGAGAGTAAGGTTGGCAGGTGAACTGTGGTGGTATCAACAGTCTGATGAAGCCAGGAGAACCATGTCATCTGCAGGTCTCCAATCTACTTTCCATCCCTCACCTATGGTCAGGACATTGTGGATAGGAGCAGCAGGAATGAGTTTCCTCTGTAGGGTGACTGGGCTCATCCCTACAGATCAGCTGTGGTGTTTGTAGCTGGGAAAAATGTCAAAGCTGAAGCTGATGTTATAGTTATTTATTGATTTCACAGTTTACACGCGTGCTTTTACATTTTGGGTTTTATTTATTTGCATGATTTTATTCATTAGAAGTTTGTTTTTATTATTGCTGTGTTTTGATCAGTTTTTATTATTGATCTTGGTTTTATTGCATGCTGTTAAGTTGAAATCTTATGAGTACACTTCCTGCCCTGACTGTGACTAATGATCAGATTACCCGCACCTGTGTAGCTCTGTTTTATTGATGGACAGTTTATTCAACCAATGATAGACCAGAACAAACGCTGCTGCATCCAATTGGCAGCTGAGGGGACAGCCGTCAACCTGAAAACACGGAAGAAAAGTCACTTGGGGACATAAGAAACACTCTGGTGGTTGAGGACAGTGTTTTGTTGTTGTGTAGCATGTACACTGTACTGGCAGAGATTTTGCTGTGTGTCGTCAGGTGGTCCGTCCTGTGGCGTGTATAAGCGTGCCCTCATTCAAATTATGCGCTGGCAACCAACAAGTGGAAGCAAGTCTACATAGCTTGTAGTTTTTGTCAATATTAGTATATTTTTTTGTTGATCGATGTTTTTTATTATACGTCGTGGTGTCGTCTGACGATGCAGGTAGTTTATAGCATCAATGCATGCGAGGAGAGGCTACAAGAATTGATGGATTATGTGAACAATCCAGCTGGCAAGCCGGAGTGTACAATCCCTGACCTGATTGGTCAGATGTTTATGGTCCAGAACCGTAAGGTGGCCCTCGTCAAAAGAGATGTGAGTGGACTGGACGACAACGGTCAACGGCGTAAGGAACTCAAAACTTCACAGCAGAGAGAACTCAACCTGCGTACCAGGCTTGAATCCACTCAACTGGAACAAAGGGCCCAGGCGGTGAGTCTAACAGACCAGGGTGAGACAGCCCCAGAATAAGCAGTACTGGACGAGTACCAAGCGACTTCATCGGGCCAGTCACACAACACTATGATTCTGACGTCAAGGGAGGACAATACTCTGGTAAGAGCTATAGGGGCTATTATCGGGATGGAAGTCTTTCTCCGCCACCTAGAGGCACGCACCGCTCTGACTGAGAACACAAAGACCAACACCACCACTCAAGTCTTTCTCTGCCACTTCGAGGTACGCACCATTCCGACCGAGAACGCAAAGACCACCGCCATGACCTGAGTTCTTCTCACCCACCTCAAAGTGCGTCCCGCACTGACAAGAACCGGAAAGACCGCCGCCATGACTTGAGTTCTTCTCCACCACTTTGAGGTGCGCACCACTCCGACAGGAACCGGAGAGGCCGCCGCCACGACTTGAGTTCTTCTCTACACGCGGCCGCCTGTCCAGGGGACAGGAGGCAGAGGCTACAGTCCTGGAAATCCGTGCACCGCAGAGTGACACTTTGGTACTAGAAGGCAATGAGATGCCTCGTGCTAAGGCGAGTTTCAAGGCCAAACCCCAAGGATGCCACCCCTTCCGCCAACAGAATAGAGCGCGGAACCGGAAGGGAGATGGTAAAATGCTAAACCAGCGCAGTTTCAAACCACAGCGACAAGAGTCCTTCCAACACAAGGAAAGAAGCCAATTTGGACCAAGCCACAAAGGCCAGAACCAGACAAATATATCTGTTGACTTTCCCAAGAAGGATTGCTTAAAACAGGAAATGGATAGCATGGTGCAGAGGTGCTTGACAGAGATGACCAAGCAAATGGAGACACTTGGCCGCCTGCCAGGACAGTTGGAAGACCCAAAGGATCCTGACCCGGCCCCTCCTCAAACCTGACTAGTCCAAGCCCCCTTTCCCACTGCCGCAAAGGTCTACTTTGTGGGCTGGGGAAGGGAACTAGGAAAAGCCCGGCCTCCACCTTCTAAGCCTACCCCTTTCCTGACATTCCTGGCGATCTAGTCCACAAGGATAATGCCCACCGCATCTACAAGTCCTGTGCCGCATCTACAAGTCCTGTGATCCTGTGAAATAGCTATTTAAGAAAAGACCAGGTAGTTGATTCTCTGTGACTCTGATCAGAAAAGATCAGGTATAAAGTCCTGTGATTCTCGACAGAAAAGACCAGGTATATATGAGTCCTGTGATTCTTAAAAGACCGGTCCAGTGGCTGGAACACTGATAGAAAAGGCCTGAGTTTGTCCTGTGTTATCTGGATATTTGTTGCGTCTGCCCCGTCTTGTCCCACTATTTTGTTTGTTGTTGTTGCTGTTTTGCTATTTTCTGGATGTTTTGCTGTTGAAAAACAAGGCATGCATCTGTCCTGTTTTGTCTTGTTGTTTGGCCATTTTATTTTGTTTTATTTTGTTTTTTATTTTGTTTTAATCCCTTTAATTTTCTCTCCCTTTTATTTTATTTTTGCATCTATTAGTAGATCCCCTTGTACATATTTCCTTTTGTCTAGTTAGACTTGTATTTTGATAATGACAAGGTAGAAGAATTAGAAAGTGGTTTGAAGGAAAGTAAGAGTAAATGAAAGTTGCTCTAATTTATGTTGGAAGTGATCTTACATAAAGACAACAGTAAGTCGATTTAGTGGCAGGTAAGAGAGAAAGAGTTGAAGTTGACCTGCTTATTGAAAGGATTAAGAAAATGATTTGTGGAAAAGTAAGTGAAAAGTTGGAAATTAAATTTAATTTTAAATTTAATTTATTGGAGGGATCTTTGCAGAAAGAGAATGGGAGGTTATCTATGACATCTATGATCACACCACGGACAGAGAAACACGTCACCTTCCCCAAAAGGAGACCATATAAGCTGTTTCTACTGTGGTGAGACAGATCACTGGATAAAAGACTGCCCCTGACGATTATGTCAAACCAAATGTACCCTGTCTACAGCACCTCCATCGAATAGCCAGGTAGGAGACCAACACACCCCACAGCACAACCATTAGAGCAATGAAAAACGCGATCCAGGTTCCATTTATTAAATTGGCAAAAACAAGTGGAGAACCTAATTTAACAATAGACATAAATGGTAAGTCAACATCATTTCTAGTAGACACTGGAGCTTCAATTTCAACGATAAAACCAACATCATCTTTAAATCTAAAGGCTTCCAGAAACACGGTAAGAGCTGTGGGGGTTGGTGTCTATCTGTATCAGAGCCTACTACAGTGTATATAGGACCTTTTACTGAAAACATGTCTAATTTCACAACTTCTCAGTCTTTCCTTCTCTCAGACAGCACACACAGTGAACCTACTAGGGCGAGACTTGTTGTGTAAATTAAATTGCACCATCTTTGGCACACCAGAGGGCATCTTCTTAGAGACTAACCAAGATAACACAACAGCTGTGTTAGCAGCACTGATTGATCAATATCAACCCATGAAGGAAGAGAAAGGGAAAGTTCATTACAGGATAGTGTCCAGTGTGCCCTCATCAGTACGGGCCTCTTTCTCTAATGACGTTGGATTGATCAAAACTGAACCCATACAGATTATGTTAAAACATAATGCCTCCTTACCTAGGATCCCACAATATCCTCCGTCTCAAGAGAAGAAAGAAGGCATTCGTCCTGTTATTCAAACTTTGTTAAAACAAGGAATAATAGTACCATGCAACAGCTCATGCAATACTCCCATACTCCCCGTTAAAAAAGCCAGGTAAATCAGAATACAGGTTTGTACAAGATTTACGGGCTATTAACGAAATGATATTTCCTCGTTTTCCTTTAGTCCCAAATCCTACCAATGCCGGCTAATTCCACTCATTATACAGTGCTTGACCTCTGTAGTGCATTCTTTTCTGTTCCCCTCCATACAGATAGTCAGTTTTTGTTCGCATTTACATATGACGGACAACAATATACATTCACTAGATTACCCCAAGGATACACTGAGTCACTGACAATCTTTTCTCGAACATTACATAATGATTTGAAAGATGTATCACTTCCAGGTGGTTCTACGTTAATACAATATGTAGATGACTTAGTTCTAGCCTCACCATCATCCACTGCTTGTGAGACTGACAATTGTCCTTCTCAAAGCTTTGGCAGAGAAAGGTCACAAGACTTCACTGAAGAAATATACCCTGAAAACCAAACTAGCCAAACTGTGTGCTGAAACAGGACTGAAATGGACAACGCTCTTACCTCTAGCCTTAATGTCAATGAGGTACACACCCATCAGGAAACACAAACTCACACCTCATGAAATAATTACTGGCAGACCAATGACTGTGCCAACCAATTCAATAATATGTATGAAAAAGATGGATCTCCATTCCATGGATGAGACCATGATAACTTTTTGCTCTGCACTAACGTCTGCTGTCCAGTCAATCCACAGGCAAGTGAAAGCTGTCCAATATCCTCCTAGCGACAAACCTTGCCACAACATCCAACCAGGGGACTGGGTCTGCATTAGAGAGTTCCGGAGGAAGACCGCTTTGAAGCCCCGCTGGTCCAAGCCACAGCACGTCCTGCTCACCACCAACACTGCTGTGAAGTGTGAGGGCCGTTCCACCTGGATTCACGCCTCCCATTGCAAGAAGACACCTGCTCCACCATGCACCAGAAATCGACAAGAACCCTCCTCATATTGTGGACCTCCTCCCTCATCACTGTCGGGATCATAAAAGAACCCCTCTTGCCGAAAGACAACGCCAACACCAGAGCCCCAGAAACCAATGTACATCTCCAGCCACCTGGAATCTACAGACTTAAGAGAAGAGACCAACCAACACACCACGACAGAAAACCAACTATCTCCCAGATGCCACAGTCCCCAACAAACACGTATATCCAATTGGCAAAATTAGTAGCTGACAATAGCCCAAATCCTAATAACTGTTACATGTGTTGATTCATCCCACACAGTACAACTGAAGGACTCCCATTGATGGCTTCACCCATCACCTCCTGTGACACTCGCCACATCTTACACTACAACTCCACCTATGAACACCGTGCCTGTCCCAACCCTCCCCAAATCCGACAGTTATCCTACAACCAACCCTCTCAAACCTCATGATAGTCCCAAACACCTTAAAATGGTGTGTCAAAAGTAAAGGACACATTCCCCTTGGAACCTCCAAATGCAACATCACATACACTTCATCAGAAGAACTAATTGCTCCACCAAGACAACACCCATCATCTAATCAATATGGACACTTTGTTAACATGATCCAATACTGTTCCATACCACTACCAAAAGGTGTATAATGGATTTGTGGCATGAAGGCCTACGAGTATTTACCAAAAGATTGGTCTGGTGTATGTGGTTTGGGTCATGTGATACCAGCCATGAGAGCTTACAGCGCAACCTGAAGTTCACATTGTTAAAATAGACCTATACACACAATCAAACAAACAACATGGACAAGACTTTTTGGAGCCCTCATTCCAAGCTACGGAGTTATGGCATCATTGGACCAAATAAGAGATCTCTCTCATGCTGTTGAACATCTTGCAAACTCTACTGCAAGAGGCATGTCCCTACTCACAAAGGAAATGACTGCCATAAGAATGATGACTTTACAGAATCGTGCCGCACTAGATTACCTTCTGGCCTCACAAGGAGGCATCTCTGCTATCATATGGACTGAATGTAGTACGGTCATACCAAATAACAATGCTACCATGATGGCCAAACCATTACATGATCCAGTCACCACTAACCTGTTTGACTGGTTCAAAGTAAAAGCTAAGACATTAGGTTATTTAATTTTCAAATTTGTACTGCTTGGTTTTGGAATCTTGTTTTCATTAGTCTCCTGATCAACTGTTTTAAGTCCATCATCAAATCACTCATATCAAAAAGCACTTCTAAAATGATGTAGTCCACCACAACTCACCTTGCCCCCTCCAAACAAAGAGGACAGTTGAGATTTTATTCAAAATTGATTGATTGACTAGTTACGCTTAGATCATACTTTTGTTTCATTTTTCTTTTCCTTTCTTTCTTATACTTTCATTTGATTTTGCACAATTGACTTTTTTTTTGCTTGTTCATTTGATTTTACTTTGTTTGATGATGATTTTATTTTTTTGTTTATCAATTGACTTTTGTTCTTTCTTATGTTTTCTTTTCATTTAGTTTGGTTTCACATTTCATTTTATTTTGCTTGTCAATTGAGTTTAATTTTTTCTTCACTACATTTTATCTCAACTTTGTTTTTTCTTTTATTTTACATCACTCGATCGAATTTGTTTTATTTTATTACATTCTATGTAATAATGATTACCTCACCTTTTGTTTTGTTTCACTTGATTTACCTTTGTTTTACTTTATTCGATTTCATGATCTCTTATTTTGCTACTTGATTACTGAATTATCTTGAATCTTCACCCAGTTTTGTATTGCTTAAAAAAAAAGTAAAAAAAAGGGTGGATTGAGGAAGAATATACACAGACTTCAGTGTATTCATTGTAGACTTGCTGACACCTACGAACAACCCTATAACCCTACTGAGTTGGCCCCTTGATCCTTTCATCAAGGAGAACACCCCTTCTTCCCCCCTTACATCACCAACGCTTTGTCTTAACAATATCTTACCTGTGCATATGTTGATTCAGTCTAGGGGCCCCGCCTGCCCTATCCATGCATATGCTGATCCAGCCTAAGAGCCCCTTCTACCCCCTGATAACTTGAACCTAGGTGCTACACTACAAGACCTCTTGATAAACATTACCTTTTGTTGTAACTTCCTTTCCTGTCTGACCAAATGTCTGTAACCCCAGGTATATGCAAATACAGATGTCCATCCCATTGTCTTGAACTGTATAACTGTCCCCCTGCCCTACACTCTGGGGCAGTCTACTGCCTCAGACCCACTCTGTGTCAGTTGACTCACCGTATCCTGGGATACCATTAAACTTACTTCTCTACAGCAAACTTGAAACTAAGGATTTGAATGAATTTTCTTCAACAGAGTCTAGAGGTAGGATTCCTCCTCAACCTCCCAGTGATAGAGCAACAGAATGTATATAGGTTGAAATATGTACTGAGCATTGGGTTTTGGCAAGACAACACCCATGTCCACCTCAAGACACTACCAACACTAGCATACCACATCGACGGCCCCTCTCTCTACCTTACCCCCAACCTTAATCTCTGCACCAAAACCAAAGGCATCCACTGGGTTTGTCCCGGCAATCCCAGACAATGTTCTTGATAGTCCCACAGGGAGCCACTGTGCATTTGGTGACATCGTCCTCCATCATCTCAATCCGGACAAACACGAGTCAGATATCGAGATCATGGATGCCTTTAAAGGGCACAATTTGATCATTGATTATACCCTCCAACAGCAACTAGTACTAAATAGGTAAAGTTCAGCATCAAGCCATCTGGACTCACCACCACCTATTGCATTACGAAGGCGACACCCTACCAAGAATACCCTACTAATTGGGTCGTCCTAGGGCTCCTCCTTAGTGGTTGGTTCATCACGGCAATTATAGCACATATTATGTTATATTATGTATAAATACATTGGCAAACTGCAAGCTGAACTAGACACTCTTGTTCATCCCACAGCGCTTTGTGCAACAGCCTGTGGCTGTTCCTGACACATGCCAGCCCCCCCCCGGGCATAGGGCCATCAGTCCTAGAAATTTTATTAGTGATGAATGCTAGGCGGAGTGTGTATTTGACTGACGGTATTTGTTATTCTGTGATGTTTATGTATAGCTAGTGTGTAGAAACCATCTGCCCAGATGATACCTCTGTGTTATAACTGCCCAGACGCTGAACCTCTGCAACTGTTGAACTGTACTGACTCTTATCTCCCACAAGGATTAACAATCTTTGTTCCAAGGACATGGACTATGTGACCCACAGGTCACACCTCACAATGGATTAACGACCCTTAGGTTGCTCTGAACATTGTCTTATACACCAATCATCAGACCAAAGGGGGAATGTTGGGCCTGAACATGTGGTCGACCTAGAGCACGTTGCAGTTGCTCCCCTCTTTAAAAAGAAATATCAACTTCCTCGAAGTACAAGCAAATGTACTTGACAAAAAGGCTATCAAACTGCAGTGGGCCAATAGGCACTGAGCCTCAACTGGCATCAAATTGTCTATCCCCACATAGTGGCCTCTCAGACAGTGAGAGTGATTTCAGCATCTGATCAGGATGCCTCCCTTTGGAGGTCTACCGGGCACATCCAACTGGTAGAAGACACCAGGATAAACCCCACACACACACACACACACACACACACACACACACACACACTAAAGGGATTACACCTATCTCATCTAGAGTGGGATTGTCTCAGGATCCCTCAGGAGGAGCTGGAAAAGGAACATCTGAACCACCTTACTTAGCTGCAATGCAATCCCAGATAAGCAGCAGTAAATAGATGGATGGATGAGTACACATGATTCCTCCTTATTCCCCTGTGGAGTGGTATGACTGAGGACTGGGAACTCATATTCCCACACTTTGTTCAGTCAGTGAGTGAGTCATTGATCTGCTTTCCCGATCTGTTGTCCTCTTCTTAAGGCTGATTTCCACAAATAGTGTCACAGAGGACACTTACCAGAATCAGAGGACCCTGTCTACAGATAATAAGAATCTAAAATAACAAAAAAAAAAAAAAAAAAAAAAAAAAAAAAGATCTATTACACAGAGCGTGCTTCTTTCTCAAGCATAATTACATCCTTTTTTTGTGTGTGCCTGTTGTCTTGAGTACAATAACTCCTTGCTACTTGTTCTTTTCTGCTGAGCCTGTTGCTTCCAGTTGAAGAGCAATTTAGTGCAGCATCAAAGATTTTCTCATCAAGATAATGTGAACTTCTGTTTTCCCTGCAATAACACAAAAGTCGTTTTAATTCATTTACATTGTTCAGAGCTGATCAGGACTCTCCGTAGTTACAGTATTGTAACATCCTTTTTAACACACTGGAGATGGTTTTATATAAAATGCAATTCACATTAGCATTCAGCAATCACTCTCTCGCTCCCTCACACACACACACACACACTTCTCAGCGTTGTTGGGGAAGATGAATGCGCCATCAGACAGGCAAAACCCCCGAGTGGAAAAACTGACTCTTATATATTCTGACATTTATAAAGGAGCCTTCACACTGGTCATGATTTAATCAGAGCTACACACATATACACAAATAGACACAAACGCCCTCTGGTATTTAATCATTGCCAGTGTACACACAGAGACAGTCCTTTCTCCACACGAACACTATTATTGCTTAATCTTAGCCAACTTAAATGTGTTATTACACGTGCAGGTGCCCACACGAACACGCTCTGCTCAGCTACTGTTTCACTTCACAAGAGGTATCACTCTGTCTTGAACTTTGGAGACCTACACAGCACCAAATAGACTCCGTTTGACTAACTCAGTGCAAAATTCACACCCACAAGCAAACCACTGGCAATCTCTCAGGGCCTGTCTGTGTCCGTGAGTCATGCTCTGTTTATTGAATTGTGGTTTTGAGAACTTTTGCATTGTATTATACTGCACTGTCCTGTATTTTCACTGCTCGTGTTCAGTACACTGTGATTTGGCTCTGAGTTGATGTGTGTTGAGTTTTGCTGGTTTTGACTGGCGCCCCCAAATTCATCTTACAACAAAATGTTCATTGTGTCAGTCTCATTCCAACTTATGTAAATTACTTAACATTACATTATTCACAACACTTTGTCCCATATTTTCCTTCATGTTATGTCCTAAAATTGCGTCCCGTATATATTCAATACAGGACGCATTTCATTTTCAAATACGCGTCGATCCCATATTATACGTGACGGGTGGCAACCCTAGCCACTGTGGTTTTTGTGGTCCTTTATTTTTAAATTCCTATTTCAAGTTTTACCTTCTCCTGGACCTGTTTCGCAGTGTGGAAAATGTGTTTGCTCGCTGGGTGCTCGCTCGCTCACTGTGGAGATTTAAACATCGCAGGTGAAATAAAATGCAGTGAGTACTCGACCGGTCAGAAATGTTCCTGAACCTTTGGAAAGTACTACCCCCCCCCCCATCGATCAATTCCTCTGGAACTAAATTTAGTCAACACGTCATTTAGGAAACACGGCTGCACACACACACACACACACACACACACCATTGTATATTGTTATTACTTTCATATAAGTAGTGGTGCTATATAGGAAGAGGGCACCCCCATTGTTGAAAGAAACTCTGCCAACAAAAGCTCTGATTGGCTGACAGTTATTCCCCTGGTTGGAGAAACAATCAATGAGCTATTGGCTCATACTGTGCGCCCAGAGGTCTTCAATCAGGCTGCTTTCTGGTGTAGGGACTTGGACATGACACATGGATTCACTCTTGAGCAGGCTGGGTCACCTACCAGAGAGATCCACAATGCACTGCAAGAAGACATGAGCAAGAGACCGGGTGAAAAGGTTACAGGTCTATGTGGAGGAGTTGGGGGGGGGGGGGGGGGGGAACAACCACTCCCATGCTATCATTTAATCATTAGTCTGCATGTTTATATTTGGCAGCAGCAGCTCGAGCACGAGGCGACAAAGAAGCTCAGTGGCTGAAATTACTGCTGCCGTGATGCATCGTGTCGACCATGACATTTCACTGTGTTTTACTTTTTAATGTCTTTCATACTGAATCTATTCTGAATGAGGGAGGGGGGATTAGAAAATGCCATGTTCAACACATCTGTGGTCACATCGCTGTGGGGAAGCCTTTTCAAAACAGGTACTGAGAGTTTTTGTGCAGGGCGACATGTTCTGCATGTGCGTTTTCTTTTTGTGTGTCCCAAGATGCAATTCTTCCCCATAAGTGTCACCTCTTGAAATGCATTCACATGCCCTGACGCACATGCAAGCACACACACACACACACAAAGCTATTTCATTTAGACTTAGATTTCAGTGTGTTTGTCACTGTGAAATTAGATGAAGTCACATATGTGCTGGAGGTGACAGCAAGTTTTAGCTGTGTATGTGTATGTGTGTGTGTGTGTGTGTGTGTGTGTGTGTGTGTGTGTGCTAAAGCGTGTTTACCATGTTTGCCCACCCGTGTGTGTCCAGAGATGACTAAGCTATGACACGTCTGTTCAGATGCTGGCTCACATCTGACTGTTTAATGCCTCTCTGCAGTCTCTCGCCACTCATCTGTGTCCTCCTCCACTCATCTCCCACCTCTGCACCTCTCCTCTCCTCCATTTTCTCATCCTGTCTTCATTTTAATTCCCTCCTGGGTTTTTTTTCCTACCCAGCTCCACTGCTGCTGATTTCCTTCCCTTTGTTTCATCACCCTTAATCATCCCTTCTCTTCCTCCTGAGTATCTCTCAAGTAAACACAACAGCACATGGCCACAGCATTTCCTTTGTGAAGAAAAACAGCAGCTTTTCACTTGTCAAAATGATATATAAACTAAAATATGATGAGTATTTGCTATCCCATTAATTACTAAATGCCAGGTTACACAGGACTCCAAGTAAAAGTGATGCCAAAGATGCAGATACAATACGAGTTGTTTATTATGTTTATTGCATGTGGTTTAGTAGTTATATTATCTTTTTGGACCAACTCAACCCTTGAAGATGTAAGAGTTGTATATTATTGTAGTATTCCAATGCAGAGAATTTTTACTTGATATCTCCTGTAAAGAAACAAGCTCACAGGTCATCTGTGCAGCAGGTTATTATGAAACATGGTTACGTTTTGTTGCTAGGCGACATCTAGTGGTCGTAATTATGACAGGAGCAAAGTGAAAAGTGCAGTGATGTAGTATAAAGAGAGACAAAGTCCATGTGGATGGATGGGTCAACAAAACACAGGAATATGACTCAGGAGAGTGGTGTTCGATTCCCATGTGAAACCAGCTGTATGTTCCTTTTACCCATTAACATTAAACAAAATTTAAAAGTTAACTACGTTGTTATTAGTATCACCATGACAACAAAGATGGTCTTATGTTGAGGAAGCATTCATTTTAACCAAAACCACAATCCTTTCCTAAACCCATCAACCAAGTCATGACCGTTATTATAGTAACCAGTGAGGATCAGTACACCGCTCTCCGTACAGTCGTGTGTTTATTGTGGTAACCATGACAACCGTGGTCCTGTACAAGCTAAGGGGCACTATTTCAGGGAGACACTCCTATGGGCTGTATCAGAGGGTTGAAAAAAAATACCTATATGGTTAGGTTGAAGGAGGAGTTGTTATAACAGTTAGTACGAAGACTCGTTACCAGTGACTCTCTCCCTCCCTCTCTCTTGCCTCCTTTAGTAACAATGATACATGTAATGAAAATGGTTTATCTGCTGTAATGGAGGTTAGGCTCAGTGTACTGGAAACACTCCTCCACTTCCCTGCAGTTCCTGAGCCGCTGGGAAGAGCGGCTCAGTAGACTGCTGTTCAGCACTCTGCTAACCAGTGGTGGAAAAATCATCACTCAATCAGTCAACGACATTCATGATTATAAGGCCAGATAATGAATACATTTCCACACATTTGTGTTTAGGAGTAAACTAATTGTTACACATTTCTGTGATGCTGGGTTTTAGTCTAATTTTGATCACATCAAGTGTATCTGAACAGTGCATGAGAAAATAATTAGCACACCAGTAGAAAAGTCAAAATGCAGACTATTGCTAAAAGAAACACATAATACAAAACCTTGGAGCGGCAGACGCTGGATGTTGCACCATTCACAGTATAAATATCAAAGCACACCAAACCTAGTGAAAACTAAGAGGGTGCTCAGAGTGCAGACCTCTGCCAAGGCAAATGTCAAACAACATAAACCAAACTTCAGAGTAATTTTATTTTTTTCAAATTCACAGTGAATGGATCTGAAATTTAATAAGTTCTTCCCTGACCCATGGCGCATCTATCCACCAAGTTCGCTGCAAATCGGTTCAACACTTTTTGCGTAAACGTGCTCACAAACAACCAAAACATAGTTTTGCAGGCAGTATTGTATAAAGTGAAACCCCCTTGTTTGTCTGTTTGTTTAAGATTAGGCAACAAAATCACAGGTAAGGGAAAGTTATAGTCATGGTTAATAAAAAAAGCAATCGTTAACCAGTCTGGGATGCAACCATAGGACACTGAGGGTGGTGTATGGGTTTGCCTCGAACATACTAGGCCACACTACTTCCTGCAAAAAAAAAAAATAAATAAATAAAAATAAATAAATAAATTTAAAAAAAATTTTGGAACTAGAATGATGAAAAAATGCAGCTTCTTTGCCATAACATGAATTTGGGCCTCCCTAGTGGCTACAGACCTTTCAGCAGTTTAGCTTCCGAATGTTTTTTTTCCCCAGGGTATAAGGAATGTAGAAAAAGCACATTCTGAATGAGTAAAGGTTACATCAGCAGTGGATCATGAAGAGTAAAAAGCTGCTGCTACATTAAACTTGACGGGCTAAAATGTTTTGTCATTGACAGTAGGTGAAAAAGCCTGCTGTGACATCACAGAAACAGGAGCAGAGTTTTCCACTCTATTGACCTGCTTTGATAATGTAGGTGGACCACACAGACGGGCTGATGAGCTCCATGATCATTTGGAGACAGTAGAATTTCTTAGTCAGTTGATATGAGCCTAATGGAGATTTTAAAAGAGCCCATTATTCCTACTAGCTATGTTTCCAAATTTGATGTTAATATTTTACCATCTCTATCTTTCACTCAGTAAGTGTGGAAGTCCAGGCCTCCTGTTTTCACATGTTCCTAAAATAGCTCTCTTTCTTCCCCTCCCTCTTTGTCTTTTTAAAGTTCATCCCTGTGTAGTATTTTAGCATGTGTCGGCCTCCCAGCACAGGGCCGTATTGATCAATGAGCTGCACCTTTCACTATCTGGGTCAGGCACTTCACCCTCACCAACCTCCTTCCTCCTTTCAACTCCCTCCAACCTGCTATCTCTTCTCTTCCTCCATCATTTTCTCTCCCCTCCCCTCGCCTCGAGTTCTCAAAAAGACAGAATACTGCAGGCATAGTGATGCCATAACAGAGACAGTAAGGAAACAGAAGCACCCATTATACAGAGATAACGCTATGTTGGTGTTAAGACCTGATGCCACGGCAGCTTTCACTTCTGTGCAGAGATCGATCCAGCTCTGTGACAACTTGTATGTTCAGACTGAAAGCTGTGAGAACATCATAGTGACCGCAAGTCATTTATTTTCTATCTGAGCCAGCGTTTCTTGGTCCAGACAACTTTATGGTAACGAGCTACAAGGTGGTTCAGTAGCAAACAAACAATCTTATCCAATCAGTAGAAGTGCTCCACACTAGAGCCCAAGCGCCTCACCTGGTAGAGCGCATACCATTTAGGCTCAGTGCTGAGCGCAGAGGCCCAGGTTTGAATCCGACTCAGGCATCTGACTCAGGCCCTTTGCTGCATGTCATCCCCTCTCTCTCTCTCTTCCCCTTCCTGTCTCACTCAAAAAAAAAAAAAAACTTAAAAAATAAATAAATACATACAGTTTGCAAGACCAAGCATTCCAAACAAACTGTCTAAAACTTCAACAGCATCTTTGTCAGGGCAGCCAAAGCAAATTTTTTTAGCTCTCACAGCTTTCATTCTGAACGTACAGTACCTCAGCTGCCATAAAGGCGGAACAACAATGTCCTCCCATTCCACATGCTTTTATACAGAACGTTCCCACCTTGTACAGGCTGTGTAAAAGAGGTTAGAGAAAATGAGTCACTGTGTATGAGATAAGGTTATGTGAGGTACTTAGATGATTGATTAGATAAAGCTTCCTCAGTCGACAACAATGTAATAATAGCCAGGAAGTTGTTAAAACAGCACTTTTGAGGTGATAAAGATAAAAAAAATTTACAGGTACAAAAAAAAAAAATAAAATAATATAATACAATATATACAAGTGTTGATGTGATGCAGCATTGAATGTGTTAACATAGAAGAGCATCCCCAGCACATGGAAAGTGCATAAACTCAGTGATAACCAGAGTCAAGACGGAAGTCGTAGTCAGAGTTTTAAGTTTGAGTTTATAAACACGCCAGAATAACCGAAATTTCTAGATACGCTTTCATTTCCGCATCTGGAAGTAACTGGGCTGCCAGCATTTGCACTTCATAAACATCTTCCTCAACTGACAGGTTCATGATTTATTTAGTTATTTATTCATAAGCTAAGAAGGAGAACTCAAACATATGTAAAAGAGTGAAGTTTAAATAATCTCAGATTAACTACCCAAATCTGTCTCCATATCCAGCATCAAACTAATCAACGATGTGAGTTGATGTAACACATGGAAACAGCAGGATTAAAAAGGTGCATTAATTGATTTTTTTTTTTTGTCCACTTGTGGGCAGGAGAGCAGGCAACAACACAACATGTCAAAGTAACATGGTAGAGATGAGAGTTAGCGCATTTACGTCTGAGGCCATGGTGCTCTTGCTCACTCTGGGTTGGGAGTTAGTTGCTGAACCAAATGAAGGAGTTCAAATATCTCAGGGTCTCGCTCATGAATAGGAATAAGATGGAACAAGAGATCAACAGGTCGATATGTGCAGCACCAGGAGCTTAGCCTGAAGGTGAAGCTCCTCATTTACCAGGCAATCCATGTTCCAACCCTCAACCAGGGGCATGAGCTTTGGTAGTGAGAAAAAAAAAAAAAAAGAGGTAGCAGCAGACATTGGACAGCAGTTTCTTTCACAAGCTGATTGGAAGGAACTTAGAGCAGAACATCTACTGCATTGTGTCAAAAGGAGCTGGTTGAGGTGGATGTCTCCTGAAGAATCCTTTATTAGAAGTTTTAGAAAAAGTTTCTAGAGAGCCGATTTGAGAGTCAGAGTGAGCTGCTCCACTGTCACCATCTTGGCAGAGCCTGAATCAAGCCTATGCTGACCCATCTCTTAGACAAAGTAGCCACGCCCTAAATTATGCAGAACTTTAAGCCTTATATAAAAATTCACCCCATGTACAGTTGTCATGAAGGAGAAAGTTAGCTATAGAGACCAAATATGTTTTTTGTTTTAGGCTGTAAACATGTTTATTTCTGCTGTAAAGTTGGACATTTTAACATGGGAGTCTAAGGGGATGGACTCACTGTTCGAGCAGACTCTAGTGGTCATTACAAGAACTGCACTTTTTAATACTTCCTTTTTGGCTTCATTTTTCAGCCCCGGAAGTTGCGGCTTGCATGAAACCTGATATGTCCTGAACTGATGTCCCTCGAGTAAGAGTTGGTTGAGGTTGAAGGATAATATTATAGAAAATAAATAAATAAATAAATAAATAAAAGTGGAGGTGTGGAGCTAGAAAGATTTGAGCTTACCATGTCTGTGACTAGAAAGGGAGACAACACGAGTTGGCAGCTAAATGTAAGTAGCTTATTTACAAACGAAATTTAGGTCAACCAATTAACAAAAAACAGAACAAAAGAAATAGGGTATAGGCAGGATCTTTGTGTTTCATGTGTCCAAACTTTATAGACTCTATAAAACAGTAAAATCACAGACACATGGTCTGTACAGACACTAGGCTTGTACAGACACTAGGCTTTTATGTACATTGTAATCAAGGGTTCAGGTGAGGTGATAACTTTACTTGAGAAAGGCGAGTTTAGAAAATGTAAAATTCTTGTATGTAGGAAGGTCGGTCTCTGAAGGCTGAAGAGAACAAAAATACACACAGATACTGACTGTGAACCACACTGTAACACTCAGAGAACAGTCACTGCAGTCAAGGCCCTTCGGTAGTTTGAGTCTTTAAGCCTTATGGAGCTTTTGTGCTTCACTGATGTGTTGTATGTAGGATGTGTAGTAACACAAGCAGTAACACAAGAAACTGATTAGGGGTCAGACCAGGAAACATTGTGTCATCTCCACTTTGTCTTTACACCTTCAAGAGAAAAACATCTGTTTACTTCTTGTTACCAGTAAAAAGATGTTGGTGTTTCTTCTCTGCTTGGACTCATTAAACAAAAACATAATGTCCATGTTTCCCACAGTGCTTTCACCAGAACCTCATGAAAATGCCATTGAGAGCTTTGTTATAAACCTTGCTGACCTTGAGCACATGATGAGAACGTTCAGTTGTGACATCATCACTGTAGAACTCTGACATCATAAGGTTCTTCCTGGTTGGAACCTGCATCTGCAGAAACTCTTCATTCACTCCCAGAAACTTGAGCTGACTAGTCTCTCTGTGTTTGATCCCAACCGACCGTCCGTGTTTTACTAAACGACAACTCTTTGTATTGATTTGTATCGATTGTATTGACTGCATTAACTTGAAAACTGTTTTAGAAACCGTTCAGAAAACAGTTTCAAGTCCATTTCCAGCTGCTGAATACAACTTCTGTCTGTCCCACTCAGTCTGAAGATGAACAGACAAAGAAACCAGGTAAGATTTTTTTTTTCAGCACTGTGTCTCTCTTGGCCAGTTGACTCCTCCCTGCTATTTATTCACATTTTGTCTAAAGCTTAATCACGACGATGCAACCTCAGATCCAGTGAGCCACATTGACAAATACAGAACCTCTAATGTATTTTGAGAAATATACAAATGGAATAGTTACAGTTGAATCTACTTCAGTCTGAGGACAGGACTCAACCTGTACACTCACTGATACATGTTGCTCTGTGGTGGGACTGGAGTGTTACACATGAACTACATGTATGTTTCTGTTGTAAAAAAAAAAAAAAAAAAAAAAAAAAAAAAAAAAAAAAGGAGAGAGGTGCAGAGAAAGCACGTGAAAATTAAGAATTTACATGCAGGGGCTGCCAAGTGTGCTAAAATCCCACATTTGCTTCAGGGGCCGCAACAGCCTCAACTTCTACAGCGTATTTTTCGGCACCATCGTGCAGCAACAGGTGGAAGGAGGAGAGCAGACAGAGGAGCAGGAGTGTGACAGAGAAGCCGAGGAGCACAGTGAGCATGGAGTATAGCCTAACTGGAAGCAGAAGGTAGCATGCAGGTAAAAAAAAGGGCCAACATGTTAATGATGCTGAGGAATGTTAATTCCATTAAAGTGGATGATGATAATAAAATAATGGTTTCCTAATGTGAGACCATCATCATGCTGATGCTCACTCAGGTAATCAATGCCAAATAGTGTAGCATAAGTGTTGGGACTCATCATTCAAGAGACCAGATGTTTCTTTGGAGTGTGAGTTCCTTTGTCCATTGGAGCACAGTTCCTCACTGTTCACACCTGGGGACGACCCTTTCCCCCACGGAACTCACTGGCCAGCCACTGTGGGTCAGCTTGTGACATGTGACCCCCAAGGGTGTCACCACAGGATCGTTTTTTTTTTTTGTCCCAGTCCAGCCCTGGCCACTACCAGCATAGCACACCTGAATCTCCAATTTAACCGTCAATGGTCAAGTTGCATTGTGGGCAATGTTGTAGGAGTAAAATGATAAAATAGTCTTTTAGTAAGTGTTCTTGTTAACTTGATTCTATTCATTATGTGATCAAATACCATGCACAGATTTTTAGTGAGAGAAGAGTACTCACTACAACTGCTACTACTTCTAGCTTCTGCTTGGCTTGCTTGAGATAAAAGAAGAATTGGAGTCAGCTGACCTTTGAACCTGCTGGACAGATTGCATTCAGATCAGGCTTAAATCTGTCAGACCTGATCTGATTACATGCTGGTAATGAATGCCTCATGCTTTCATTTACATTACATTTTTTTTCCCTTTTTCAGACTATTCAGATACAGATCCTATGTTGATGCCAGTTGTAATTGGAGTCTATGTCCCATCTAGAGTGAGCTTGAGTGACAGATGCCTTGCTTATCTTGGTTGAAGTTAGAATGGATGGATGAGATGTAAATTTAATGGGTGAACATATTGGCAAAACTAGGAAAATTCAGTATTTGCTCCCCTTTTAGTTCCGTTTTGGTGTCCACCAACTTCTGAGAAAATCTGAAACTTTAACCACTAAATGTACCAACTAGTTGCTAACTGTACACATTTAGCATTGGGCAGGTAGTGTACAGTGGGTTTACCAGTTGAGGCAGATAGCCGCCCAACCTGAGTCCGGTTCTGCTCTGAGTTTCTAGCTCTTAAAGTTTTTCCTTGCCACTGTTGCCAAGTGTTTGCTCTTGGTGGGAATTGTTGGGTCTCTGTAAATAATATTACACAGAGATGGTCTAGACCTGCTCTATTTGAACTTCTGTTGTGAATTGGCGCTGTTAAAATAAAAATGTATTTGACTTTATCAGAGCTTTTTCACAGAGTTTGAAGGTCG
The DNA here is from genome assembly GCF_002814215.2 of Seriola lalandi dorsalis. Taxonomy (NCBI): domain Eukaryota; kingdom Metazoa; phylum Chordata; class Actinopteri; order Carangiformes; family Carangidae; genus Seriola; species Seriola lalandi. The sequence goes on from NW_019525485.1 coordinate 1,587,432, forward strand.
GAAAACCACAACAATGAGCTGAGGAAGCGCTGAGGGTAGCTTCAGAATTGGGTGTTAATCCTCTGTGGGTTTGTCACTACAAGTGACACCATTTGAGTCATTGCTAATACACAGTGATTAGTGCAGCTTTAAGCAGCCAAGAGACCGGCATTTGTTCTATTATTCAAGGACCCCAAATTCATCAGTCTCACTGCTGTGTAAAAGGCTAATTAGACAGAATTCTGTTTACACAGAGCCTTCAATGCAAGGATCATGGTAAAATCTTAATTTATATTTGTTATTAACAATAAATCATCTTTTAATAGTATATCAAAATGTGCCAGACCTAAAACTATTTCAAAACAGTGCATTTTCTTGTATGCTTAAACTTGACAAAATTACAACTAACTAGCAGTCCGATACAAACAAATAAGCAAGAATAAAAACCACAAATCCTTCAGAAGTCTTCACAATACTTTTTACTTTTTCAATTTTGGAGACAAAACTGAAAAATGTGTCTCAGATATTCTCCAATGAGAAACGCTTCCTAGGGTGATTTGGTGAAAACACAGTCTATCCAACAACCCCTTAAAAGATCGAATAAAGACATTTCTGTTGGGATTGTGCAAAAAAAAAAAAAAAAAAAAAAAAAAAAAAAAAAAAAAAAAAAAAAAAAAGATGAAATCATGAAGTAACGATACCAGGCGGCAGTGGAAATGATTCAACAGTGACAAAAATCTACTGTAGGCTGCAGCTTCCTTTGACAGGGTGAAAGGAACAGCAGTCTTGGTAAAAACAGCAATAAAAGCCAAATTTAACCTGCTATCAAATCTGTTATTTCTGTTTCTAAATTTGGTCTTTTGCCTCCTCTTTTTCCATAGTTACATGATTGATTAGTATGATGTAAGAGAGGTATATACACAACAAAATGTCAAAATTTTTGATGGATCACGCCCCTATTGTTTATAGGTCACCAAGGTCAGGGGGGTCGGGGGTCGTGGGAACGTTATGCTGACGTAATGTGCTTTCCCAAGGGGTGAGGGGTGTATATTAAAAGGAATATGTCATCATCCATACGTATTCACAAGCAACAAGTCCTGATGACTGTGTGAGAAACGTAAAGCACATTACCATAAGAGCTCACCGTCTCTTTGTCACACACACACACACACACACACACACACACACACACAATTCAGCCAAGTATTGATGACTATGTGAGAAACAAAGTTAAAAAGTTTTTAAAACATACGATCTCTGTGAAGCAGCGTTTTCATTGGAAAGGGTCATCATCCATACTTATTAACAAGCAACAAGTCCTGATGACTAGGCGTGAAAAACGTACGATCTTAAAGCATATTACCGCTGTTTCAATGGAACAGGTCATCACGCATACGTATTCACAAGCAACAAACCATGAAACGTTTTTCATAAAAGCGTAAAACCCTTTATTGTAGAAAAATAAACTTTAACAATTTACATGGGTATAAAATGCATGTTCTCCTGGGTGCATCAGACGCAGGATTCGTTGAAAACAGACAACACCGACGACATGAGCCACGGTATGACAAAACTTTATTTTACCACAACCATTATCGCTTGAAGAAATAAAAAACGTTTAAATATAGCATTTATTTATTTTAGAAAATAAAGTTTCCGCAGAGGTACACCATCTTCCTCTACAAAACATCAACAGCACATATATCGGTAAGTCATATATTCCCTCTCCCTGAATCACTATTTATTTAATTTGAAAAAGATCTGCGCTCTTCAACTATGATTTATCTATTTATTTATTTAATTTTATTTTTAAAAAAGTTACCCCCGATGAGCTGGAGGGTCTGTACCTTACGCAATCAGACTACGGTAATGTTACCATTTGTTTATTTTTTTGTTTTGTTCTTCTTTTTAACAACATCAATATCGGAAACGGTATCATTCACTCTCCAACTACCTACAGATTTAATAGACACTGCTGATCGGCTTAACCGGGCTGGAAATCCGGCCGTTTTCCACGGGGAATTAGGAGGCGTAGAAGAAGGACCCAGTTCACCGGCAATCCGTCCCGAGAGTATCCGTCCGAGGGTCAACCGTTTACGGCTTCCAAAACGCCGTAAACCCGCTCTGCCGGACTCGTCTGCCAAAAATATCCGATCGGAAGGTCCGGCGAGGGAATCTGCCGACGGTCCGGATGTAACGGGTAAGTCCATGAAAACTCTTTTTAAACGTTTCTTCGGATTAGAGTATTTAAACAATTCCTGCAGACATCCCGCTTTTACCGCTTACACATTTAAAATGAAGGCCGGTCTTCCTACAGACTTCCGGAATGTAGGGGCGTGTCTGTGACGCATTTCCAGTAGTGTATTTGGAAGCCAGCGCCACCAGCGGTGTGGTGATGTAATGTCACCTTCAATTTAGCTGCATGGAGTGGAGAATAAATATTGTTTTTTATTAACTGCGTTTATTATGCCTATGTACAGGGGTTCAGTCAACTATACCTCCAGAGAGTCCAGAGACTCCTGAGATTCCTGCCACGCAGCCATATCTACCCGGCCCAACGGACGGACAAGCACCCGTGGCAACTACACCTCTAGAGACTCCTGAGAGCCCCGCCACCCAGCTGCATCCAACCGGCCCCTCAGACGGACAAGCACCCGTGGCAACTACACCTCCAGAGACTCCTGAGATCCCTGCCGCGCAGCCGCATCTACCAGGCCCATCGGACGGACAGACGCCCGTGGCAACGAGACTGATCAAAGGTAGGCTTACTTAGTACATTTTATTTATGGTGCATGATATAAAATACACGTAACCTAAAATGACACAACCCGAATCATTAAATACTAAAGCTAAAAGTACATGACACGCTGAATTAAAAC
>NW_019525485.1:1590390-1610643 GCF_002814215.2 Seriola lalandi dorsalis
TTATTTCCAAAATATAGAAGATGCTCTCAGACTAGTCGATCAAATACCGTCATCCAACCTCTCCCAGCAGCACCGGTCTGACCCTCAGGCCTCTTTCACAGCCGATGCGTCGCACGCTCCCTCTCCTCAAACCCCGCCGATAGAGACCGATATTGAACCCATCTCCCCTGCCTCGCACGCCGCTCATACGAGCGTGTGTGAATCAAACCCCACTCGTCAGAGCGGGGGAAATTCGATACGGGAGGCCGAGCCGTGTAGAACACTAACCCGCGACCGTTTCAACAATTCAGAAATAAGACAAGTTTTTAATGTACCACCTCCTAGAAACGTGCCTGATCTTGCTCAATTTTACCAAGATGTCGTCGGGATCCTCAGGGATCTGGCCGACGAAGTGAAATTAAAGGCTAAACGTAATGATGTGATACAGTTAGAAATAAAAGGCGAAAACATGCAAAATCCCGTTAACGTGACCGTCGACGAAGCCGGTGAAGCTATCCTGCCGGCTTTTGAAGGTTTACTAGAACGCTTAGTGCAATCAAACACAGATATAGCCTCAGACGCTAACCTTGAGTTAGTCGTTCAGGTGGTGCGAAACCCCAGAGGGGGTAAGAAACAAAAAGCGGTCAAAACTTTAGACTGTGAAATAATAAATAAAAAAAAGAAACATCTGTACATTGTAAACAATAGGAACGATCATCTTTGCTTCGTCATCAACTTAGCTCATCTCATTGACCCTCAACTCACGGACAGAGAGGCCGAAGAACGAGGAAGAGAGTTGCAACGTCTCGCCGGTCTGAGTTATCAGACACCAGTGACCTTTAGCGACGTAGGCAAATTAGAAAATATTGTTAATCGTAAAATTGTAGTGTTTTACAGAACCCCTGACAACCGCCCCCTCTCTAAATTTGAAACCGACTTTTCTGATCGGTCTAACCCCGTTTCTATTTTTATTCCAAAACCATTACTACGGAATAAAAAATCTCAAAGCCTTTATAGGGGTCAGGCACATCTGTCACTATTGCTACAGAAGCTATGAAAATCCCCACTCGCATCACTGCAAAGGTTTCTGCTCCGTCTGCAACGACCCCGCCTGCGTTAAACAAAATTTAGCCCCCGTACTCTGCGGCGACTGTCACAGGACGTGTCGCACACCCTCTTGTTTTACCAGGCATAAAGAACCTAAACTAGCACCCATACGCCAAACGTACGTCAGCACTTGCGATCTGATAAAAAGATGTCTGGAATGCATAAAATGTACCGTGTTGCTATCGGTAATGGTATTGATCGTCATGAGTGTATGAAGCCTAAATGTAAAATCTGCAGTGAGAAATTGCCCGGCGTCGACGATCACCAATGCTACATTCAGAGTGTTCCGCCAGCCACACAACACAGCGAGAAATTGATTTTCTACGATTTTGAAACATTTCTCAATCAGGACGGCAACCACGTCCCTTTTCTGGTATTTACAAAAACACTGAACGGTGTGGAGTGGGCCTCTTACGGTCTACAGTGCGCCAGAGACAGACCATTTTACCAGGGAACTAAGTTCATAGCCCACAACGCAAAAGGTTTTGACAGCTACTTGGTTCTTAACAGCATGGTAGAGCTGGGTTTAGAACCCTCTCTCATCATGCAAGGAAGTAAAATCCTCAGCTTCACCGATTATGACTTAAAATTTATCGACTCTCTGTGTTTCCTCACCATGCCTCTCAGCGCTATGCCCAAAGCGTTAGGTTTCGGCGATCAAACCAAGGGCTACTTCCCTCACAGGTTCAGCTCCAAGGAGCGCTTAAAGTACAACGGACTCTACCCGCCTGAGAGCGATTATGGCATAGAAAGCATGACGGCTCAGAGGCAGGAAGAGTTCCGACGGCTGGTACAGTAACGCCAGTCGCGGTGTCTTTAACTTTGAGAGGGAAGCTCGGTACTATTGTAAAAAGGACGTCGATATTCTCGCCGAAGGCTGCGTCCGGTTCAGGAACCAGTTTCTCGCCGACACAGGCGTGGACCCTTTCAGCTGCATTACCATCGCATCGGCATGCATGAAGGTCTTTCGCACAAATTTCCTGCCTCCTAAAACCCTAGCCATACCCTCGTCCGCTGACTACAGAAGACAGTGTAAACAATACTCCAACGCCTCCATCCAGTGGTTAGAGTGGGTAGCACGCAGCCAAAACATCTTTATCCAGCATGCCTTAAACAGGGGAGAGAAGCAGATCGGCCCTTACTCTGCAGACGGCTATGCCGAAATCAATGGTGAAAAGTAAGTTTGGGAGATTCTGGGGTGCTTTTACCACGGCTGTCCTCTGACGGGGGCCCCCTTCGAGGAGCTTCATGCGGCCGCCGTGGAGAGATTACAGAAGCTAAAGTGTGTTTACGGCGTCCGCACAGTCGTCATGAGAGAACACGACTGGACGGAGATGAAAAAATCCCACCCCGGGGTGAAAAGGTTTCTCAAGGACTCCTCCCTCTCTCCCCTCGTCAAGCTCTTTACGGAGGCAGGACGAGCGCTGTGAGACTGAGGAACACGGCGGGGCCTAATGAAACCGTGCAATACGTGGACGTCACTTCACTGTAACCGTACGTTAACTCTAGCTTTTCTTACCCGCTAGGTCACCCTACCATCATCCACAAAGACTTTGACGAACCTCAAAACTACTTTGGGTTGATCAGGGCCGTCGTCTATCCTCCACGCGGACTGTTTTTCCCCGTTCTACCTTACAGAACTTCTAGGGGTAAACTGGTTTTCACCCTTTGCTGTACCTGCGCCGAGATCAACAACCAGCAGGGTCCTTGCAGACACGACGAGGAGGCCAGAGCACTGACTGGGGTTTGGGTGACAGTCGAACTTAACAAGGCTCTAGAGCTGGGGTACAGAGTCGCCAAGATCGACGAAGTGTGGCACTTTGACAGACGCAGTGACTCTATTCTTGTCAAGTACATGCACACCTTTCTGAAAGGTAAGCAGGAAGCTTCGGGCTACCCGCCCGAGGCCTCCGATCAGCAAAGCAGGGAAAAGTATATCGAGGACTATCGGGTCAATCAGGGCATTCAGCTAGACGCCAACAAAATCGCGGTGAACCCAGCCAAGAGACAGTTGTCTAAGCTGTGTCTCAACAGCTTCTGGGGTAAGTTTGCGCAGAAAACTAATTTGACGCAAACCAGCCTCGTCAGCGATTCTGAAGAGTTTTTCCGCTTTCTGTTTTCGGGACAGTATAAAGTTCAGTACTTTACCTTTCTCAACGACAAAACCGCCATCATTCAGTGAAACTACAGCGAGCGTTGCGTCGTGCCCCCAGGCAGAGCCAATAACGTATTCATCGCTGCGTTCACCACCGCCTACGCCCGCCTCAAGCTGTATGGTTATATGGAACGGTTGGGACAGAACGTTCTCTATACGGACACCGACAGCTTGATCTACGTGGTGAAAGACGGGAAGTCCCCCTTGGAGCTGGGTAATTACCTGGGGGATTTGACGGACGAGCTGGGGGGTGATAGCATCCAAGAATTTGCGGCTGCCGGTCCCAAGAGTTACGGGTACCAGACCAGAAACGGTAAGAAAGTAGTGCTGCGTGTCAAGACCCGGGAAAGCTGCGAGCGGGTCAACTTTGACGGTATCAAGGAACTAGTGGAGGGTTACCTGAAAGACTCGCAAGAGGGCGTGATTGAGACTCCTCAGCGCAACATTAGAAGAGATAAAAAGAGCTTATCGCTGAAGGATTCAACATTTCTAAAAAAAGTTTAGAGTGGTGTATGACAAAAGATGTCTCTTTAGCGACGGGTCAACTTTGCCATTCGGCTATTAGAATTTGAACGAGTAGGAAAGGAGAGGGGGGAAAAAAAAAAAAAATGTCACACCTCACTGTTACGGAGGAGATTGATTTTGATCCTAGACTCACTGGGCCTTTTTCATGTTTGGTTGTGGGACCCAGTGGATGTAGGAAAACTTATTTTGTAAAAAATGTACTGGAAAACCTCAATCATGTCATGGATGCTGTACCGGAAAACAAAAAACAAAATGGATTTATACTTAATTTCAACTTATGTATGCTGAAATGCAAAAGATGAATAAAAATATTAAATTTGTGGAAGGGCTACCTGATTCTTTTGAAGACTCGAACCTGTTTCCTCCCGACCAGAAGCATCTGATCATTTTGGACGACGTTATTTTTTTTGAGCCTCCGACCACCCTGAAGTGGTCAGACTTTTCACCCAGTACAGACATCATAGAAAAGCTGATTGTATCCTGGATCAGAGGAAAGGGTTGCCATGGTAGGGAAGTGACAGGAAATTAACAAAATAAGCTGTTCTGGCTCACTGCCAGAACTGGTAATTAGCCGAGTCTGGCACTTGTGGTGTACTTCAGGATTAGTTGTGGTGTGTTGGACCCAGGCCACTGTTTGGACCACAATCCAGCTGTATCTCTCAGCCCAGACTTGGCTGTGTCTTTGCCGTACCTCACAGCTGAGACTACAAAAACACTCAGCCTGCTGAGGTCAGGTGGGAGTGTTTTTTGTTCCAGCGTTGTGTTATGTGATTTGGGTCACATATCGACCAAAATTACAATACCATCCCTGTTATTACACAAACTGTACAACTAACATACACAGTCCAGACCTTAAGTATTTGGACAGTTAGTCTTTGTTCTTCAGGCTCTGAGCTTCAGCAAATTGAATTTGAGATGTAACAGATATTACATTAAAGTGCCAAGATTCTGCCTTATTTTAAACAGGTTTACATCAATATAGAATGAACTGTGTGTGAGATATAGCCTGTTTATCACATTGTGCCAAATCGCAAGGGCTCAAATCTAATAGGACACTTTGCTATGAAATTTTGCTTGGGCAGCCGTTTGGTTCTTCAACATTAATCCATGCACAAGAGTCCAACATGGCTCAGACTGTTGATATGAGGAGTAAAGAAATGATACAAGTTAAGAAAATAATGGAGGCTTAAAAATAAAATTAGGAAACTAGAGGAGCCAAGGTCTTGTGGATGACATGAAAATCATTTGCATGGGGAAGAAGAACATCTATATGACAGTAAAGCAGTCAAGAATGTTCTCCATGATATAAGTGTACATGTTCTCCTTTTCAACAATCAAACTTCATGACAATGTTCTCTGAAGATGCAAAACCCTGGTGAGCCTCAAAACGGAAAGGTCAGGTTGTAGTTTGCAAAAAACACCAAGAAACTAGTAGAATTCCATAATCAAAAGGTTCTATGGAAACAAAAAACGTGTAGAAAAAAAAAGAAAAAAAAAAAAAGGGAACAGCTCATGACCCAAAGCCACCACTTCATCTGTCAAACAGATGTTACAGCTTGAACATGTGTGGCTGCCAATGGAACTGGCACACTGGTGTTTTATTGATCATTTCACTGCTGACGGAAGCAGCAGGATGAATGCAGAGGTGTACATGTTCAGCCAAACGCTTCCAAACTCATTTGACAATATATCATTTAGCCAGACAACAATACTAAAAGGACAACTAAAGCAACCAATGAGCTTTTCAAGGTGACGAGGTGGAATGTCCTCGACTGGCTGAGTCACAATCCCAGTGCACTTTACTGAAAATAAATAAATAAATAAATGGTGGAGGGACTTCATAAGAAGCAAGAGGTGAAGGTGGCTGCAGTGAAAGCCTGTCAGGGAAAATAAAAAGTGTCTGGTGATGATTATGAGTCAAGGACTTCATACATTCACTTCTACAAAATATTAAACATGATGGGTTTTTTTAAATTAATTTGTACATGCCCTATCACATTTCAACCCCTAGACTTTGGACATTATGTTTTTAAAAAAAAAATAAAAAGACTATTTCCCCACACAGGTCTTTCCATATTGATATAAAACTTACTGAATTGACATGGCACTGAAATGTAGTATGAAATCGTTTTATTTAAAATTGAATGTGCTGAAGCAGAGAGCCTGAACAACAAATACTGTACGTCCACTCGCATGCATAGGACAATAAGGAAATCCATCCATTTCAAAGTATCTACGGTTTAATCAGTTGTCTCTCACTATCAAAATACAATAAGAAAATTAATAAAAATCTTCATATTATACAAATAAACTAAGTTCTGTCACCATCATAGGCAATCAGTTTTATGTAACCTTGCATAACAGCTGAGATGATATTGTAGCAGGGAGTGTTTTGGCCCAGTAAACAAATGTATTTGATATGCATCACTGTCTCTGGACGTGCTGTGATGCTGATGGAAGTAGATGCTTTGCTGCTGCTCACCGAGCATCACCTTTAAAAAACAAAGTCTATTATCACAGCCCTGTTTGCTAGAAAGGAACATTTCCACAGTGTTACAACCAGGGAGATGTGGAGTAATACAAGAAATAATGTTGACTTAGAGTCATTACAAAGCTGAAATGAAGCAGTGTGACTGTGTGAGGGACAGTCAAATGCTCCCTGCTCACACATTTTACTGGAGGATGTCAGGTTAAGCTCCGCAGCCAGCACCTGCACTTTACTCCAGTGTTACACTAATCTCAGGGAGTGTACTGCAGCTTTTCCACCATCTCTCCCTCCAGCCTTTGGCTAATATTTCATCAGCTTCTTGTAGATATTATCTAGATAAAGTGTGACTTAGTAAAGAAAGAGAATCAAGTATTCTTGTCTTTAATAACACGTGGAATCTAGTTTCATGTTAGAATTTGTGCTTGTTAGAGGGCACCATCCCCCCCCCCCGACTACAGAGCAAATGATTTATTGATCTATAAAATCCAATTAAAATCAGTTGAATATCAGAAGCAGTGATTTCTCCATTACACTGATCTCCATGTCAAAGAAACAGGACAACGTCTGGGTCAGGTGAAATATGTTTATTGATTAACTACTAAAAATGCAATGATGATAATCATGAAAATGTAACTGCATCAGATGATTTCCATTTCTATGAGCTGAACTAGTGATAAGAAGTTGGGCGATGGGGGAAGAGAGTGAGTTTAGGCTATTTTATAGCACACTTGCCATTAAACGGTTACAGAGTTATTTAATGAATTACTACATTGAATTTTAAACAAAAAAAAAATTATTATTTTATTTAAGTTATTTTGGCATTGACCCAGTTGGGAGCAGAGGTTGTGCCGTGCTGTAGAGATCTTTGGCTGGAGCCCAAGCAGCTGATGTTGCAGGTGGTAACCTTGACAACGGACTCTGGGTGGGTATTCAGAGGCATTGTCTATTACCAGGGGTCACAGGCTCTACCGATGTCTCAGTGGATTCAGGGTTGGGGGAAGTCTGCCAGCACACTCTTCTTTAGGCACGCTGGTGCAGAGGCCTGTACTACAACGCCCAGGATGGGGAGGTTGAACCTGTGGTTCAGGCTACGAGCACGTTCCTGCCAAAGAGGCAGGGTTGTTAATTATACGCAACATCGACAGAGCCATGAATAAAGTATTAAATATGATTTGAGAAGAAATGCTGATGCCTACTGCGAATTGCGGTGATATTCAACAAGGTGAAATGTACATAATGTGATTACATGACTGGAATAAAAATATTATTTCCATTTCTAAATTTGTGCATTTGTCTGATGATGAACAAACTGTTCTGATCATGTGAAGCCGATAAAACAGTGAAAGTTGATGTCAGACTGTTTCTGCTGCAGAGGGGAGAGAACAAAAAGAGAAGTAGTTGATGTCTGATGAGTCAGACTGATTGAAATGTTCATTTATAATCATGGAAATAATTAACAGTGTGTGGCTAATTTTTTTAATCAAAGACAACAGAGGTTTAGTTTTTATTTCCAGTTGTGGGTCACTGAGCCTCCTCATGTTAGTCTGAGCTGCAGTGATGAAGGACAGAGTAAAAGCTTCATCACCGTCAGGAATCCTGTCAGATTAAAGAATATTTGTTCAATTAAAATGAAGCTAATACACACACACACACACACACACACTCTTTGTTTTAAAACCAGAGTGGCGACATGGAAAGACTCAAACAGGAAAACTATTCCACTGATTTATTATATCTTATATCTACTGCTCATTATTATTGATCACTATATTGTAAATTCTTGACAGTCGTCACCTCCCATTTGACTTTTCCCCTCTTTGTTTCAATTTATTTATGTGCAAGTGTTGCATAGTCTTCTTCCACCATTGCCCATTTACATTCAACAGGTTGACAGCCTGACACTACATTGGTATCATTAGGAAGAGACAAATGTAAACAAGATTATGATGCTATGCTAATAGAGAGAGTACATTAAACTGACAGAAAACTATTCTTAACACTAATAAAATGACCGATGATATTCAATCTTTATGATAAAATGGTGCCAACGTTATTAAATTGTCACATGGTGGATATTTATCTCAGAACTGATAAACACATCTCAGCTTCCCTTCAAGCAAGAGAAGTGAACTTTGGACCACATTTCATAAAAACCAGTCGGAGATAATGAGAAGTGGGTTAACATTGTGATTGTACATTTAAGTCACTGATCTTTCAAAACATGCTTTGAAAGCGTGGAACACTGGTCATCAGTGATTTACGGCAGGAGTCTCGTTCTTCTTGAGACTCCCCTTTAGGTGTGGGAGGGCAGGAGAGGGTGTTGAATGTGATTGCAGTGTTTTCTTTTGTGTGAATAAGGATGAGTTTGCACCTTAAGATTCTTTTCACGTTGCTTTTGAGAGGAAGTGGTAAACACCTCAGTCCCAGGTGAGCGCCATGGTTGCAACATGAACTTTGTGTCACTCTGTGGGGATTTGGTGTGTTTACCTCATTTGGTGCGGAGGTGTAGACTTTGGATGAGTTCCATGAACTAGCTGTAAATTCCATTAATATCTTAAAAGCTAGTTTGTTTGCGAGAGGAACGCCTTTCATCTCCGCTTTCTGTCCAGGTGATAGTTCGATGGTGTGAAAGCAGAAATGGGAGGCTCCTCTTCATAAACCTGAGCACCCCAGTGTCCCTTACTGTAACTCTTGTGCCGACCTGTGTCCACTACACGTAATCCTCTCCTTTGTTAATCCTTTCAAATCTACCTGTAGAACTGACCAATCCACACACACAGAGGAATTGCATCCATCAGTGCAAGTTACCTCCGTCCATCTACCTTTTCAGTCCAGTACTGGCAGGTATACTGCAGCATCATTGGCCATAACCCCTGGGCCCCCCTCCAAATCTCCCAAACCACCTATAACTAGTTTAATTTGAAAGTAATAACATAAAAAATAAAAATTTACATTTACTTAAGTACTGTACTGAACACAGTGTAATGTAACTTCTGCCACTAGGGGTCTTTCAATCAAAAAAACAAAAGACAACATTGGGTGATGTCATGAAATAGCGTGGGATCATGGGAGTTGTTGTCTTCACCACCTTTGCCATCAGTTTCTCTCAGTATAGTTGAAAACAAGCAAGATGTAGAAGTGTATCCTGAAAAAACTGGAAGTGTGTCCCAGTGGAGGTTATACACCATCATACACTGTACAATAGTGAAAGTCAGATGGATATTCTAAAAATGTTGAACTCAATGCAACAATTCAGGACTCAAAAATAGAACTCAACATGCGTTGCAGTTGTACACCGGCACACCCACTGTACTAAACTATACGAATATGCATTCTGACTATTTGTTAACAACCTAATATAAAAAGGTTGTTAAAACAAAAAGAAACAGGTGAGGTAAACCTCAAACAAGGCGGTTTATTGCAAAATTGTGAGTGATCTGTATCAGTGTCGTGGAGCAGGCAGGGAAACCGGTAAAAGAGCCTGGGCACACAATGGAGCGAAGCAGGTGTTGGTCTGAGTCTACAGCAGCGTGCAGGAGATGAACGAGGACCTGAGTGTGGCGGGAAGACAGGAAGTGATAAACCTCAGGCACAGGCGCACAAAGGATTAACGAGGGTCATGCAGAACACAAGGAAAACACTGAGTGCTGGAAGAGCCCGCTGTAGCATCTGCACCGCTCTGATACATGGACCGATCTGGCAGAGAGCACCGTGAATGCTGGGGGTTTATATACTGCAGGCTCCTGGTAGAGTTGATGAGCTGATGGACAACAGGTGTGCAAGAGAATTGGCAGGAGGAGGAAATTGGAATGCCACACCCAGGCTGACACACACAAACACACACACACACACACACACATGGGGACAAACAGGAGGCATAGTGGTTGGGAAAACAGCAGACAAACTAGGGGAAAAAAAGGTTGCACAGTCAGGTGCAGATGTTGAGCATGTTAAACAGAATTAAATGTACAAAGAAATTATGTATAATTGTCATAAACAGCTGTAGCAGTCCAGACAAAAGGGACCCAAACAGACTCAAACACAGGATGATGCAGTAACTTTAATAGTGAAAATAACATTTTCACGCAGACGGTGTCACTGGCTCTGATGCTGCTGCTCCTTCAGACTGCATCAAAGAATATTGCACTTAGAAGACAAAACCCTCTGTGCTGCATTTCCTCAGTCTCAGGTCTCTGTATGCCTCCACCACCTCCACTTCTTTTTTTTACTCCCATTTCTCATGAGTTGAAATAAAACATCAAATATTTTTCTCTACACACACAGAGGGTTTATTTCTCTTACATTTTTGTGAATTGTTTTGTGTGATAAAACTTCACATTTGAATGTGGCCTATAATTGTGACGAGCCCGAGTCACACCTGTGCAGTAATCATGCTGTGTAATCAGCATCTTGATGTACCACACCTGTCAGGTGGACGGATGACGTTGACAAAGGAGAAGCGCTCACTGACACAGATTTAAACTCATTTGTGAAGAACATTTGAGAGAAAGAAATTTTTCTGTGCGCGTAGAAAAAAAACTTTGATCTTTTATTTTAACATGTGAAAATTGTTAGTAAAGTTAGTAAAAACAAAAGTGTTGCATTTATATTTGTGTTCAGTATATGTATTTGACAGCTCCAGTTACAATGTTCTTCACAGACTTTTACATTTTGCATAAAGAAGAAATGACCTGTTGAAATGATGCACTGCTATAGATTACATTTCCCAACAGTTACATAAAATCATCAAAACTAGCTCCAACTCCACTGACTGCAACTATAAAATGCTGCTTCCGTGCATTCCACATGTATCAGCAATATTATAGTATATATAATACTAATCATATAATCATCAATCAATCATATATATAACATGTAACATAATTGAGATGGAGTATGTATTGCTCCACGCTGGAGAACCAGACACATATTATTTTCGGGTTGTCTGTCCGTCCTATTCTCGTGAACGTGATATCTCAGAACTTCTTCAAGTTTGGGACAAACATTCACCCAGACTTCAGGACAAAATGATTCGATTTTGGGTGTAAAAGGTTTTTTTTTTGCACAAATATTTTGCACAAATGTCCACTTGGACTCAAGAATGGACTGATTAGATTTTGGTGTTTGAAAGGTCGAAGGTCAAGGTCACAGATCACAGAACAGAAAGGTCTTCAGATTTGGTAAAAACATTCACTTGGACTCAAGGACAAACTGATCTGGCAATCTGAATTAAATCTGAGTGGCGGAGGCAGACAACCAGGAAGAGGTAATTCTAGTTTATTTATGATTTTCTTCCATTAGAAAAGCTCACACACTCCCTCCATTTCCCATACGCAATCAATCAATGTTAGTATGCATGCTGAGAGCAAGGTGCACATTCCTTTCACTCATCTGACGTTTGAGAAATGCTTCATTTGGCTTCTCTTTATTTTCCCTGTTCACATAGGTTTTCTGTAGGAGGGGCTTTAATTCCCTGACCTGCCTGAACCTTTAAGAAGAAGGGGTGAATTTCCCCTTTTAAAATGTGTGTGGGTAATTCTTCACTTTTAATGAAGGGGAGATTGATGCCACCTGGGTCAAAGTGGCACTAACTCCAGAGATCCTCCCTGATTGGCCGCAGACAGCAGGTGACAGGGTATGAAAGGTTTTGGCAGACAGCAGACTGGTTGGTGTGTTTTCTGTCTCCAGGACAAATGGAGGAGGGCTAGTGTTGTGTGTGCACTGAAGGGTTTTTCCCAGCTGGTTGGCTGCTGAAGACTCTAACTGATTAACCAAATTATATCTTAAAGAACTAAATAATTTCATTTTAGGTATTAAATCGTGTTTTAATGATTTCAATGTCTCAGGTGTTGCTGGTTTGATTCATGTTTCATCTGGTTGTTGGCACCTGTGCCTCTAGTATAAGTAAGATGTTGTTTTATACGGTGAATTAATTCAGTCTGTAAATGAAATGTTGCGTCTTCAGTGAACTTGACAGTGTTCAATACATCATTGTTTTCCTATGCCTCTGTCTTCTAGCTGTGCATTAACCACTTCATTTTGTTTTGCTCCAATAAATATATTTACAAAGCTACGTTATGTTTGAGGATGGAAATGTTTTGTGGATGGTTGAAATCTGAGGAAACTTTCTAGGCTAGAGTAGAGAGAGTATTCTGGTCACACATCTGTGTCTGTAAAACCATTTTGTAAAGGCGAGTTTTAATATTTTAGCAATGCTGCCCATGTGTACCCTACATTTCAAGTTGAAGTTAAATTTTGTGGTGAAAAAGTATATTTTGCAAACACTCACCACCAACAGCAAACTGCCATCAACAACTAACCACCACCGACAACAGCCACAGCTAACCACAACACATTGCAAAATGAATGAGGAAAAGTTAAACTAGGCTTAAATTGATATAAACCACACCACAAAAAGTTAAGACCTTTTTTAAATAACAACATGCTATTATGCAACATGAATAGTGAAAATGTAAAACAAGGAGGTGACGGCTTCATGGGCTGCGTGACACTAGCATTCTCTCGATCTCTGTTTTTCATTATGTCCGTCTCCTCTCTCTCTCTGTGTCTCTCTGTCTCTCTCACAGGGGACAATCAGAACGGACTTTGGATTTAATAATGAAATTTTCTCACACAGACACAAAGAGGAGTATACTTTCTCAGAGCCCAGACTTTGACCTCAGTTCTTCAACTTTTATTCCTCTCACTGTCTCACTCCCTTCATTCATCCCTTTGGGAAAAGAGAAATAGAGGACTCCCTCTGCCAGATACATTGGCCTGGTAATTCATTCAATTACAATTGCTATGTGTGTCTGGGGTTTTTTTTTTTTTTTTTTTTTTGAGTGCACTACTTCACCTCCTGTCTCTTTCTGAATGGAAAGGGCATCAGATATAACCCAGAGCTGGGCCAGTGGGGGACACAAACTGTCTAACACTCTCCCCCTGTAAACAACTTCTGAAGTACCCTTCAGCAAGCACTAATGCTCCGTCAAATTAGGCTGGTATAGAAGACTGTGGTTGTACAGATATCTATATTGAGTGGATATTATATGGATATTGATTAGTGGGTTTTTTTTCTTCACAAATGAAGGATCTCTGAACTTTGGTTATCGCTGCAGATAGTCAGAGTCCCTCTTTTCATATTTATATTATTTTTAATATTTTAGGTTATCAACCAAAGCAAGTGACTTGTTTAAAAATTATAATTATCAAGTTTAACATGAAAAATGATGACGCTCTAAAGACGGCGTGATGTTTGAGAGCGTATATGCTCTTATATGTACTGAAAGCACGTGTGAAAACTATTAATGCAAAACAAGGCATTTTTGAAGTTTCTAATGATTATACACACACACACACACACACCCCACACCCCACACTCCACACCCCACAGTGGTTTGGTCCACTGACTGCTATCTCACTTGTACACACATTAGACCAGTATGAGAGGTTGTGGCTCAGAGAAAACTCGCATCCGATCGTGTGTCATTGCACCTAAAACGCAGAGTCTTCACATCTTCACCAGAAAGTGGAGTGAAGTGCTTATGGGAATGTTATCATAAAGGTGTCATTAGGAAAAGGAGACGGAGAACAGAGCTGGGCAGTTTATCAGTGTTTTTGTGAAGTAATAAGGGTTTCCACTAATGACATTTTATACAAGTACACAGGGGTTCAAATGGACCGCAACAATCCAGAGCAGCGTTCTGCCACCGTCAAGTAATGAGTAAATAAATCTGTCCTAACAGAGAGAGACAGAGACGCAGGCAGGAAGGAGAGAAGCCCCTCCTGACAGATCACACAATTAAATAAATCCATTAATGAATTATTATGAACACTGAATGAATTGGCAAAATACATGTAGTAAATGATGAAATATACTGAGGAATTAAATGAATATCAAATGAAAAATACAAACATAATAAGTAGGCAATGAAAAAATAATGATGCTATGTATGCATCTACATAAAGCAAATAAATTATACATTTTTTTTTTTTCTTTTATTGTGCTGTTTTTTATTTCATGGCCTGTTTATTTTCAGGATGATACTTGTGCAGGCAGCTCAGCAGTTACACTTGACTGGTCTGTTGCTCAGCAGAAATTATGACAAAAGCTGTTGAAAGAAAATCTATAGGACTAAAATTAGAAAGTTAAGCATCATTCGGGCAAACATTTGTGATAATTCGCCCCAAAGAGGCCAATATACCAACTGTACAAGGTTGTTGTTGTTGTCCTTGTGGTGTGTGTGTGTTTTTTTTTTTTGTTTGTTTTTTGTTTTTGTTTTTTTTTTAAGCTTACTAGCAATCAATTTATTTCTTAGTCTATGGTTTAATAAGTTTTGGACTATCTTAGACCAAGGTGACAGAATCAGATGTCTTATATTTAAGATCCTAAATGTAAATGTTTTATTGATTCAAGTATTAAACTATTTTTCACTCCTTCTCATTTGAGGCTCATAGAACATTTTCATCTTGTTTACGTGTTTGTTAAAGCTCAGTTGCTGGAGTTCGGAGACAGTTCACTCTCTCTCCCGGGCCGCTCACACGCTTCTCA
This sequence comes from Seriola lalandi dorsalis, assembly GCF_002814215.2. NCBI lineage: Eukaryota > Metazoa > Chordata > Actinopteri > Carangiformes > Carangidae > Seriola > Seriola lalandi. Next base: position 1,605,196 of record NW_019525485.1, read on the forward strand.
AAATCACCACTCAAACAGCTCCTTGTCACCTCATGTAGGTGTTTGTGTTTTTTGCCCAATTGTTTCTCTACTTGAAGTGAATCAGACAGTAATGAGACAGCTCTCAGTTGAGGCCATGAAAGATTCCAACCTCCATCTCTGTTGTCTGTATCTGCTGTTTTTTTTTATTTGTCTGAAGAGAGGAACCACAGACAGAGCAGATCCTGTAATGAGAAGATCCAACCAGTCTCACAAGAAAAGAAAAACATCTCCCTGGGCAACACATTTTACTTTTTGGGTATATCTAATGACACATATTTTAAATTTTAGACACTTGCAGATGTTTTATATTACTAACATTTTATGTCTAAAATGTTCATTGTCTGTACTTCACTTTTACTCCTATGAGAGAAAAAAAAAATCATAGACCAAAAAGAGCTGAAATTTGTATTTTCAAGTTTTCTGGTTTCAGGAAGGCACCTTAAGTTTTTGCATTGATTTGTTAGAAAGTCATTCTGGTAAATGTCTGAGATCGCTGTACACGTGAGTCAGCCGAGTCAGGATCAGGTTCATTGCCAAGTGTCGTTTCGATGTTACAATAAACATGGTAAGAAGAAAGATAAAGCAATCAGGAGAGGATGGAGGGAGTCCTCTCTGCAGGGGGGGGAAAAAAAAAACAGTGTACAACCACAACGCAAATGAATCGCACGGCGAAGAACAAAGTGGAAAGGGCGGCGGGTGGCGCCAAAACGTGAAACAAACAAAACCCGACCAAACCGTACCTACTATACCAGAAAACAACAAAAATAAAACACAACTCCAGTCTTACCTGTCAAACAAAAATACAATCTAGCAGCCACCCATAACCTAATGTTGCTAGACTGAAAACACGATAAACTGAACTAAAGCCTATAACCCAGGATCCCGCAAACAAGTGCCTCCACGAGTCAACATCCACTCAACAATCACAATCTCGAAGCCAACTCCAGAAGAGCTAACTGCACACACGTTGACATTTTGACATTCAGAAACAAAGAGGCACAGAGGCGGACTGCTCAGATCAAATCACAGCCCACCCCGGCCATTTCCACGAGGCAGCCTTTATATGGTCGAGGATGGGACCAGGCAGGCTTGTGATAGGCGGCTGTGACCAACGTCGCAGGAGGGGAGGGACCCAGGCACAGGCAGAGAGGAACGATGCGGAGGCATGGACGATGAGGAAATCCACCTCCGGAGCAGCGGATGATAGGTCGCCCCAGCCCTAATTCAAAAAGGGGAAGACTGCACCATACAACATAATACACAACAATAACAACAACAAGAGCTGCACCCGGAGCCCATAACACACACCCCCCCCCCCCCCCCCCCCAAAGACACACTTGGACTGTGGTTTAGATGTATCAGACAGTCAGACTTCAGATAGACGTGTGAACTCTTCTTTTGCACAAAGCAGCTCAGTTCTTAATTATCTAAAACTGGACTGTTGTACAATGAATTCTAGGTAAAATTTTTGAAGGGGGGAAAAAAAAAAAAGGCCGACCAAGGAACCATATCCAACTTCTCACTTCCATTTAACCCAGCAGAAAGTGTTTGTCTTCGGGAAGAATTTAACAGTTAGAAGGATGTTGTACTTTGGAGATTCAGTGAAGAGTGAAACCACAAAGAAAAATATCATTTGGGGGGAAAAAAAAAAGAAATCTCTGGTCCGTAAAAACTCTTTCCCTTCTTTCTCCATAACAATATCAGCAAACCACGAATTATGAGCCATGTTTTTTTTGCTACTGGTCAGTGCAGGTGTCAGATTGTTACCATGGTTACATTGGTCTTTGGCCTGGGGGTAAGGTTAAAATTAGTCCATTTTTTTGAAAGTGTCTTACCAACATTAGACTGATGTATAACTAAAATTAAGACTGGACCAGCACTACAGACCAGTCTGAAATATCTTGGAAAATTTTACTATTTCAAATGGATTTTCAACTTAATTTCACTGTAGAGCTGAGCAGTGATTCGCTCAACCTCTCCATGCCCAGGCTCTCTATCGCTCTCTCTCTTTCCCATCTCTCTCAAACACACACACACACACACAAAAGCACATTGACAATGGACCCGATTGGAAAAAAAAAAAAACAACACATGAGTTTATTTGCATTCAGAGCGGGGGAGGTGAGATCTGGTTACTGGAGACGTATTTTTAAATCCAGGTTTGTACTGAGAGCTGACCACTTTTGATCTTATCATTCAAAACAAGTTGATACCAGGTCTGAACGGGGCCGTTTGTTTCTTGTTCCCTAAGATGAGACATCTTGTCATCTGCTGTCAAACACAGACCGACCCCCCCCCAGCTGGCTGAGACTAAAAGGAGCGTTTCTATTTCCCCAAAGACCCTTTGTCTTCCTTTTTAATTATATCAAACTCTTATCAATACATACAGCACATTAGCATTGTTTTAGACTGTAAACAGGGATAACTACATGTGATTTCTGTTTTGACTTGAAGTAAACAAGTTGTCATTTGATTTAAAATGTATTAATTATTACAGGTAAAAATCAATGTCAGCCTTTTTAAGAATGTTTCAGGGAGTTTTTGTTTATTTAGCTGCAAAAATATGGAGGGGAGAAGGATAAAGTTGTAGATGAAGGGTACACACACACACACACACACACACACACACACACACACACACACACACACACACACAGAGTTAAGGACACATTTCTTTTCCTGGTTTGAGAAGCAGTGGTAGAAACAGCTTGGTGAAAAAAGCTTTTCAGAGTCTTTTAGGATCAAAGTCTCTCGGGCACAGCTGGAGACGAAGCGCTTTAACTTGACATGTTATGACATGGGACTACACACACACACACACACACACACACACACACACACACACACACACACACACACACTCTGATGAAGCAACTTAGGCATTTATAGACATGCATGGTTGAGTGCATGAACACCTCTACAAGTATTATTATGTAACAGCCATTTTGTGTCTGACGTCACATCTGGACGAGCCTCTGGTCCACAGCCTTATTAAAAAATATATAAAAAATAAAATAAAGTGAAATGCATACGTCCATTATACTAAGACAAACTGGCGTCGACTACAGCGAATGATTCATTTGTCACAGTAACCAAAACTACACTTCCCTTACCATCAGGGAAACTTAGCTACTTGTCCTCCAAGCCCATAATATCTAATACAACTCTAATGTAGTTTTAGTCTCTTGAAAGATGATTGTCCTTATCTACAGTATATCTGTCTGCTTATCATAGTCATTTCAGTGATTTTCAGATGTCAGTGAGATTTTTTTTTTTTTTTTTTTTTTTGAATGAGGTTCTTTTTATTCCTGGAGCTGAATAACAGGTTTCACTTTATTTCTCCCAGTGTGTGAGGGAGCTAATGATAAACGTTGTTTAAGCAATGATACAAACAACATATACATGCACTTTTGAACCTTTTCAAAAAGCTCTGTTTGTCAGTGTAACAAATATCTTAATGAGGACTGACGTCAAAACAACAAACAAACAAAAACAACGGTGTCAGTTTTCTACCACCCACCCACAAGGAAGGGAGCCCTTGTTTTCCTCAGGAGAAAACAGCTGTTGTGATTTTACCATTTTAACCCCAGTGTGTTTGACTGCTGCTCATTCAACTCTTTCTTTTGGGCGGGGTAGTTTTGGACCTCTGTATCAATGGTTCTTCTGAATGGTGAAGCCTAACGTAACCTTTGGAGTTTTACCAAGCTGAATGATACTGAAAACATTCCTCCTGCTGATACTGAAGCTTCGTGTTTAATACGCCTAATAGTTTTCTATTATGGAAGATCTTCCCAGGTTTAAAAGTATTGCCTCTGTCTTTCTTTTTACAATGAGAGCCATCTACCAGTGGTGTGGAAACACGTTTGCAGAATAAAGAGGTTTTACAGCAGCTTAATCACCATTCAAATGGTGAGTAATCTATTCTTGATGAAGTGAAATGCTGTCTGTTACTTAATACATCAATTTCTCATACTCAACTTGTCCATTTAGAACAAGAAACCCCACAACAATCAAAGCGTAGAAGGTCATTTTCTCTGAAAGTAATTAGAGCAAATTGGTACGCAAAGTAAAAAAAAGGTTGGAGGAAGCCAACCAGGCAAGACAGGATACACGGTACGTATAAAATTTTGAATAGTCTATCTAAATTTACTGCTATTTTATGAATATATTAATGGGTGTTTCTCTAACTTCATGCCCGAGGTCTAAGAACGATGCGTTACAACCAGCAGGCCCACTGCAGCACTCATCTGCTGTATCTCCCAGTGAGCTGGACGAGTAAGTTCTGGTTGCCACGGCGCTTCAGAGGGAGGCAGACGAAGCAGTTTGTGTGCCTGTGGAGTTGGAGACAGCAGCGTGTGAGACTTCTACAACCAGGTCTACAACTAGCAAGTGCAGAACAGCCGAGTCACCAGGGTGCAGCCAATCAGTCACTGCGTGACCTTTTTTATAAATCGATTTGACCAGTTGGCCACTTCAATAAATGATTTGAAGAATAGAAAAACACACACCAACCTCCCTTCCTCTGTCCCTCTCTAGATAAGAGTCAAAAACTACAACCCACATTCCAATCCTGGATAGTGACAAGCAGAACTCTCTTCACAGACACAGATCTGAGGAAGAAAGTAAAATTAAATATCTAGCTGTTCTGTAACTCCTGAGATGTTCCTGTGCAATAGTTTAATCCCAAACTTCTATCCCATAGAATGTTTGAAATGTAACATGTAGATTTTAAGACAATGTCCTTCATGTGAAAATACTGTCAGCATCCTTCACACGAGGTAACACACTACATGACATCCAGAATGTGCATATTATTATTATTATTATTATTATTATTATTATTATTACAGTCAAAGAACTGCTGTGTAATCCATATGTATAGACTTTTAGCTTTGGGACATGTTTATACTGTTGCTTGATCAGTGAACCACTTGTATCATGAAGGATGTGAATGTATATTTGAAGGATGTAATATGAAATCCACACTTGTATTACTCCTGTCTGTCATCATTAACCAGCAACCACAGCCACCTGGGTTCCAGCCGAGGGTCTTCAGCTACAGCTGATACAGCTAAATATAGCAATATTTAATCATCAAACCTAATTCGTAGATGTAGTATTAGCTGTATAGCCAGAACATATTCTCTCCCACCATTGCCAACTCATCACACTGCTCATTTCATTATTATTTTCATCTTTATGATGATTACATGTTGCATTTACTTTGTAGATAGTAGTTTAGTTAATAAACTCCTTTTATTTACACCCAGTTGTTGTCCTGTTGTATCAATCTCATATTAGAAGCCATGACTTCTCGATTCAATGGGTCTCCAGTCTCTACGTCAAAAGAATACATTTATCAATGAAGTAATTCATTGTTGTCCTCCCAGAGGACTGGTGCCCCATTTCAACGAGAGCAAATTCTAA
>NW_019525485.1:1610694-1611296 GCF_002814215.2 Seriola lalandi dorsalis
CGTTGCGGAGACGTCCAGGCTGCTGCTGCTGAGGTGGGGGAGGTGAAGCTGGTGGATGGAGTCGAGGGCGATTTGGTGTGAAAACTGTCCCATTGTCTTTTGTTTAGCACTGGGAAAAAAAAACAGTGTACAACCACAACGCAAATGAATCGCACGGCGAAGAACAAAGTCGAAAGGGCGGCGGGTGGCGCCAAAACGTAAAACAAACAAAACCCGACCAAACCGTACCTACTATACCAGAACACAACAAAAATAAAACACAACTCCAGTCTTACCTGTCAAACAAAAATACAATCTAGCAGCCACCCATAACCTAATGTTGCTAGACTGAAAACACGATAAACTGAACTAAAGCCTATAACCCAGGATCCCGCAAACAAGTGCCTTCACGAGTCAACATCCACTCAACAATCACAATCTCGAAGCCAACTCCAGAAGAGCTAACTGCACACACGTTGACATTTTGACATTCAGAAACAAAGAGGCACAGAGGCGGACTGCTCAGATCAAATCACAGCCCACCCCGGCCATTTCCACGAGGCAGCCTTTATATGGTCGAGGATGGGACCAGGCAGGCTTGTGATAGGCGGCTGTGACCAACG
>NW_019525485.1:1611346-1611935 GCF_002814215.2 Seriola lalandi dorsalis
ATACTGTCAGCATCCTTCACACGAGGTAACACACTACATGACATCCAGAATGTCCATATTATTATTATTATTATTATTATTATTATTATTATTATTACAGTCGAAGAACTGCTGTGTAATCCATATGTATAGACCATTAGTTTTGGGACATGTTTATATTGTTGCTTGATCAGTGAACCACTTGTATCATGAAGGATGTGAATGTATATTTGAAGGATGTAATATGAAATCCACACTTGTATTACTCCTGTCTGTCATCATTAGTGCAAGTAGTTTTATGTTATTTCATTTAATGTTTTGTGGTCATGGTGGAAGACGGTGCAAGTTTATAAGTAAACTATAGAACTATGCCACGTGCTCCAAGTAACATGATTTTTGTCTACATGTGCGTAACATTTAATTTTTAAGTTTTCCTTTTGCGAAGCTTTTTGACAACTTTAGAGTTATCAGGTCAACGCCAGTCTCCTCTAAAGTTATCCAGCCAAAGTGAAGAGCATTAGAGTTTATTTCAACCCACAAGAGACGCCAGCAGAGACACATCTGCACGACCGCCTGCAGAGAAGCCGAGCAGAAATCAAGAGTTCCCGAG
>NW_019525485.1:1611985-1621800 GCF_002814215.2 Seriola lalandi dorsalis
CTCTTATTTCTGATTGAGAAATTCTGCATCAGGTCTTGAGCCCCGCCCACCACCTGCTGGCTCCAGGTGGACAGGTGAAAGAGCAGAGAGTATGTGTGTACTGACAAGGTTTCAGGTTTATTTAGCCCCACCCCCCGTCCTTACAAGTTGACAGGATTGGTTCCTTAGGTTTGTGATGTATGAAACCCTGGCATTGGTTCACTGCAGCTCAAGGTGGAAACACTCAGTCATGGTGTTGCTGATTATTTCACTCATCATATGTCTTGTATTATATAAAAACAACATATGGATGTTAACTCAGTGAAAAATTAGATTTCATTAACTCATTTCATTAACTTTAGATTCCTGGAGTGAATAGTTATCTCCCAAATTCCCAGGGAATGAATAAATATAATTGTATTTTAACAATGCTTCGCCCTGTGTAGTATTGCTATTTTTTTTTGATGTCACAGTTACAGATCAAAGGGTGGCTACTACAAAGTGTCTCTACTTTTTAAAAGAATGTATCAGTAGGAAATATACTGACAATTTACTTCTTACTAATCTTAATAACAAACACACAATCACTCTCCTACCGTCCTTGTCAGTAAAAGCATAAAATGCCAAAATGCATACATGAATACATGAAAGCAAACACATTTTCCACACCATGAAACAGGCCCGGGAGAGGGTTAAAAAAAACTAAACAGGACTTCAAAAAATTAAAGGACAACAACAACTGGAGTGGCTACTAATGCTGCGTCCTATAGGCTATTGAATATATATATATATATATATACGGGACGCAATTTGTGCTGTGAATAATGTAATGTCAAGTAATAATTTAGCATAAATCTTCCCAGGACTTTAGGCTGCAGTGGAAACACAGACAACAATGGGCCACAGGAACCTTTTAGTTCCTGGTCGAAACGCGGCTATAGAACGCCAACAGTTACTGAACTTACACATTCAACACCCAACGTGCCCAGTCACACCCCAGAAACCCTGCCTGATCTCGGTGTTGTGGCGGGTATTCTGGGTCCTTTTCCGGTGAGTTCAGCCCAGACGCCAGCTTCCGGGTCCCTCCCCTCGTTGCCTCTACCGCTCACTTGTGCTGTCGTCTTCCAGGTGCCGACCTCGGCTTTCTGTCCGCGATCACTGTTGTGCCATCATTTTTCAGCAGAGGCCGTCTTAATGTAACTAACTGAATGTCTTTTGGGGAAATAATAAAGTTAACATTTTCACTTGACAGCCAACAAGTCACAGGTGCAGGCAATCAGTAATTAGTCACACAGCAGCAGGAAGTCAACACAATGGTGAGCGTTACAAAATAAGAATACAAGATAAAAACCACACTAAGCAATGAAACTCGAGATGTAATACATGCAATAAGGGAAAACCACTGCACACAGGATATAAAGCACAGAAACAGATGAATAGTAAAACCATCCTTTACCTGTGTGACATGTGAAAGATCTTTATGCAAAGGAAGTGATTAACTTGGTATTCGAAACAATCTGTTTAGTGTTTAGGTTTTTGTTGCAACAAAGTTACAAAGGCTGTCAATGACCATTTAGAAAAAAAATTGCAAAGAAAAGTTACAAAATTGTGATTTATGGTACAGGAATCATGTTTCACGCTGGTCATCGGATTCTCACATTCAAAAATTTGATAATTTCTGAGTCATAAACGTTTTTCTCTCTGAATTCCTTGAATAATGCAATATTATTATGATTAATTACATTTCGTGCTATTGTGTAAAATCAGCAGGTGTGGTTCAGGAGGAACAGCAGGTCGCTCACTAAATGGAAGGTCGTGGTTCGATTCGCAGCTTTACCGAATCCCAAATTGCCCCTGATGTACCATCGGTGTGTGTGTGACTGTGCGTGGATGGTAGAACCACATTAAAGCTTTGCAATAAATTCATGAGGTGATTATGAAGAATAGCTCTAGGTGTGATTTATTGTTTGCTGACTATTGATTGTTGAAATGCGCCTGTGGTGTTGAACAGCCAGGCTGCTGCTCGTGTGAGACAGAGTCAGACGTGATGAATATACTGTACATTGAGTGGAGTACAGTACCTACAGCTAATGTTTTTTTTAGTCATGTTTCCCCAATTAACTCAGCACTCCCCATAAATAATGAACTCATTCTCAGAGGCGTTTCATGTTGAGTAAAATCTGGGCTCTCAAAACAGAAACGAGAGATGCTATTATTATTCTGTGAGGGCTTAAATTAGCATTTTCATTTCTTTAACTTTTTTTTGTCCGTTGCTATTTTCATTTGCCGGAGGGTTTAGCCGGAGGATGGTATATTTCTGCACAGATTCTCTTAGCTAATTATTTAAACTTGCACTCAGTGACATGACGCTCTAACGTGGAAGGTTTCACAGTGGAACAATACAAAAGCAAGTAGTAAGTTAAATTTAGACCTGCTTTAACAACTGAATGAATGTACAGTATCTGAACACGTGTCTAAACTCACTGATGCATCCACTCATTGACTTTCATTTAAACTCTTTACTATTTAGCTTGTCTCTATAGAATATTAGAAATAACCCTTTGGGGGATCCTTTGGGTCACTGAGGGCAACGGCTCTTCTGTTTATATGTCCTTGTTGTTTCCAGTGTTCAGCCTGCAGCGGCCATATGTCAGTATCATGACTGAGAAGTGTCGATCATTCGCAGAAGGGCAATAATTTAAAGTTCAGACCAACAGATATCAGTGACCAAAGGGAGAAACGGTTTCTTTTTTTTTTCTTTTAATTCGACAACACTTGAGATTAATGTTTGTGGATATGTTGCTTTTGTCTCTTATTTTTCTGTCTGAAGCGAAACACAGAATTTTCTGATGTTGATGGAGTTCCTGCTGTTTTTACCACCTCAGTGTGAAATTGCAAGACAAATGTGTAGCACTAATTTCAAAATGTTGTATCACAATAAGTTTTATATTCAAAGTGAGATCCCGTAACTTGTGATGGGGAATTTCCACGAGCGGCCATACAACTGGCTGACTGATGTGTTTGACACCTCAGTGGCTCATCTGGTAGGGTGCGTACCACATAAACTTAATCCTAACCGGAGCGGCCATGGGTTTGAGTCCAACCTGCAGCCCTTTGCTACATGTCATCCCCTCTCTCTCTCTCTCTCCCTGACTTTCCTGTGTGTGTCTCTTTCTCTATGTTCTATCACAAGGAAGGCAAAAATACAAAAAAAAAATTACTTTAAACTCTCCAAGATCTGTATTAACATTGTAGAACTCCACACATACGTCATTAAAAGTAATGTCAGTCATTGCATAACATTTACTTAAAATGGATATTAATGAATTGCTTTAAAACAGATATAAGAGGTCATTAGTCCAAATTAAATTCATTGAAAACTCTTAAACCAGTGATGACTCACTGAAACCAATCTGACTGATGTGGCCACATTTCAGTGCGCACACATTAACTGACACAAATGAACCTCTGTTAACACATCCCATCCTGATATCTGTGCAATCCCGCTTTGAATGTGTATGCAGTAATGAGTGAGTTGCACCTCAAACACTGTGACAAAACACATGCAAACTGTTACTCCAGCCTGGTGCATCTGTTTGATAAATACAGCAAATGTATTTCAGGCTAAATGTGTCACATCTGCACCTGAAAACCAGGTGCAAATACTTAGTACAGCTGTCCTAGAGTTGTGTTTTTGGTCTGATCACCCAAGATCACATGAGCTGAGAAATCCCACTATTGCTTTCAATGGGCAGTTTTAGTGTTGCATGATATATGTAACAGTACAGTGTCAAGTAATCCAATTAATATCCAATTAATGTCCATTTTAGATTTTAATATTAGGTGTTAATGTCACATGATGATGGTAACTCATAAATCCAACTCCAGTGATTCTAGCAGAAATTAAATAAAACATCAGCACTGCTGTGGATACTTCCCACCGTGCCCTCATTTAACTTCACTTCTATTCTATGTGACAGTAGCAGTGTGCAGCCCTGTTTCTCCTGCCAGCTCCTGCCATCCTGCTCCGATCATTCAATGTGTGTGTATTTCATAACCTCATGCAAAGATGTATTTGTGATCATAAATCCCTGCATTTTATGTGTTGAGCACGCTTTTAGTGCGTGACCCTCTGCAGCCATGGTTTTTTAGTTTTAAGTGTCAAGGGAATGTGAGGGGAAAGTGTGTGTGTGGTGACTCTCTGCTTGCTCAGCTCTCTCTGGTGGACTGTGGGCGAGGTGAGGCTACAGTCAGCAAGGTCTACTCACCCTGAGGGCAGGGACAACCCCTGACAGATACAACCTACACCATCTCCGCACAGGGGCCCGCACACACACACCTACTCACATAAATGGTCAGGTTATACTTGGATATACACACAAATCCCCATGCATGCAATCACTGGCAAACTTAGGGTCACTGATCGTAACATTACTGAACTAATGAAGCTGGTACAGAGTAGGCCTCAGGCAATGGGCCCTGGCCCTGAAAAGATGCAAGCTTAGTGTCACTTTTAATCCCAAAACATAAGCAAAGTTCCACAAAACAAAGCAAAGAAAAAGATTTGCAGACGGAAATCAAAGACATAAGCGATTCAGAGAATGATAAAGTAAAAAGACAATGTTCTGCATAATTAAATGTACACATCCACAGTCCAACTCCCCAGTGTTCTGCTCTTGGCCTGGGTCACAGCAACAAAGTGTGTCTGAATTCCACACTACACACGAACCTCAAAGCTTTTCACAAATTCAACACATCGGACAGATTTCACATTAGAGCAGAGAAGCTTCAGAGTGAACAACATGTTGAACCATAAGGTGAATGAGCTACAACAGCAGAAGACCACGTCAGGTTCCACTTCCTGTCACCAAGAACAGAAACCTGAGGCTGCAGTGGACAGAGACTCACCAACACTGGACAGTTGAAGGAGGATTTGTGCTGAAGCAGCTGGTGGTAGAGTCAGAGTTTGAATCCGAACCTGCCTTGTGTCAACAGTCCAGACTGGTGGTGGTGGTGTGATGGTGTGGGGGAATGTTTTCTTCTTAATACCAATCAGTTTCAGTCTGTCTGAGTATTGTCCATGACCATGTTCATCCCTTCATGGCCACAATTTACCATCTTCTAATGGCTCCTTCAAGCAGGAAAAAATGCCATGTCACAAAGTGAAAAGTTATCTCAAACTGATTTCATGGCCATGACAGTGAGTTCAGTGAACTTCAGTCTGAATCCAGTAGAAGACCTTTTGAGATGAGGTAGAACAGGAATTTGGCAGCATAGATGTGCAGCTGACAAATCTTTAGACATGATGTGATGCAGTCAATGTCAACATGCAGCGGAATCTCAAAGGAAACTTTCCAACGTCTTGAGGAATCCATGAAATGAAGAAGTGAGGCAAAGGAAAGGGAGGCCGTACCCAGTATTCACTCCCAGTGTTCCTAAGAAAGTGCTCTGAGTGTATAAAGACACAGGAAGCCTCAGATACCACCCTGACAAACTGAAGATGGATGAAAACCCCGGAGGGAATCGGGGAGGGCATGTTGGAGAAGAGCCGTGTGATGACAATGACAGGTGCTTGCTGCTGATGGCTTTGTCACATTAAACGCCCACTAGGAAAAGGAAAGGGTTTTTGCCCTCTGAACCACAGTTAGCCTTTAACTCTGCAGGAAGTGTTTGGTGTCATTCACAGCAGCTTAAAACCGAAATGAAAAATAAGTGTTAACTCTGAATAACTGAAGGGTATTTCTGTTAAAATGAAAAATCAGCCTGTGAAGAGTACATTACATTATTCTGCATTTAGCATGGCGATGAGTGGAAAAAATTGGAAAACAGAGAGACCATACCAAAGTATGATGAGATATATTTATAAAATAGGGGACAAATAAAAGTGAAATATAATTGCTGAATTTCAAATTGCAGTCCTTGACACCGTCACAGCACCGGCTCCTACTTTGCTGATAGTTAAAGGGGCTATTTGATTTATCTCTGCCACCGAACGCGGTTTCTTGCTGGGACCGAATGGTGATGATCACCTGCCAAGAGCTTCAGACATCATTACATTTACAATACTATAGGTTATAATACGGCCTCTGATGAGCGCTACTTCTTGAAGGCAGCCTGGTCATTACAGTAACTCACTACCGGAAAGTGACAAGACGGTTTCCCAGCTCTGGAGACAGCTGTTGGTGAGTAAACGACTGAAGGTTTGATGCTGAACTCTCTTCTAGACTGTAAGTTTTGCTATTGCTACATAGTCAACATTAGCATTAACAGCTGTTTACTTACCAACTAGCTCCTTTTTAAGGAAAGCATTGACAAGTGGCACAGTGAGCTATACAAACTCATTCACTTGACATGAAACTGCTTCTTTAAAACTGTGATTTGCAGTGCATTGGTGGCTCACCTGGCAGAGCACGTACCATAAAGGCTTAGTCCTAACAGTGGCCTGGGTTTGAATCTGACTCAGGCCCTTTGCTGCATGGCATCCCCTCTCTCTCTTCCCTAACTGTTCTGTCTCTCTCTCACTGTCCCTGTAATAACAAAGCAAAAAAAAAAAAAAAAAACTAAACTAAAAACTTCATGATTCAAAGAAGTCCTAATACACAATGTAGCACCTTGCATTGCTGCTGTGGAGGAAGTGGTGCATAGAGGTAATTTAGGCAACTCTGCTAGCATTCACCACTGGAGAAGAGAACGTCACAGCAGCACATGGTGAAGTAACAGTACATACGTTTCCCTGCTCCTTCCTTGGTGCTGCTCTGCCTTTCCTTTTAATCACCCTTCCATATGTCTATTAGATTTGCTGTTCAGTTATTTTGAGACAAGACTGACTGAGTGTAAAAGTTTAAAACTTGCTGTGCTGCTCTGTGCACAGTAAAATTCAGCTGACAACATACAGTTGTGATCAGGACTGTTCTGACCATCAGTGCTAAAGAGCAGCTCTAATAGGGACACCACTCTTCCCTTTACCATGGGACTTTTTTTCGTCAAGGTTGCAGCAGTACACAATGTATTGCATTAGTGGAATAAGGTTGTAGTTAATTTCTTGGTCAGTGAAGTGGGCACTTGAGTGGTAGTGTAAAGGAGAGTCTCTTCAATCACTCACCCACCCTGCCTGCTGATCCAACTGTTAGCACTATGGAAATGAACTGCTTCCTATACTCTTTGGCTTTATTAGATCCTCCTACACTTTTGGAGTGTATCAATCTGAAATGCATTTTCTAAATTTATTTTGTGATATAGTAACAAAAAAACATAATCATGCAAATGTATTACATAATGTGTGATCGAGCTTGAGAAACTGGTGCTAATCTGTAGAGTGTTGGTGAAAAATAATGTTTATCGTCTTTGTTTCTGTGCAACTCAACACATTTACTATTGACTTTAAGTGTATAAGAAGATAGGTGGCCTTGCTCCATCCATTATTCTGCGTGTGCTTTCTGCATTAGATCACCAAATTATGGCCGGAGTAATGTAAGAAACACTTCAACAGTTTTGAAATGTGAAGTTTGGTGAATTTATTCTTATGAATCGACATTAAAGTGTCAGTGTCCACAACAGACCAAGGAGACCATGATGATAAGATGATTAGTGGTGCATGTGACATTGATGGAAGCTGGACTCCAACTGCGAGATAAGCTATAAGTCAGATGACCATGTTATGACTGGGTGTGGGTGGAGTGGCCCTGATCCTGTCGCCGGTATAACTGCAGCTCACTCATGCAGTCAGAAAAACAGCACACTCAGACAGGTGACAAATTAAAAAAAAAGGTAAAAACAACATCTCTGACCTCTACTGAAGAGATGGATAGCGTTCTTCTGGAAGATATTCCCTCATTTGGTGTTTTGATGATGATAGTGGAGAGCGCCGTCGAACATGTCAGTCCGAAACCTCCCATAGGTGTTCACTTGGGTTCAGATCTGGTGACTGTGAAGGCCAAACATGATTCACATTATTTTCATACTCATCGAACAGCTCAGTGACCCCTCCTGCCTTATGGATGGGGGCTGTGTCATCCAGTTTCTCTTCTCATTTTTCTGGTCTGTCCTTTAATGTCTGTATATATGATATAATAATTTTTTTTTTTTTTTAAAAGGAGAGGAAAAAAAAACAGATGTCAGGGAGCAGCCTTAGGACCAAAGCAACATTTTAATAGCTTTATTGTGCTGACTTTAATGAAAATGTAAGAATAATACATGGTTTGTCAAACTCTTTTTCGCCAACTGACGACAATTAAATGTCAGAGCGATGTCACATGTCAGAGAGCAGATGTTGTAAGACACCATAATCATCTGGATGACTGCTGACTCACACAGACCCTAGACATAAATGCAGTAATTGCAGTAAAGTAGAGCTAACGCAGTGTAATATCACCAGCAGTTAGACACACATGTTTAAATTACTGTGGCTGTCAGAGATGAGAAACATGAGACAGAGAGATGCAATCACTACACTGTCTGTGTCACAGGGCCTAATAGGCTGTTGGTGAGCAGCAGTGACTGTTGATAAAAAAACCTTAGCATTAGAGGAAGCCCCAAAATGAATAATTCAACACTTGTTATCATTTTGGGAGTGTCAGTGGAAGAAGATCATTCATGAGACTGATGAACAGTCTTGGTGTCAGGATCAATTAGCTTAGCTTAGCATAAAGTCTGTAAGCAGGATGGTGAAGTTAAACAAGACAGAGTGTTTACAGCTATGCTTTTGGCTGTCTGAGATTGTATTTCAGAAAAGCTGTGCTTTGGGCTGAATGCTAATATCAGCATGCTAACATACTGCAAATACCATTTCTAATATGCTGATGTTATCGAAGTATCATGCAGTGTTAGGCAAATAACAGCCCATGAGCCAAATCCAGTGCTCCTGAAAAATTCCAGACATAAGCTGAGGTTTTTACTTTAGTTAAATAAAAATATGTGTATGATTTTTAAGAAATGTAGATGAAAATGTAAATATTAAGTTTCATGTTAATCCCCAAAAATATGATTTGGTAATCTCTGTAGTCTTGTAGTGAAACAGAAAATACAACTGCATAAGAATCATTCTTTGCTGTCAGCTGCCCAGTTTTATCATTCACCTTAGAGTATATACACCATCTGTCAAGATTTTTGATGGATAACCCCCAATTGTTTAGAGGTCACCAAGGGGCACCAAGCTGATGTATGAGGGGGTTATGTATAATACCTTTATGAAACTTTAAATGGCTGAATGGGTTTAAAGGAATAGTTCTTAAAGCATATTACCTTAAGAGTTCTCCCCCGCAATTCCTGCGTCACTCTGTCACACACACAACTCACACACACACACTTTTTCATAAAGCATAAAAGTCTTTATTGTAAAAAAAATAAAGTTTAACAATTTACTCGGGTATAAAATGCATGTTCTCCTGCGTGCATCAGACGCAGGATTCACTGAAAACAGACAACGCTGAAGAGATGAGCCACGGTATGAGAACTTTATTTTACCACCCCCGTTATCGTTTGAAGAAATAAAAAAAAGTTTAAATATAGCATTTATTTATTTTAAAAAATAAAGTTTCCGCAGAGGTTCACCATCTTCCTCTACAAAACAGAGACAACACATCTACCCAGCCCATCGGACGAACAAGTGCCTGTGGCAAGGAGACTGATCACAGGTAGGCTTAGTACATTTTATTTATGGCGCATGATATAAAATACACGTAACCTATAATGAGATAAGACGAATCAATAAATACTAAAGCTAAAAGAACATGACACGAGGAATTAAAACATTTCCCCTCACCGTCTTTCATCACAGAGGGGATACCGAGGAGAAATTTGATTCGTCAGCCCAGAAGAGGGCGAAGAGGACCTCCCTA
>NW_019525485.1:1621850-1622582 GCF_002814215.2 Seriola lalandi dorsalis
CTCTTATTTCTGATTGAGAAATTCTGCATCAGGTCTTGAGCCCCGCCCACCACCTGCTGGCTCCAGGTGGACAGGTGAAAGAGCAGAGAGTATGTGTGTACTGACAAGGTTTCAGGTTTATTTAGCCCCACCCCCCGTCCTTACAAGTTGACAGGATTGGTTCCTTAGGTTTGTGATGTATGAAACCCTGGCATTGGTTCACTGCAGCTCAAGGTGGAAACACTCAGTCATGGTGTTGCTGATTATTTCACTCATCATATGTCTTGTATTATATAAAAACAACATATGGATGTTAACTCAGTTAAAAATTAGATTTTTATCTGAGGGTGTCTTTAAGATAGTAAGCCTTTTTTAGGAGCTGTGAAAAACTGTTGGGAACAAGAGTAGGGGTGACATAAAATGACTATTGATTCACCTGAAATGAGAGATGTGCAGTGTAGGATCACCCATCCCTAGCTAATGCAGCTACAAGTAAAATTGGATTGAAACTCTTTGTTTTTTTTTTTTCATATTCTTAATACTTTTCTTCTAGAATGGATGTGAAATAGGTGTTAAATTGCATTATTATAGTTGTCTAAAAAGGGTCTATGTTGAATCCTGCAGAAACCCCAATTATTTCTGCTTCTGGCTGTACTCAGTACTCTCTGTACTCTGTACTTTTAATATTGCCCTGTTCCATCCCACTTGAGTTGGTAGCCTAAAACTAACAACTTTCTTCTTGGTCTTTTTTTT
>NW_019525485.1:1622632-1623790 GCF_002814215.2 Seriola lalandi dorsalis
TATACACCATCTGTCAAGATTTTTGATGGATAACCCCCAATTGTTTAGAGGTCACCAAGGGGCACCAAGCTGATGTATGAGGGGGTTATGTATAATACCTTTATGAAACTTTAAATGGCTGAATGGGTTTAAAGGAATAGTTCTTAAAGCATATTACCTTAAGAGTTCTCCCCCGCAATTCCTGCGTCACTCTGTCACACACACAACTCACACACACACACTTTTTCATAAAGCATAAAAGTCTTTATTGTAAAAAAAATAAAGTTTAACAATTTACTCGGGTATAAAATGCATGTTCTCCTGCGTGCATCAGACGCAGGATTCACTGAAAACAGACAACGCTGAAGAGATGAGCCACGGTATGAGAACTTTATTTTACCACCCCCGTTATCGTTTGAAGAAATAAAAAAAAGTTTAAATATAGCATTTATTTATTTTAAAAAATAAAGTTTCCGCAGAGGTTCACCATCTTCCTCTACAAAACAGAGACAACACATCTACCCAGCCCATCGGACGAACAAGTGCCTGTGGCAAGGAGACTGATCACAGGTAGGCTTAGTACATTTTATTTATGGCGCATGATATAAAATACACGTAACCTATAATGAGATAAGACGAATCAATAAATACTAAAGCTAAAAGAACATGACACGAGGAATTAAAACATTTCCCCTCACCGTCTTTCATCACAGAGGGGATACCGAGGAGAAATTTGATTCGTCAGCCCAGAAGAGGGCGAAGAGGACCTCCCTAACTACGTCGGAGAAGCTCAAGAACCCACTCCATCGATCCTCAGTGTCTGTGTGCGAGCAATCACAGAGTCATTTTACAGTTGGGTCAGGGTCTTTTGTCCGCTTTCATCGCTTTGTGTGAGAAGTTGTAAAGTAAGGTGTGACATTTCAGCATGGCAAAATAATTTTTTTTTTTTACGATTTTTCTCAGTCTGACATGGTTCCAACGGAATTAGAGAAATATGTAGAGGAACTGAACCATATTCCACCCGCTTTTGCAGTAGACGATAGTATAGCCAACATACCTAAAAATTCCCCAGAATCTGATCCTTTTGCGGAAATCCAACAAATCTGCAATACAGAAAATGATTTCCAACCTTTAGAAGATGCTCTCAGACTAATCGAACAAATACCGTCACCCACCCCC
>NW_019525485.1:1623840-1624728 GCF_002814215.2 Seriola lalandi dorsalis
AAAAAAAAAAAAAAAAAGCAACATCTGTACTTCGTAGACAATAGGAACGATCATCTCTGCTTCGTCATCAGCTTAGCTCATCTCATCGACCCTCAACTCACGGACAGAAAGGCCGAGGAACGAGGAGGAGAGTTGCAACGTCTCGCCGGTCTGAGTGATCAGACACCTGTGACTTTTAGCGATGTAGGCAAGTCAGAAAATATTGTTAAACGTAAAATTTCTCAATTTGAAACTGACTTTTCTGATCAGTCTAATCCCGTTTCTATTTATATTCCAAAACCATTAATACGGAATAAAAAATCTGAAAGCTTTTATAGTGGCCAAGTACGTCTGTCATTATTGCTACAGAAGCTACGAAAATCCCCAATCGCATCATTGCAAAGGTTTCTGCTCCGTCTGCAACGACCCCGCCTGCGTTAAGCAAAAGTTAGCGCCCGTACTCTGCGGCGACTGTCACAGGACGTGTTGCACGCCCTTGTTTTACTAGACACAAAGAACCTAAACAAGCGCCAGTGCATCAAACATACATCAGCACTTGTGATCTGATAAAAAGATGCCAGGAATGCAAAAAAATGTACCGTGTTGCTATTAGTAACGGTATCGATCGTCACGAGTGTGAGAAGCCTAAATGTAAAATCTGCGGTGAGAAATTGCCCGGCGTCTAAGTGTTCCACCAGCCACACGACACAGCGAGAAATTGATTTTCTACGACTTTGAAACATCTGTCAATCAGGACGGCACCCACGTCCCTTTTCTGGTGTGTACAAAAACACTGAAGGGCCTGGAGTGGGCCTATTACGGTCTACGGTGCACCAGAGACTTTGTCCTGCATTTCAGAAGACCATTTTACCGGGGAACTAAGTTCTTAGCCCACAACGTGAAAGGTTT
>NW_019525485.1:1624778-1629313 GCF_002814215.2 Seriola lalandi dorsalis
GATGCGTCGCTCGCTCCCTCTCCTCACGCCCTGCCGATAGAGACCGATAATGAGCCCATTTCCCCTGCCTCGCACGCCGCTCATACGAGCGTGTGATTCGAACCTCGCTCAACAGAGCGGGGGAATTTTGGGGCGGGAGGTAGAGCCGTGCAGAACGCTATCCCGCGACCGTTTCAACAATCTAGAAATGAGACAAGTTTTTACTGTACCACCTCCTAGAAACATGCCTGATCTAGCTCAATTTTACCAAGATGTCGTCCAGATCCTCAAGGAGTTGCAACGTCTCGCCGGTCTGAGTGATCAGACACCTGTGACTTTTAGCGATGTAGGCAAGTTAGAAAATATTGTTAAACGTAAAATTTCTCAATTTGAAACTGACTTTTCTGATCAGTCTAATCCCGTTTCTATTTATATTCCAAAACCATTAATACGGAATAAAAAATCTGAAAGCCTTTATAGGGGCCAAGTACGTCTGTCATTATTGCTACAGAAGCTACGAAAATCCCCAATCGCATCTGCTCCGTCTGCAACGACCCCGCCTGCGTTAAGCAAAAGTTAGCGCCCGTACTCTGCGGCGACTGTCACAGGACGTGTTGCACGCCCTTGTTTTACTAGACACAAAGAACCTAAACAAGCGCCCGTGCATCAAACATACATCAGCACTTGTGATCTGATAAAAAGATGCCAGGAATGCAAAAAAATGTACCGTGTTGCTATTAGTAACGGTATCGATCGTCACGAGTGTGAGAAGCCTAAATGTAAAATCTGCGGTGAGAAATTGCCCGGCGTCTAAGTGTTCCACCAGCCACACGACACAGCGAGAAATTGATTTTCTACGACTTTGAAACATCTGTCAATCAGGACGGCACCCACGTCCCTTTTCTGGTGTGTACAAAAACACTGAAGGGCCTGGAGTGGGCCTATTACGGTCTACGGTGCACCAGAGACTTTGTCCTGCATTTCAGAAGACCATTTTACCGGGGAACTAAGTTCTTAGCCCACAACGTGAAAGGTTTCCACAGCTACTTGGTTCTTAACAGCATGGTAGAGCTGGGTTTAGAACCCTCTCTCATCATGCAAGGAAGTAAAATCCTCTGCTTCACAGATACCAATTATGACTTATGAATTATGAATTTATCGACTCTGTGTTTCCTCACCATGCCTCTCAGCGCTATGCCCAAAGCGTTAGGTTTCAGCGATAAAACCAAGGGCTACTTCCCTCACAGGTTCAGCTCCAAGGAGCGCTTAAAGTACAACGGATCCTACCCGCCTGAGAGCGATTATGGCGTAGAAAGCATGACGGCTCAGAGGCGGGAAGAGTTCCGCGGCTGGCCTCCATCCAGTGGTTAGAGTGGGTAGCACGCAGCCAAAACATCTTTATCCAGCATGCCTTAAACAGGGGAGAAAAACAGATCGGCCCTTACTTTGCAGACGGCTACGCCGAAATCAACGGTGAAAAGTACGTTTGGGAGTTTCTGGGATGCTTTTACCACGGCTGTCCGACGTGTTTTCAACCTCACGAAACCTGTCCCCTGACCGGGGCCCCCTTCAAGCTTCACACGGCCACCATGGAGAAATTACAGAAGCTAAAGTGTGTTTACGGCGTCCGCACAGTCGTCATGAGAGAACACGAGTGGACGGAGATGAAAAAAATCCCACCTCGGGGTGAAAAAGTTTCACAACGACTTTGAGGCTCCCGAACCTCTTTCCCCTCGTCACGCTCTTTACGGAGGCAGGATGAGCGACGTGAGACTGAGCTACACTGCGGCACCTAACGAAAGCGTGCGATACGTGGACGTCAGTTCTCTGTACCCGTATGTCTGTAGCTTTTCTTACCCGCATTTGTCCACATTTGGACAGGTTGATGGTCAAACGGGTCCAAACCAGTCTATAAAATAGAGCCTGTACTGTACCCAACAACCCACACACAACTTTGTTCATTAACCTCTGAAAGGTTGCTTTAGCAATTCACAGTCCAAATGGCATGATGGTAAGTACAAGCCTGATGGTGTCACAAAAGCACTAATTTCCCTGTCCTGTCCCCGTCCCATCTCCGCCTTAATAGTGATGTTGTGAAACTTTTCAAATGGATACCTACCCATTACCAGAACGCATTCATGCCAAGAAAATCCAGTGCAGCACATTATGGATTTTACGACTCCAGCATGGTCATCACAGCAGTGTTGAGTTTCATGTTCACAGTTGTTGTGTAAGCAGCAGAATACAACATTACTTATGGTAAACATCTTCTTCTTGTGGGTGTCCAATGTGATTTTCCAGCGGAGTGTATTCCCCTATGACAGGTCGATAGCCGTGCGAGTTAATGGCTCTTGAGAATTTGAGAGGGGTGTGACGATTGCAGTGGACTGATGCAGTTGTCTGGTAGTGTGGCCGAGTGGTCTAAGGCGCTGCGTTCAAGCTGGGGAACATTCGTCCGTCAAAGAGGGGGAAGAAGGGGGGAGAAGAGGGAAGGAATGAGAAAGAAAGAGAACAGAAGTGAACATTTTATATCCATGAGTACTTGATGGATGCATTTCTTGCTGCCTGAAGCCAGGTAGCAAGCTTTTCATGTTTTTAAAGGTTTTGGACAGCCCATGGACGGGATTCGAACCCGCGACTGTTAAAATGCTCTATTTCGATCTGTATCAGAATCCTTAAATTGTTTAACTACATGCAAGGATCACCTGGCATCTTTTTAGAAATGTTGATATTTTCATGTTAAGAAATTTCTTATACATATTTCTCTATATTTCATATACATATATTTCCTTCAGTGTAATGATGATAATGAATAATGATTCTTTTTTTTTCTTTTCCCACCTACCTGAAGAAAAGGACTGCACGGGGTTCATCGCATGACCTGGGTACCAGATCTTTGCATTGCTGACCGTCATTCTGAAAATTTTCTTCATGGATATCAGAGACCACCCCCCATATTTACAACCGGAAATTCCTTATATGCATGTTTGTTTTTCTATGTTTCATATTTTTTTGTCTATTATTTGTGTGTTATTTAACTTGTAAATAGCATACCATGTTACTATGATTGAGTGTTGTTGTCGTCATCATCATTATTTATATGCATCATATTGTCATTATTATTGCTGTTGTTGTTGTTGTTGTTGTGCTGTTTTCAACAAACTGTCATTAAAAACACTGGTTGTAAATTGCTCTACATCAGTTTTATTTCTTTACAGAAACGGAATCAATGACAGACTTTTGAACAATGTCATTAAAAGAGAACACGAATCATATAATTATAGCAGAACACAAATTTCAAATACAAATCTTTTTCCATATTTTACATTAAACAGGATAAAATATCAATACTTTTATAAACAATTTTTTAAACAATTTACAATAAAACTATTATTTACAATTAACTATTTACAAAACATTTTACATTATTATCATTATTATTGTTTAGAACCTTTCTCATTTCCTCCAGCCATTGGTCCTTTGGCTGTGATTCTGTAATTGGGCAATGCACCCTGCCACGCCACTGGCTGTGTCCGGTCTCAGCAGTTCGGAACTGCCCACACTTTTTGCACGTATTTGCCTCGACAGTTCGTCTGTACGGCCTCTTTAGGGTGGCCCCAGTTTCTACTGTGGCAGGTGAACTGGGATGTGGGTTGGTGCCCTGACCAGCTGCCCCAGGAAGGACTAACTGAACCACTCCAGCTGGTGTGACAACCTGTGGTCCAAGAAACGGTCCTGGTGCTGGGAGTGTAGCAACCAACTGCCTCATCACCGGTCCCCTTGGCAAGATGGGACGTGGGCGCTGACCAACTGCTGCCTGCCTCTGTTGTGCCTGGCCTGCTGTACTTGTCGGCAGCCGGTACCGATGTTCTTCCTTTGCCTGGATGGGTTCCTGGTTGTAGACACCGCTTGGCTGAGGTGGGAAGTGCCAGAGCTTCAGGTGGTCTTGAAGCTCCAGTTTTCCCCTGGGCCCCATCTTGAAGAGCATCTTCAGAATCCATTTGTGGTCTTCAGGTGGCAAGCCTTCTGACCACAAACTGGGCAGCTGAGGTGTCGAAGGTGCTTCTGTGCTGGAGTCAGCAGTCTTTGAAATAGATAAAACATAACATAAACAACAAAACATAAGTATATTTTATACTGGTAAGAAAAAAGACACTGCCAATGATCTACACGAAAATGAAATGATATATTACTTACAGGCAGAGAGGCACACGCTGCAGTGCAATTCTGGACAGGGACTGAAGCTCGAACTGTCTCAGGGACTGGAGCCTCTAGGAGAATAAGATTTGTTAAAATGAAATCACAATTTACAACACAATCAAACCTTAAACTATTATTTCATATAGCCAATATTTTTAGGTTTCATTTGTCATTTCTGATATGAATAGCTTTTGATACTGTTCATACCCTTGCAGAAAAAAAATAATGGGTCGAAATACAAATACTTAAACTGTATTTGAAAAGTGTGTTGTATCATTACTTACTGGGACAACAATGCTGGCTGGAGAACTGGTGGTTGGCTCGGTGGGATCGGTGACTTGGGTCTGTAAAACATT
>NW_019525485.1:1629347-1629887 GCF_002814215.2 Seriola lalandi dorsalis
CCCTAGACCGATAATGAGCCCATTTCCCCTGCCTCGCACGCCGCTCATACGAGCGTGTGAATCAAACCTCGCTCAACAGAGCGGGGGAATTTTGGGGCGGGAGGTAGAGCCGTGCAGAACGCTATCCCGCGACCGTTTCAACAATCTAGAAATGAGACAAGTTTTTACTGTACCACCTCCTAGAAACATGCCTGATCTAGCTCAATTTTACCAAGATGTCGTCCAGATCCTCAAGGATCTGGCCGAAGTGAAATGAAAGGCTTAACGTAACGATGTTATACAGTTAGAAATAAAAGGCGAAAACATGCAAAATCATGTTAATATGACCGTCGACGATGCCGGTGAAGCTATCCTGCCGGCTTTTGAAGGTTTACTAGAACGCTTAGTGTAATCCAACACAGATACAGCCTCAGTCACTAACCTTGAATTAATCGTTCAGGTGGTGCGAAACCCCAGAGGGGGTAAGAAACGAAAAGCGGTCAAAACTTTAGACTGTGAAATAATAAATTAAAAAAAAAAAAAAAAAAAAAAAAAAAAAAA
>NW_019525485.1:1629937-1631650 GCF_002814215.2 Seriola lalandi dorsalis
ATGTGACATCCTTGGACACTTCTCAATCTAAAAATAACAGTTATACATTTGATTGAATTTCAGACAGCTTAAATCATTGCTTTTCATTCGTGTATTTAGAGTTGAGATGTAAATGATTCTCAGATGTAAATGATGATGCTCATAACATGTTTATTAATTCATAGGAACCCTGTCTTTTATTGTATTTTATAGAAGCCATAATGTTATTGTAAAGTTATTGTGAGAGTATATATAGTATATACACCTTTTGATACAGGTCATGCCACTTCTTCTGCCTGGGAGCTGGCCTGTTTCCCTGGCTGGCAGGCCAGGCCCCGGTGCTGGCAAATTTCCTCAGGCGTGACAT
This sequence comes from Seriola lalandi dorsalis, assembly GCF_002814215.2. Classification (NCBI taxonomy): domain Eukaryota; kingdom Metazoa; phylum Chordata; class Actinopteri; order Carangiformes; family Carangidae; genus Seriola; species Seriola lalandi. Next base: position 1,630,284 of record NW_019525485.1, read on the forward strand.
CCACTCTGAGTCTGTCATCGCTTTGTGGGATTTTGCCTTTGGTGACATAAAAGCATGAACATTTTTAAAATGCATGAAAACAACATGAGTGCATGACAATGAGGGCAGGTTCATTGGCCTTTTAATATTGTAATAACCCTATAAAACCCCAGGGGTGGCATAAAAGTATTTTCCTGGTGAAAGCTGGAAATTTTGTCATTGTAGATTCCAAAGTGAATCAAAATGGCAGCATGACACAACGACGTTCACTTTACTTGCATGTTACGTCAAACAGTACTGTAAATACTGTAAATGTGTAAATACTCACCATTCACTGTATTCACGGAGAACCCGCCAAAAACCCACTTAAGATAACTCTGTAATGATTTAATAAAACTTACCATATAACGGAGCGCGTTTGTAACGTAAATAGCCAAATAAATAAACATAAATAAACATGACACAACAGTAAATCATTTTTACACTTAAAGTTTTATCATATGGCAACTGTAATAAATGTGTAAATATACTCACCATGTCGATAAATTAGTGTAAAGCGTTCCTAGCGTTTGAATGACTTTCGGAATAACTGTTTTTGGTGAACGCCCCCCTTAGAAAAAAACGTACCTTTGCTCCAACATTTCTGTGTCGTGATTGGTCAAATGTTGGAAATGTTGGAGCTGCGGGAAGAATCCACGACGCCGATTGGCTGACGAATGTTGGAGCCCGCGAACGTGATTGGCTCTCGCGTCCAACATTTCCCCGGCCGATCCTTCGGCAGCTGGCGTTCTAAGGCTCCAGTCTTTCAGGAGGCGTGGGTTCAAATCCCACCACTGCCAATGTGCTCCCTTTTAGAAGAACTGCTTAAAGTCCTACTTAGTTGACAGAACACAGTGGCCCTCATTTATCAAACGAACGTACGGCAGAAAACCGTGCGTGCGACCGTTTCCACGCAAGCTTCGGCATTTATCAATTTGGACGTGAGCGGACGCTACGATCAGATCTCACGTCAGGTCTGAGCTCGTGTGCGCAAATCTGGATTTGCGGTGCAGCACAGCAAAATCTGGCTGAGTCTGAAAATAATTAAACAAACCTCAGCTGTCATTAGCATGTCACATATTTAGAACAGATCAAAACGGATTCTTAAAACGAATAAAACAAGATTGAAAATTTGAATTTTAAAAAAGCCCACGTTTTTTACTGATTCCATTTTTTTACAATATGATAGGCTAAATAGCCTAACATGACATCTAATTATTGCTCATTAAAATTTGAAATAATAATAAATACAAGCAGAAATGTGTGTTTGCAAATTAACTCATGGCAAAATTGTGTAATTGTTTTTTGTTTTTTCCGATGGGTGTGACACAACTGGAACAACAATTAAA
>NW_019525485.1:1631700-1633241 GCF_002814215.2 Seriola lalandi dorsalis
CAGTCTAAGTAACTTGTATTAAAAACTCAAATTAAACAGTTGCTATTTGATCTCTACTTACCTTTGTTACTTTGCTGGCAGCACAGAGGTTTGGCTTTGCTGCCGCGACATGCGCACCACCAAATCTTGGCTTGTTAAACTGAAAGGCAACAAAGCAAAGGGCCATGTCATGAGAGGGCTATATTGTCAAACTATCATTCAGTGAACAAAATATTTATAGTCAATTTGTGAAGAGTGTGAATAATTTTCTAAATACCATGGCCAAATTCAGTGTTGGTCACTTCTTATGAACCACACCGGCTGCTGAACCTTGTTGCTCCACGGCGCCAAGGAGAACAGGACTCGCTGTTGCTGTCTGCTGCCCCGTGGATCCCTGGGCAACATTCGCTGCAGCTGGCTGTTGCTGTAAGATAGAGTAGAAACATCACTAATTAGTTTGTGAACCTTTTTATAAATATACACTGATATATAATACCATTGACAAATTCCGTGTTGGTTGCTTCTTATGAACCTCGCCGCCTGCTGAACTTTGTTGCTCCGTGGCACCGTGGAGAACTGGACCCGCCGTCTGTTGCCCTGCCGATCCCTGTGCAACATTTGCTGCAGCTGGCTGTTGTTTTATGACAGAGTAGACATGCCACTAATTAGTTTGTGAACATATGTGTGTACACGCTAACTGAGGTGTAAATTGACCAGTGTTACCTTCTGAGTGTGGAATCCACATGTACATGTCCTCACACCACCGAACAAAGATCTCTGTCCATGTGACATCCTTGGACACTTCTCAATCTAAAAATAACAGTTATACATTTGATTGAATTTCAGACAGCTTAAATCATTGCTTTTCATTCGTGTATTTAGAGTTGAAGATGTGTATAAGAGACAGAACATATTCTCTCCCACCATCATCACACTGCTCATTTCATTATTATTTTCATCTTTATGATGATTACATGTTGCATTTACTTTGTAGATAGTAGTTTAGTTAATAAACTCCTTTTATTTACACCCAGTTGTTGTCCTGTTGTATCAATCTCATATTAGAAGCCATGACTTCTCGATTCAATGGGTCTCCAGTCTCTACGTCAAAAGAATACATTTATCAATGAAGTAATTCATTGTTGTCCTCCCAGAGGACTGGTGCCCCATTTCAACGAGAGCAAATTCTAAATTATGGTGTTAACGCTACACCATATAAAGAGTGAAAATAAATTCAAATCTGGGTCTGATGCTAATCTACTCTTATTTCTGATTGAGAAATTCTGCATCAGGTCTTGAGCCCCGCCCACCACCTGCTGGCTCCAGGTGGACAGGTGAAAGAGCAGAGAGTATGTGTGTACTGACAAGGTTTCAGGTTTATTTAGCCCCACCCCCCGTCCTTACAAGTTGACAGGATTGGTTCCTTAGGTTTGTGATGTATGAAACCCTGGCATTGGTTCACTGCAGCTCAAGGTGGAAACACTCAGTCATGGTGTTGCTGATTATTTCACTCATCATATGTCTTGTATTATATAAAAACAACATATGGATGTTAACTCAGT
>NW_019525485.1:1633291-1637678 GCF_002814215.2 Seriola lalandi dorsalis
GTGTGTGTGACCTAACATCCCCACACCTGCAGGTGCAGAGTTGATACTTTTGAGTTGATACATAACAGGGGGGGGGGGGGCAACTATTCCCACACGAACTTTGATACTTCTCGTGGTATGGGCATGTGGAAAACAACTTGACTTGTGAACTCCTGCCAATGTAGGCTTGCGAGTTGATCACATCCAAGTCTTTCCAACTACACATGCCTCCCCTCTAAAATTATCATCTCAAGTACAATATTTTCAATACATGGTTATATGAAGAGCTCAAATAATGAATTTATGTTCAACATGGCTGACTGTGTGTCTGGTGGGACACACTCTTAGCAGCATGTCTACCTTGTTGTTGAAGTGAGTAGAGGGACCATAATTTTCCATTTTTGGTGCTAACGTGACATGGGGGGAGGGGCAATATTCTCATGAGAACTTTCCCGCACCATGGGCATGAAGGTGTGTGAAGTAGAACTGATATTTCCCACGCTGTGGAGGGCAGGGTATTCCCGCAAGCACATTGGTAGTTCATGCAAAATAAGGGAGGAGCAAACATATAAAAGCTTGCACAGCAGCCCTCTATCCAAATCATTCCTCATTGTGCTCTGTGTATACTGCAATCTGCACGCTCTCTCACTTTAAAATGTCCTCTGGGAAAAGGTTTACTGTCAATGATGTTTTGGAACAGCTCTTTGACAGTGAAAGTGACATAGAGGACAATGTGTCTGAGACAGTGGATTGTGTTGAGGAGGACCCTGATTTTGAGGCATTCTCATCTGATGAGAATGAGAGTGTTGACCCTCCTGTTGTCTCTCAACCACCAGCAGACACGATCCTTTCCAAAAATGGAAAGATAATATGGTCCCTTTCCCCACTTCAACAGCAGGGTAGACTTAGCGCTACTAATATATCAAAATGGTTCCAGGCCCCACAGATATGCAATCAGCCATGTTGAAGACATCAAGTCATCATTAGAATTCTTCATAACACCATCGATTGAAAATATTGTTCTTGGGATTACAAATTTAGAGGGAAGCGTGTGTATGGGGACAGCTGGAAAGACTTGGATGTAGCTGACTTGGAAGCCCACATTGGCTTGCTCATTTTGGCAGGAGTTTACAAATCAAAAGGTGAAGCAACAGCAACAAGCCTTTGGAACGCTGAGACTGGAAGGGCAATATTTCCAGCCGCCATGTCTCTGAAGACATTCCAAGTTTTGTCCCGTGTCATACGCTTTGATGACAAACAAACAAGGCAGGGCCGACCAACATCAATCAATATGGTTCATTCTGTGAGAGTCATGATTGTGCACCCCCAAATTAGAAAAGATTTGGATGAAAGATTTTCAAGATACACTGACTCTAAAACTGAAAGTTTGACCTGATGGTGGCGCTACAGGGAAGGTCATATCATCACTAAAACCAATAAGGTTCATACTCTTGTGGTCATTAATGTTGTCAGTAAATTTGAGAAGATTTGTATGAAAGCTTTTCAAGATAAATTAATTCAAATTTAAAAGTTTGGCCTGATGGTGGCGCTAGAGGGCAGGTCAACTCACTGATAGGTTTCATTATCAAGGGGTTATTTATGTATTCAACAAATAAACAAAGTGCCTGACACAAAAACTTGGTCAACAATTTTCTGTAAATCATTTTCTGGAGGCAAATATCCCTGGGGTCAAATTGACCCCAATGGTAAAATGTGTTAGTAATATTTGAGGATAATACGAGGGTTAAATGTACAATGTACATCAGAGTCTGAGGAGGGCTGCTGGGGAGCAGGGGCTTGAACCTCAGGGCCTCAGGAGGGGCATCTTGGTACGAGGCGGCTGGACTGGATGGCTCAGACCTGGGTGCGTCAGCCGGATCACCTGACCGGGCCGCCGCGCTGGTGGACAGGGTATCCTCCACGTCCTCCTCGATACCCTCGTCCACCTCTTCCAGCGACTCGACGGCGGCGGCCTCGTCCAGAACGTCAGGGTCCACGCTGACGTCCTCAAGCACTCTGCCTGTCTGGTCAAACAGGAACTCCACCCCGATGAGTTCCTCTGTGAGACAGCAAAAATACAGAGTGGCGGCGGATCCGATGAGCGCTTCTTTTGTCGTAGTTCCGACGTTAGCGTCTAGTTATGAAGTTTGACATCACGTACCTGTGTACTCGGCAAGCTTGGTGAAGTCCTTAACCATCTGAAGGCCAAGCACCCTCTGGCTCTTCAGGTTAAGGACGTGCTTGAGGTGGCCACTGTAGGAGTGCGGAGACGCCACCTGTTCCTCAGCTGCGGCCGGAGGTGCAGCTGCGGCTGCGCGGTCCTCGTTCCACCTCACCAGTCCATCGACCAGGAACGCTTGAAAGTACGGTGCACTCGCTCTTGTCCCTGTGGAAAAGGGGAGTTTACTATTGCATGTGATATGAATACACGATGAACGTAATGGCGAGCTGTGAAACATACGCACGTACCTGGGATGAACCGGTGGAGGTGGAAGGACTCCAGAGACATGGAGCCCCTCGCGCAGCGATAAACCGGCAGGATGACCCCGCCCTTTGTCAGCCTGCCGGTCTGTGTGTACAGCTGCACTCCCGCTGGGTCCTTGATGCAGCTGATGTGGCGCCTCTGCGTGCTCCATATGTCCTGGATGTGGAAAGCGTCTAGCAGCGGGACGCCCAGGGTGTCACGTCCTGCCGGTCCGCCGAAGGTGTTGAGGAGGTACCCCGGCGAGTCGGTACCGCCTCATCAGTCCGGCTGCCATCCTGGACAGGCCCTCTGCGCCCTCGGAGCATGTGAGGACGCTCATGAGGACCTGCCCGTAGTCCTTACCCACGTTGGTAACCCAGGCGGCTGTGTTTGAGGCGGCGCCGGCGAGCTTCTTCGTCACCTGGACGGAGAGAAAGAGGTTTCAAACGTTAACGTGCGATGTGACGGCGGCTGTGAGAACACAATATGCTCCGATAAACTCTACTCGCCTTCTTGGTGGAATCCATCTTTAAGATGGTTCCGAAGGTGGACGTGATCCTGGCCAGCCACGTCATAGCCGTACACCATCAGCAGCCAGACGGGTGACGGCACAGGGGGCATCTGGGGCGGCGGTGTAACGTGCCCCCTCAAGGCCAGGAACTGCTCGCACACGCCGAGGTACTCGATCGCTTTCAGCATCCAGGAATCCGAGTGCGCCTCCCGCAGGGTGTTGTACAGCCGGGTAGCACTGTTGCCCAGAGTGCGAGACCTCAGCTGCTGAACCACCCTGAGGTCACAGGACAACCTGCGGAAAACACAGCACCGACATTATATACAGCCGCGTCACCGCGTGAACACTTCAAACGCTACGTTCAAAGCAAACGACAGAGATACAAATACACAGAGATGAATGTTCTCTTACTTGTACATAAGTACAGCTGGAAACTGGCATCGGCATCGACAGCACTCCAGGTACTCAGTGGCCATGAGATACCAGCCGTCGATGTCCAGGACCCTCCGGATGGTCCGGTACAGCCCAGCCTTCGTCAAGGACCCGGTGCACGAAGGCTGGGCGCATGTCAGCTGCAGACACCACATGCGGTGCGGCATCCACAAGAACAGCCGACATGCGAAGAAGGGTTTGGGGGACGCGGGAGGCTGATTCTAGATCGGCCGGGCTTGGGGAGGGTGCCACCAGAGGTTCAGCTCACCGGTGAGCCGGGGCCCCCCGAGCTGTCCCTGGTGAACAGCACCTGACCGATCCACTGCTGCTGCTCTACTGTGAGAGCTGCCCGCCAGGACTCTGGAGGCAGCTGGAGGGAGAACAAGAGGAACGTACACAACTTTTAATGTCAGAGGTGAGGGAGGCAGAGAGGGCCTTGGATAAGCAATGTTTACTGTTTGACAGACAGCCTCACCTCAGCACAGCCAGCAGGTGGTGGGGGAGGGAGGATGGCTGGTGCGGGCAACTCCTCCATACTCTGCTCCACGGGGGCCTGCAGGGTTGCAGCGGTGGCAGGGACGGTCCAGGCGGCAGGGGCAGGGACGGTCCGAGCGGCAGGGGCAGGCGGTGGCAGCGGCCTGGCTGCAGGTGCCGGGAACGGAGGTGAAGGTGGCGGTGGATGGGGGGGCAAGAGAGAGAGAGGGGCCTGTACTTCTGAGGCTGAAAAAGAAATAATGTTTTTCAGTTACATGACAGAATCAGATTCATGTGTTCATACTGAGGGGCAGAGCAGCTCAGAGACGTCCACACAGACAGTCACATGATGGTCTGAGAGGAAGCAAGGTGAGACAGATTAGACAGACAAGTGGAGGCAGCGATGCAGGCAGCAGCTGCAGGAGCCATGCAGGGAGGAGGATGAACAAAGTGTGATTCTACGGAAGCCGTCATTAGTGATGTGTTAACAGCTGATGGGCCAGAATGTCAGTTAGTGATATGAGACT
>NW_019525485.1:1637698-1658549 GCF_002814215.2 Seriola lalandi dorsalis
ACAAAAAAATTTAAAAAAAAAAAAAAAAAAAAGAAAAAAAAAGGAGTCAAAAGCAATGGAAATATTGGAACAAATCCGGCCATCTGATTGGCTGGCCTTTTCCCAGCGTTGGAAGAAATGCAGCACGGCGATTGGGAGAGGCGGGACATCGCCGAGGACAGCCATTGGTTGAGAAGTTGGAACAATTAGAACAGAGAAGATCGAAAAACGGGGGGCGCAATCTGACCTTTAGTGGGGTCAAGCAAAATTTATGGTCTGTCTTTTAAATCATATATTGTGTTCTGTGCAAGGGGAAACCTATGTGAAGCATGTGACAACACAAATTTTATGCACTTACAAGAATATTTTCAGGTGAATTAAGTTGCCCTTTTTCTACCTACTCAGGGATCTCAGATCTCCCAGGATAAAAATTGGGAAACCCCTCTTCTACTCCACTGATCACATATTAAACTAACATAAAATAGAGGACTGTTTTGTTGAAAAGCTCTATCTCTGCTTTTATTCAGAAATCAAAGTTTAATCACAGGAGGGTTTCTGTTTGAAAGGAGGCTGTGGTAGAACAGTGCAAACAGAAAACTCTAAATAAAAAGGCGGATTGAAAATGAGCAGAGACCTGGTGCATCCGTCCTGGCTGTCACCTCCTGACAGCGAACCTGTCTGCTTGCTATGCTTTGCAAACAAAATCCCTATTGTTTGTTAATGAGTTGCTTGCAAATCAAATATAGAGCATTGCATGCGGAGTTTAGCTGCAGTTCCTGCTGAAAGCCAGTAAGAATCCAGCATGACAAAAAGCAGAGAGAAGCACTGATATGGAATAAAAATAATAGGATGTGGTGAGTCACACGGTGTATGAGCATGGGATACCAAGGTAAGGCATCACTGGTCAATTATGGGATGGGCTTTCATAACAGCCATGAAAACAAAAAGAGGGTATTTTAATCTGTCCTGTGTGACAAAAACAACTTCCTGACAGCTTTTACCATCTTTGTCAGTTTGATTTATGGACCGTTTCATTGACAAATTAAGGATCCAATTATTCTGCTGTTAACTTTAAGTCTTTCTGTAAATTACAGATGTCAAGTCATCCATCTCTATAACACTTAAACTTTTCAAGGTTGGGGATGGAGCCTATACCATCATGCATTTCTCAAGAGAAAGGGTTCATCCTGAGTGGGTCCTCAGTCTATCATTTATAGACAGACAAACATACATCACTTTGAACTGGGGGGCTGCCAGAGTGTCCAGATAATTTTAACAAAGACAGATTAGAGCCCAGGACCTTCTTGCCATGTGGCTTAAGTACTATTCAGCCACTATGCTAGCTTTGTATTCAGAGTGCCACAAAATACAGATTTTCAAGTACATAATGATATGCAAATTGCCTTAAATAGCTAATTTGACAGTTGTAAAAGCGTCAGTCATAACACAACAAGACTGGAAGTCTATATTCTAGCAGGAGCTTGAGGCTGTTATGCTCTTATCAAACAAAAAAATGTTAATTTATGAAAATAAATAGAGAACCTTTTATTCTGAGGATGATAAAAATATTTTATACTGACCTAAATGAAGATGTGTATCCTGTCTATAGTGCTCTGTTTAGGACATTTCAGATTGATGCAAGCTGAGTCTGCACCTGAAAAGTCTAAGCTGTACTTTATTAATATCATTCATTGGGTTCCACCACACTTAATCAGACTCAGCTGCCCTTTCTTTACTCCAAATGTTCACATTACCAATATGCAAAATATGTATATGCATGCTAGTATGCTAATATATTCAATCTTACCAGTTTAAAATTACACCATTTGAAATCTGAGATATTAGCATGCTATGTTATCATTAACTTCAAGGTAAGAAGGAAGCCAAGTGTGAGGTTGCCGTAAGTGTAGACTATTGCGTCACTTCCAGTTACCAACAAACTGTACTGTGGTGTTACCAGTAGATCTTATTTTAATAATATATTTATATAGATAAACTGTCTTTTTTGTCAACTTTTTGCAAACTTTATATTTGTTAACATGTTGCTCGGCTCTGCTAGTTAGCAGTTAGCAATGGCTGCTCTATCTCCCACTCGTTTCCTCCTCTTATTTAACAAGAATGGTATGTTAGTTTGCCGCAGCTGATTGAGGCGAGACTCAGTACATTAATGTGGTGAACGCATCTTGGAAAATAATTCTCCAGCCGTCCCCCGGCAGGTTCCGAGCAGCTGGAAAGCCAAGCCGGCCGGATGACTGTACAAAGGAAGCAAACCAACCACCACACAGGTGAACAGGTTCTCCCCACTCAGTGACACACTCGCTGATTAAATTCTGTTAATTGGCAGCCCTGTTTTCAGAAATATGAAATTAGTGCCTACAGCTACCGCCAGTTAAATGCATTCCTGGAGCCAGAGCGGGCGTTGCTGAATCATACCTGACACGCTGACTAAGACTAATTGTAAATATAGTAAGATTGTTATTCTCATTGCCAGTAATGACGAAAAAAATAAAACAATGTTGAACTCTGTTTTTTCCGGCCCTGTGCGGTATTGTGAAAATGTTTGAAACATCCTGTCTCAAAAGGATGCTGAAAACTAGTCCATACATTTGTTACCTCTAAACTAACTGTTATTCTTTATTATCAGGATGATAACTCTGATTCAAAATGCTGCAGCGTGAGTCCTGACAGGAACTACAAAAAGAGATCACATCTGTCTACGTTAGCTTCTCTTTATTGGTTCCTGGTAAAATCCAGAATAGAATTTAAGATATTCATTATGATTCATTAAGATTGGAGTATTTAACGAGCTTATTGTACCCTATTATCACAATAGAGGACTTTGCTCTCTAAATGCAGACTTGCTTGTGGCTCCTAGATCCTAGAGTTTCCAAGACTAGAATTGGAGGCAGAGCCTTGAGCTATCAGGCTTCTCTCCTGTGGAACCAGCTCCCAGTTTAATAATGATAAATTACGAACCGGGTAAAGTTTTTTTAGATTGGTGTTATTTCCTATTCATTTCCATTTTTGTGTGTATGACTCTTTGATCTTTTGATCTCTTTTGACTCGAACAACACAACACAATTTGGCAAAATAAATTCCTGTCTTGCAGATGTTGAAAACTAGCTTTCTCAAAACTTTCTACAGTTAAACTCATAAACCAAAAGCTGTTTGTGCTTCTGAATTAAAACCAGAGCAGATATCTAGGTGTTCTTTGATAACAGGCTTAATGTTGACTACCAGGTGAAGTCAGCTGTTCAATCTTGCTTCTCACATCTTCACACTATTTCAACAATTGAATCTTTTTTTTACTCACAAAGAACTTAAAAACATCCATGTTCCATTACATCCCCCCTCTTAGCCAACGCAACCTAAATTTCAACTGGTCCAGAATGCTTTTAGCTTCTCACTGAATCCAATAAAACAATCCACACAACACCAATTTTAGCATTTCTACACTTGTTATCTGTGTGTTTTTAGAGTTTATTTTAAAAGGTCCTTAAGTAAGTCGAGACTAAAAGCCAGAGGAGACCGAACCTCCAGTCAGGGCCACTTGACTCCACAACAACCTACTGCAGGAGATCGGGCAGTGTAGCACCGTTTCTCTGTTAAAAACACACCTAGTAAATAACAGCAGTCAGGCAAGTGGAACTTTTGAGGTTTTCCTCACTGTGGCACCGCTGTTTTACAGTCATGTGGTTTCCCTTTATGGGATAAATGATATGGAAAATCATGCACAGGGGATCTGCAATGGCTACTCCTGCAGGCTCCTCCTACATAGAAAGACGGTTTGTCATTCCAGTGTTGATTTTGTGTTTTAGGAGCTGTGCTTTTTTGTCCTATATTTATTTGTATTTCCACTGCTTTTGTTTCTTGTATTTTCTTTGCTTTAATCCTCAACATTTTGTACTTTGTAACTTCTGCCTGCCCAGGGGCCACAGATGGAAATTAGAATTTCTGGTTAACTCCGGCAAGTTTTCAGAAATGCAATATGCTCTGTTTCTCATAGTACAGCACTGGCATGTTTTCATTCATTTGAATTGGCAACAAAGGTAAACGGCAAACAAATAATTGTGGGTGGCGTAACGTAAGACTAGATGAGGATGTCAAAGAGTCATTTCCGTCAGGATCTCAAAGTTTTATTGCCAGAACGTGAAGCACATTATAACTTCAGGGAGAGCCAAGGCCTAATTAGAAACAAGACCACAATACTACTACTGAAACTAACACAAAAGAACAGGTTAAAATACTAAACTCCCTAACACTCAAAACAGGATAAAAAAATGTTGAAACAAAATGGCAGCTCTCTCTCTTACAGGGCTTTTTTGCAAGGTTCAACAGCTACAGATCAAATCATACAATCAGCAACCAATAACAAAGAAAAGTCTCTAAGTAAAGCTGGCACAGATATTGTGCTGACAGATAACAAAGGTCTGTACGAGGAAGCAGGATTCCAGTTTAGAGAGGCAACTTCAGGTTAAATCTGGGTTTTCAATCCTACAATGGCGGTTCACTTCCTCTGACCTCCTGAGCTGCTCTGGAGCAGGTCGTCTTCAGAGGATCAGATAAAAACCTGCTGTTTTGAGTCTTTCCATGTGTCCACTCTGGTTTTAAAACAGAGCTTCTAATGAACGAGCACAAATTCTTTAATCAGGATTCCTGACAGTGATGAAGCTTTTACTCTCTTCTTCATCACTGCAGCTCAGAGTAACATGAGGAGACTCTGTGACAAAAACTGCAAATAAACACTAAGACATAAGACATAAAATCCTTCTCTCCTACTACTCTCTTTTCTTTGGCAACAGAAACTGTCTGACATTAACTTTAACCGCATCACATGTTCATAACTGTTTTTTTCATCACGAGACAAAAGCAAAAATACTTTCATATCATATTTAGTACTTAATTCATGGTTCAGACGATGCTGAATGAACGTGCTCGTAACCTGACAGGTAAACCCAGGGTTAACTGAGCCAGTCGATAACCTGCTTCACAGTACAGGTTATCCAGGACGGTCAATGTTAGGTTCAGTTAACCCAGATAACTAAAAAGTTATCCTGGGTATGTTAAACTTGCTTGGTAGTACAGGCCTCTGGTGACTAAAAGTTCCAGACTGATTAGCTGCAGGTCCTCCAATAACATGAGGAGGGAGGATCCAGAGCTGAGGCCCACAGAGCCTGAGGAGCAGGACAGTAAATAAACACTCAGCTACATTCACCTATGAGGGGGATGCAATTGGGAACAATAATGCAGCATTTCCATAACGGCTACTTCATATTTCAATTATGAATTTGCATTTGTAAAATATGCCATACAAGATTATTAGAAACGTAAAGTCCGAATAAGTGTGTGTGTGTGTGTGTGTGTGTGTGTGTGTGTGAGAGAGAGAGAGAGTATATTTGTCATTGTTGCCCTCTCTGCAGCATACACAACCTCCCTATCTCTAACCCTGTCTGGTGCTGTTGGAAATACTACAGCCTCCGTCGATCTCATCTGTCTGCATTTGAGTTTGTGTGAATGTGTGTGAGAGGGTCTGTGTTTGTAACCCATCTATTCCCACTAAAATGTGATTAATGGTAAGTGATGCCAGAGACATTATCCTGATTATGACAAAGCAACACAACACCTCCATCCTCCAAATGAGTTCTCTCTGTGTGTGTGTGTGTGTGTGTGTGTGTGTGTGTGTGTGTGTGTGTGTGTGTGCGTGTGTGCGTGTGTGCCCGTGTGTGTGTGCGCGTGCACAGAGTTCCAGCAAGGAAGAAACATTAGAGGAACAGAGGATGGAAATAAATGGTGCAAGAAGGACACAGATAGATAGATGGTAAAGAGAGATGGAGTGATGCACAGAGAAAGAGAATGGCTTGTTGCTGTGCGGGACGACTGAAGGAGAGAAATGGAATAACACGAGTTAAAAGAAAAAAGCGTCTCTGGATAAACACGGTGGGGAGGGGGTTCTTAATTAGAAGTACTTTTATTTGAAAACAGTCTGACACTGCAGGGCCTCACTCAGAGAAAAAAAACATCTCAGCTATTGTTTTGCATATTTTATCTGCATCAGTTTTTTTTTCCTTTCGGTTTGTTTAACATGTCACACAAAGTAAGACACAAAGGGCCTCATTTCTTTGTAGTGCAATGACCAAACTAAATACTTACAATTTTCAAAGCAATAACACAATAAGATTATAAAATGGAAATAAACTATAATCACTTAAACACTCTGCGGACACTAGATGTGTTTTAAAGGCAGCAGGACAGATTGGCTAATATCTGCTGCTTCTGATATGACACTGAGCCATGTGTTTATTTTCATTAACTCGTGTGTGCACATGACACCAGAACGCTCCGATAGAACCACACATACCTCTGCAGACATCAGTCAGGTCACTTGTAACTTATAATTTTGCTGTTTATGCAAGACACATCCGATTAGTGCTGATCCTGTGCTTCACAGACCTGCTTTACAGCTTGTTGAGAAACATTTTCAGCAGTTCATGTTTTATTCTTCTAGAAATAAACATGATTTCCCGGAGAAGCATCTTTTAATTTGTTGAGCTGCTGTTAATCGTGCTTGACTGTGATTGGCTCAGCTGTTTCAGAGCAATGAAACCAAAGCTGATGTTGGCTGAGAGTGTGTTTATTAAACATCACATCCTCCTCTTTTACTGTAGCTTCATATGATCCACTATTCTTCTGTTAACTCAGTCATATGGAGGAATGGCTGCTTGATAACAGAGAACCACAGCAGACCTAGGATCAGCTGATCACCACTTTGGTGTTTGGGAAGAAAAGAACAGAACTCAAGCTACAATGTGGAAATAATAAAGCAAAACTTGTATTGATTCTTCTTCCGAGTATATTTGGGTAATAAAATATGCAGTCCACTCTGAAAGATAGCTATTTATGCACATGTAGCCTAGTGGAAAATACAGTGTTCACTCTGAGGTCACCGCCGTGCCTTGTTCGGGCATCCCCAAGCTGAAATGGTGTCACAGAGGACATGATGAGACAAAACAGGAAGTAGAAAGACTCACCTGTTTCCCCATGTGCAGCATTTGCTGTGTTCCGGATGGATATTGTCCACGAGCACTGAGTGACTTGTGGGAGGACCGTTATAGCTAATACTTTCTGAAAACATTTACTGTATAGGGTGGATTGCAATTCATTGCATGTGAACTTTAGCTAGCTGGGGGACAGAAGCTACAGAAGCTTATGAGCTTAGCATTACATATATCTTATGCTATATGCATTGAACTGAGTTTATTGATGTTTATAGAGCATTCAGGCGCCTGAAATCAGCCCAGGATCCTAATCACTCTGTTAACGGGTTAATGCACTTCAGCTACGTTAGTTAGCTGCAGGTCAGAGTGAAGCTTTGTGCAAGAAGGTTGAACTTTGCTTGTATAGAAACATCTTTGTTAAATTTAAACCAAACTGAACACTCCGATAAAGATAGCATTGTGTCCTGGGTCGTTCATCTTTCACCATGTTTCATGTAACCGAGTAAATATAACTCATTACTACCCAACTCTGCTTACAAGAAAACAGGAAGAGAAGAGAAAAAAAAGTCAAGAGAAATCACAAGAAAGGAAAACAAGGTCTTGCTGTTTATAAGGTGAATGTGATGATGTTCAACAGTCAAACATTATCTTTGAGCGACACGGAACAAGCCACAACCTGACTGAAAGAGACTGTATTGAATGAGGCACAACGTGGGGAAGACGCACAGAGACAGAGGGAATATCTTGTTCTAATGAGGAGCTATTTTTTTTCAGGCATCAGACGGTAATTAGGGAGCAGCATCAGGTAATTAGGAAGGGCTCTGACTGATGAATGATGCACTGCTGTCACCTGAATGGCATTTATACTAACAACCAGCAGCTGAGTGTGTGTGGACTTCTGTGGTTGTGAGTCAGTCTCTTACACTGTCTGTGAGGCGACAGCATTTTATATGTTTAGGACTTTTTTTTCCGGCATTTTTTGTCAAAGGGGTTATTTTGTAAATACACCATGTGTGTGCTCCATGTATAACTTTATTAGTTATCAGTCTACATTAGTTACAGCGACTGATTATTGTATTACAACTAGGATCAAACATATCTAACAAGTTAAAACTACATTATGAAACTTGTGTCTAATATTAGGTTGAAATATGCTCCAAACATATGTTAATGTGCAGAGTGTGTGTCTGTGACTCACACTCATTGAACAGTCTGACATTAGAGCAGAGATATTGTCAGTCAGCGAAGCCAAAGTCAGCCGACACATGAAGGCGCCTCTGGTCTTCTGCAGCTCTCGCACTGTGGTTTCAGGCTAGTATTACAGCTGGTGGAGGAAGTTGCTGTGGCTGACTCGCTTTGATTCCTCCATCAGCTTAGACTGTATACAACAAGAATGTAGATGAAGGGGCTGGGTGGAGCATAACAGAGCAGGGAGAGGGTAAGGTGGTTTGTTTTTTAGTCTCATGCTAGCGCTAGCTTGATTCTTAGAATTTGCATATTGTTTGATGTACAGGTTGAAGTTGAACCTGCAGGGCAACAGATTGTTAAAAAAAAATAAATAATGCAATGCTCCTTTAACCCCAGTACATCTCCTGGTTTACAGAGTGGTAGCAGAGGTTTCTCCCTGCCACACCCTGCTCATGCCCTAGGCGTTTCCTGACCCCCAACACTTATACTTCCTCAAGAGCCACAGCCAAAAGCTGCCCTTCTCAGCCACCTGAGCCAGATCTTTAATGGCTTATGTTCTTTGATGATAAAGCAGATCTAGGTTCTATATTAATACTGTGAAAGTATCAAAGCCTCAGTCCACAGAGAAATGCACACAGCCTGTATTCACAAACTGAGCCTTAAAACCAGCCGTCAGGACTTCTGGAACTTTGTGATGTCACAACAAAGCAGTCACCCTCTCAGCCATGCCCCAAGCCCCGCCCACCTGGACCCACCATCCAACGTTGCAGGATTTGGTTTCTCTGAGTGTTTACCTGAAATCTGCTTTGTTTTTATTAGATCACTCAGAAAACAGTCAGCCAATCAGGAGAGAGCCTCCTCTCCTCCGATTGGCTCAATGACCTGTTGTTACTAGATCTCCAGAGAGAAGCCTGAGAGAGGAGATGTAAAACTACACAGAGATGGTTTTTGGTTCTTAAAACCACAAATATACATTACTTTAACTCTTGCTTCATTGTTATAAGTTGTATTTAGTTTTTTTTTTTTGCAATTTCCACTTAAATGCTCAAAATAAATGTGTCTAACAGGAAATTGCGTTGCATATTGCATAATGCATATCAAAATGTCTACATTGGGACACACTGGAGCCTTATTTCCCCTTTGTCTCTGGTAGAATTCTCATCATCCCCGCAGGGCCTCATGAGCTGCAGCAACATTAAAACATGCTGAATTCCTGATGATGTGAATTCCCGCTGGCACCGGGGACTGAGCATCTCCTTCCACCAGCGGTCCAGCCGGTGACAGCCAAAAAGCTGGCACACGATGCCAGCCAGTAAGGGTCGCCCACACTGACATGACATAACTGCCTTTGGCTGTCACACAGTCCACAAGGTATTACTGAATAGAATGGTGTCCTATTACGGTATGCCATGGGGTTTTTGCAGAGAGGTTTCACAGTTGGATCAACAGCACTGATACTGTGAAGAAATCATGCGGCCTGAAATCTTAATGCTGAAGCTCCCAATGCCAACTGACATGACACATCAGAAAGCAGCACAGTACAGAAAGTGATTAACACTGATTAGCAATAAATATACAATAATATATAATCATATCAAATACAATATGATAAAAGGCATTAAATAACTATTATATTCAATTCATCTCATGACCAAACAAGACAGAAATCTTGTCCATATAGAGCTGCCCATGTTATTCTACCTGTCAGACTCACTAATGCTTTCACAGATGTAATCATTCAAACATTTACCACAGAGGTCGTTTCTCTCTGATCTCTCCACTAAGACGGAGCGGTTTCTCAGGGAGATGGATAAAATCTGGATGTATATTGTTTTATTGTTTCTCTCAAATCCTTATATTCATCTCAGTTTAGTAATAAGTGAGAGACTGTCTCAACTTCTCTTTTATGGCACAGTGAGCCTGGTCTCCCTGGGCAGCCTGTTCTGCCTGTGACGGCCTGTTTCTATGGCCAGACTGTTTCCACTCAGTCTGTGCATTATTAATGTTTTCTTTACACTAGAAAACACTTTGAAAAGACTAAAGTCTGACTCCTTCTCACATCTGCAAACAGTGTGTCATAAGTCAGTTTTTAGTCAAACACTGAAAGGTAAATTTCTCTGAGTGAAAATCGATTTGAAAGTCGTTTGGCGTAAGGTCGGCATTAGATTGCAGTTATGGTGATCAGATAATGTGTCACCTCTCTCGTTGCAATAACTGATCTAATTCCATTTTTTGTTTTGAGATGATTTGGTTGAACCAGATTGTTCAGTGTGTGTGACCTGACCGTGGTGTGTGTGTGTGTGTGTGTGTGTGTGAGAGCAGAGGTTCAAGACCAGCTGGCAGAGGGGACTCCTATCGTTGTTCAGCTCTTGGCACTGAGGGGCTGTGCATACTTGTAGAAGCAGGGGCGGGGCGGGGGGGGGGCTAGATTGGATGTATTTATAAAATTTGATGGCTCACTTTTGAATTGTAATTATTAAAGTGTATTGGCCCAGTTCTGCCCTGCGTGTGCTTTTGGCTGCGTCTGTGAACTCTAATTATGTTTTAGCACAATTCTGCTTGCAGGGCTTCCAGCGGATGTTGCTCCCATTTTAGCAGGTCTTGGCTGGTTAATGGACCCCACACTTCACTTCCATATAATATTATTTGGTTTATTACTGAATGTAGAATTCTGGGCCAGGTCCTAAGTGGCATGTCAATTGAGTTTTTTCTTTTGATGGTGTAAAAAGCCCTGCTGCCTTTCTCTTTCAGCTCCTTCACAGCCGTGCCTAAATAATGTGGACGATGTTCTGTATTTCATGGAGTGAATTTTTTTTTTTTTTTTCGCTTTTGAAAGATCGATATTTTGGTATTTTCCATATTTATAGTCGATGTCTACATTTGACTGAATTTGTGGAGGATGTCCAGGCTCTGTCGTAGGTCCACTCTGAAGGGGGGAAGGAGAACCAGGTCATCAGAGAATATCAGACATTTGACCTATGTGTTCTGCAGAGTTACACCAGGGGCTGTGCATTTTTGGAGTTCTGCAAATATGATATACACATATATACTGTCTTCAGTAATTGTTAATTCCTTTGTTTCCAATTTTGATTGTGCATCTGTTTTTTCAGATATGTGGTTTTAATTAAATCATAGGTTTTACCTCCTCTGCAACTTACTAATAAATCAGAAGAGTCCTTCATGCAAAACGCATTCAAAGGCCTTTTTGAAATCTACAGAAGTGAATACATTTTATTTTTATTTTGATGTACAATGAGAGTGGCGAGTGTAAAGATGTTGCCAGATGTGCGACGGTCGGGCATGAATCCAGGCTGACGCCTATGCAGGACATTGTGATTGCTATGTTCCTCGAGGAGGGGATGAAGGGAAGTAACAAAACAAAAAAAGGTTTCCAGTAGAACCATGAGCAAGAAAACAATGAATTGTATTAATAAACTGAATCACTAAACACAGCCAAAGGCACTGGTTTGAAACAACCAGGTTTCTCAAAATAAAAAAATTGTTTTTACACGTTGGCCAAAGAACAAAAAGTAAAGTTAGATAAGTCTACACCCTCCCTCCCACAGTGAGGAGTCACAGCTCACACACTGCAGCTGATCAGTGAGGGGAAGAAGCTGTGCCCAACTAACCTGCTCCACGGGAGGAGGGGCAACACCTGGAGCAGAAAGGAGAGAGAGCAACAACTCAAAACACAACCCACGGCACTACGGCTGTTACATCCACAGGCACTGAAGCATTTTCCTGCGCTTTGTTCCACCTCCCAAACTCTCCTTCTCCCCAGAAAACGTACTCCCGTTCAACCTGGTGACACACATCCCTCTGACTCTGGAGTCCAGATTTGATGCCACTTTTAAATATAAGTGTAATAAGACCATTATACTAACTATCAGGAAAATATCCCACACTCAGACAATAGTGGAAAAGAAGAGACATTTGATTAGTATTCAATCAGACCCATGTGTTTTTTTGTTTTGAGTGTCTTCATTTTTGTGTTGAGCTGGTTCATAATCATGGATAAATCTAACGAATTCAGTTGTCGTTGAATATCAATAAATATTCACCTAATGTGTCAAACATATCTGCAAATCTACTGTATTGGATAGAGATACTTACAGGGACATAGAGACATTATAGTGTGAACTTGTGCTATTTGTTAATATCAGCAGATCATTTTTATTTAATTACATATTGTTCAAATAGGGACAGAACTGACCAACTTCCATATGTTTAACGAATCAAAATAGTCTTAAGAGCTTAAGTCGACTCTCACTGCTAATGATTTCAGTTTCATAGCTGGATCAAACTTTCAATAACTGGCACTGAAAGTACTGACAAGGTTCGGCCAAGACGTCCTCTACAGACACCACCATCCTGATTTAATTATGCTTACTCAGGATAAAGAAAGTCTAAAGGGTTGTCAATTCAAAAACTAAAAACACTGATCTCATACCCCCAATACACCCCACAAAAGTGTCCAAATAATGTAGCTTTCAACTACACAAAGAGGCAAATTCATTGCTCACTCTTCACAAACACTTAAGCCACTAAAGACCACAAATGGAAGTTACACACCAAATGCACTAAAAGTAGTATACAAATAGGATTCCTTGGACTAAATGACTTACAAGTCACAAATTGTCCTAAGACACATATAAAGCAGTACTACTGGTGACTGTCTAAGTAGCTAAGGTTTGTCCAAAAAGTCGCCAGATTTGTCACCAGGTGCTTTTTTGAAATCTAGCGACAGATGTGCTAATATGGAAACAATGCAGGCTGTAAACGTCCCCAAATAGAAACTGTTTGTCAAATTTGAAAGAGCAGTAGCCAATGACGAAACTTTGCATTTAACTGCCCAATGGTGTAACTTGATTATGCAACTATTATCACTCAGTCAGTCAGTCAGTCACGGACATTCATGTTTACAGGGCTGGTCCCACTGTTGCAGAAAAAAAACTGCAACACAAAGCTCATACACAAGTAAAATATGAACTATAGTGTTAATAAAGCTGTAAAATCCTTCACGGCTGAGTTGCAGACTTCCAAACACAAAAGCCAAGCGAGCCCACACAGGACACAGTGAGAGATCCTGCAGATGTTATCAATAGTAAACCCCAGTCCCTCACTGCTTACACAAAGAGCTATCTTATTCCTAGCTGTCTTCTGTGAGACATGCTGCACTTGAGGCAAAAGTGCTCGACAGCACCATCAGCCAGATGTACAGCACACCTCCACCTAAGACCAGTGTCCCTGAGCAGGATCACCTCAAAACAAAGGGCTAAATAATTAAACAGTGAAGCAATGGAAGAACTAAGAAATCAGTTCAGCTGATTCCCTTTTCACTTATAATTTAATGAGGGTTTATTTCTAATCTCAAGAATAAATTTTCAGTGATGTCTGCAAGGCAGAGACAGGCTACTCACCACAACCACAACAGTAACCACAACTGTGTACCTGTGGGTTGGATGAGCCCTCATATGTTGGGGGGAAGCAACGCGAAGGAGGAAACAAGTTGGATAAACCGAATTTAAATTTGATAAGCAAATAAAGTGCAAGGCACAAATGATGTGGTGTGGGGGAGACTGTGCTGGATGAGAGAGAGTGAGGAGGTGGAGGAAGTTGATCAGGTGCCACTGGTTGGACAGGAGGAGCTCGTTGGTCTGGGGGCAGGTACACAGAAACACATGAGTCAGAACATAACATATTTTTGAGTGGACAAACTAATGGTTATTCCATGTAAATGATTCAAATGAACCAATTTAGTGTAATGCTTTAAAGCAGGAGGAAAATCAAAAGCGGATTAAATAAAGCATCTGTGCCACTGTGGCTTTAGCTCTCCACATGGAAGACAACAGGAAAATATATTTCGACAAAGAAGACCTCAGTGTAATCAGAACTGCCCTTGTTATTATAGGAAAACCAATGCAGACTAACTACATATGGGGAAATATTGAATTCAAGAATTTCTGTGTGCTTGCATGTCCATGTGTTTGAAGCTGGCAATGGTCCACAATTAACACTGTGTGCAGAGGCATTCATTCACACTTAAATCAAGATTTTTCACATTTTTCACACGTGAGAAAACCTTTCTGGATACGATAGTGTTTTTTTCCCTCCTCATCATTTGGTCCAGGCAACATTAACATAAAAGAAAATTTGTTCTACCTACTTTAGTAATCAAGCTCAGTAGGCCAGAGCTAAATTATCCTAGTAAGTGTCCCCACATATACAGAACTTGAAAGAGTTTTTTGTACAGATATTCATGGTCCCCAGATGGTGAATTTAGTGATACCCTGACTTTTCCTCTAGTACTACCAGCTGGTTGAGAATGTCTTGACAACTATCAGAATGTTTAGCACAAAACTTGATACAGACATTGATGCTTTTAGATGATGAATTGTAAAGTCTGATCAAATAAATTAGTTTATGCAAAACGAATAACATTTCCCCTGTCCTTTAGCTGTACATTGTGTAACCTAACATACTAAGATTTATACCTGCTACTCTTATATCAGCATACATTTTTTTTTTCATTATAAGCATGATAGCTTACAGATGTTAGCATTTACAGTATCTCAAGCACTGCAATACCCAAGTAGGCTAGTACAGAGTGACAGGGCTGCTAGCATGGCTGTAGAGTCTTAGACATGCTTAAATGTGCAGTATGTAGCTGCTGAATGACAGAGGGATATACAGATAACCATATAAACCCCCTTTATAATACACTGATGATTAAAATGAATATTATCACCGGTATCGCAATGTCTTATATATGACTATACAATGTGTTACACAGTCTGCCTAAGATGCAGCAGTTAAGAAACACACCAAAACAGTACAGCTAATGCCTCATTAACTACTGGGAACACATACAATGACATGTTATCTAATAAACTTATAAAGTTGCTTTTGTGCGCATGTTAGCAATGAGTTGCCTATTTAAATATCCAGTAGAAACAAAACAACACTAGCATTTATTTGTATTAGTATTTTGTGTGACTCTTTGAATTCCAATATTCACTCCACTTCTGTTTTTGGTCTCCACCAGGCTCTTTGGCTGCTGAATGCTCCACTCACCTGCTAATAGTTAAATGTGTTTATGAGACTGTCCTCCTGTAAAAATTGAGCCCATATGTCATCTGTGCAGCATACCATAGTCATGTTTTGTTGCTGGGCGACATCTAGTGGTCGTAGTAATTATGACAGGAGCAAAGGGAAATGTGTCGGTGATGTAGTATAAAGAGAGACAGAGTCCACGTCAGGTGGAGGTTGTGGTGGCTGTAGGAATATGACACAGGAGAGCGGTGTTCGATTCCCATGTGAAAAGTAGCAGTTTATTATCCATTATCCATTCGATAAAATTAGCTACTTGTTATTATTGTAACTTAATCCAAATCACAATCTTTTCCTAAACCTAACCTAGCCATGACCGTTATTATTGTAACTACGACAACCAAGGTGCGGTACGCCTGCTGCCATAGGGGACTATTTCAGGAGACATTCCTATGGGTCATATCAGAGGGTTGAAAAAAAAATGATGTGTGGTTGTTCAGGTTGAAGGAGTTTTTGGCCAACCCGAGTTTCTAACACAGAGGGTCAAAGCTGAAATAATGAATATCATTAGATGAATAATTTTGCGACTCTCTCTGGATTGTGAGACTGTTGGAAAAGTTGTTTACCACTTGATGATAATTCTTTCTCTGAATGGCAGCGATTGTGTAAAATTATAGTGAGCTCATCTGTCCATGATCCTCATCTGTCAATGAACAGCAGATACTGCACAGAGCAGTGGGAGCCAAACAAAGCACTTTACTCCAGAAGTAGACCTTGAGGAATAGAAAAGCCATAACACGACTTGTTAGCATATGTGTTGTGTCAGGAGCTATTGGTATGTTTCTATACAGAGTACATCTCAGTACCGAGGAGGACTTATCCTCTCAGAATCGTCCTTCATAAATAAAGCAGCAGCCCAGCCCAAACACACGTCACTCCCATCTGCTATAAGTTGAGGCAAAGTGTGTTCCTCTGCCCGCTGGTGTATTGGTGTGCACTTCAAGGGATGCTGTGTTTTGTCAGCCCTGTTGCCAATTCCCTAAGGCGGCCAGCGGGAAGAATTTCATAACAAAGGGCTTCAAAGACTGCAAACATCTCTCCAAATTCTGTGATAAACATGAAGCTAGCAAGGCACATGCTGCAGCATTGTGCAGACACAAGTACAGCGATCAGCCAGGAGGGCAGGGAAATGTATCAACCAGCTGAAAAGAGATACCATCAACTGGTTATTTGTAGAAAGTAATAGAGACCACATAAAAGTTGTTTTAGATCTTGTTTGATTTCTGATACGTAGTTAAAGATGCACAGAATAAGACGAGTATGGATGAGCTGCCCGGAGATGAAAAAGATAAAATGTCATTAGCAGTCTGTTCCATGTCAGGGTCACACACACAGGCTTGGTTTATGGACATCCAGAAACAGATATGAACAAAGAAACCAACTTTGGAACTAGAAAGCTATTGTGGTGTCTGGTGGAGCATGTGGTCAAGTGTAGAAAGTACAGCTTCGGGCCTCTTAGGCCCAATTTTGGAGACTTTGGCAAGACCATACAAGCACTTGGACTGACTTTCTTCTGCAGCAATCAGCTGAGCATATGTGTTTGTACAACAGCTTCAGAGAAAACTCAATCAGTGATGGAAAGGGAGTTTCCATCGCTGATTGAAGTACTAGAAGCATGCCCCAGACACATATTTCTTGGAATGAATCATCTCCTACAGGTCCTCTTCACCCGGACCATGACAGGTTGTGCAGCATAAAGACTATTTTCAACAGTCAGTGGCAGGAGATATGAGCTGGCATCAGGACATCGATGATGACACAGACTCGACTCTCTGTCCCTTCTCTCTTTTGAAAAGGAACTGATGGAAACATTGGACTAGAATGAAGTAATTTCAGTTTTCAACTCCAAGCCTCATCGTGCTGTAAAAATCAGAAGTGGTTTACATTTCCTGACCCAATATTCATAACATACTCTATTTGCGTGATGACGGTTCTTGTTTTGATGCAGTTTTTTGGTGATATAGCTGCATCTGTCAGCTGTGTGTGTTTGCTTGACACTTAGTGCTTATATAGAGGGCTCAGAACTTTTACAGCTTGTCTTGTGATGTATAACTCAATGCAGACAGATTATTAAATGCTCCCGTATCATAGACTGTAAATAAAAAATGACGTCCCAAATGGGCAAAGACGAGGGATGTGTGTGGAGCCAAGACTTCAGTACATGCCAGTTTGTGGCAAGCATATTCTCACCCACCTTTCACTCAAAGCGTCCACACCCTTAACTATGCACTATAAGCCGATATAAACAGGTGAGTTATATTAACACCCCCCCCCCCCCCCCCCCCATACAGTTATCATGAGGGAGGAAATTAGCTATAGAGACCAAAACTGTTTTTTATACCAGGCTGTAAACATGTTTATTTCTGCTGTAAAGACATTTTAACATGGGAGTCTATGGGGATTGACTCACTTTTAGAGCCAGCCTCAAGTGGCCATTAGAGGAACTGCAGTTTTTGGCACTTCTGTCTTGACTTGACTTGACTTGCCTTGACTGACATTTTTCAGCCCCAGAGGTTGATGCTTGAGTTAAACTAGTAAAACTACTACTTGTAGTGATGCTATTGCCCAATCCTGTCAATGCCAAACTGAATCAGAACAAGTTTTTATGTAATTATTTATCTATTTCCGCTGTAAAATTGGATATTTTAACATGGGAGTCTATGGGGATTGACTCACTTTTGGAACCAGCCTCGAGTGGCCATTAGAGGAACTGCAATTTTTGGCACTTCAGTGTTGGCTTCATTTTTCGACCCTGGAGGTTGATGCTTCTGCTGTATCTGTCAGTTATTGTTTGTGTCACTATAGTCAGCAGATGTCAGCAGAGATGTGACTGGATCTTTAATGGCAGACCAGGATCAGTTTTTAATAATACCTTATTGACATTGTTAGTATACAATAAATAATTAGGCTGTCAGCTCCATACTAATTAATATAATGGAAAAACTATGAAAGTATGACATGTTGAAACTACCATACATTTAAAGCTTGTTAGCATTATTGATTGTAATTTGTACAATCATACAAATACAATATTTATACAACACTGTTTTGTGTTGAGGCTGGTGAGAACGCAGTAATTTGGTAGGTATTGGATAAAATCAATACGCACTTTTTTGCCAATCCATTAAGTAGATGGAATGTTTTAAAAATAATTCACTGGATAAGTGACAACTTTGACTCAGGATCACAAGGATTCATCTTCTGGGGAACATGAATGTCTGCACCAAATTTCATTGCACTCCAATAGATGTCAGGGTGGAGTTACATTGAGTCTGGACCACTGGTGCACTGACTGACTGTCGAAATGAGCCACACCACTTACATGGCAGAAAAACAACAAGTCTTCTAACTTAAATGAACATATAGATTGTTTGCTCCTACCCTTGGATAAAATCCATAGAAGCGTACCAGTGGCACACATACTGGGCCTCCATCGTCATGGCAACAACATTATTACCCATTAGAGCACACCAGCGGTAGACCCTTGGTCACCAAATTAACTATAATAAACATGCGGTTACGGCTGTAGAATGAACACGGTGTGGTTAAAATGAGTACTTCAGTAATGTCAGAGGAGCCTCATTGTCATGGTTACGATAATAAAGATGCAGCCCAAGTCGTGGATAAAAAAAAAAACAAACACAACACTGACCGTCAGTTAGAAACCGGAAACAAACATCAGTCTCCTGTGTTTTGTGGATGCATGCATCCTCCCCAACCTTCCTCCTAATGTGGTCTTTGTCATTCTGTCACTCTATATATAGAACTACATCACCTGATTTCCTCCTTTGTTCCCATCTTAATTATAACAGTTGCCTAACAATAAAATGTAACTATGGCCCAAATGACTCATGGGCCTTTTTTTCTTGCAACAAGAGGACAGTCTCCTAAAAATGGACACAGCAGCAAAGTGTTGGCTGTTATTTAATTATTATTTAATTAAAGATGCTCATGTGCTGTTGATTTTCAGGACAAAGCTGCATTTTTAGGGTTGCAGTCATTTATTTATGGAATTTTTTCCACAATTATAATAAGTTTCAGTTAGATATTTGTTCATTTGTTAATTATTGAAGCCCACCTCTAGACCTTCAAGCAGTTAAATGAAAGCAAAATTAAAATTTAGTGGGTTTTTTGTTATGTAGGTTGTTTTTGTTTGCTCTGTGCTCTATACAGGAGATATTCCTTTTAGCATTGTACTGTTTTTTGGTCCACACCATGAGGACAAAAAACCCTTACTTAAATGATATCTTTGAAATTGTGCTGTCCTGACATGAAGTGAAAAGCTTTAATATGCTTTAAGAGTGTGTATGTTGTGCATACGTGTCACGGGGGCAGGCATACAAACTGCTTTTCCATCTTTTGGGTGTCAATGAGGCCGAGCTATGGACTGATTGATGGATCAATAACAGGAGACTGAAGAAAGGGGATGGGACGGTGCAGAGAGAGTGAGGGAGAGAAGGGAGTGATTGATAATACACAGGCCATAGTGAAAAGAGGGGAGCAAGGGAGAATAAGAAAGAGAAGGAGTGATAAGGAGAATGCAGGCTGATGATTGACTGACATATGGGGAGAGACAAGCTAAAAGCCAGGAGATGTGTAACAACAAAAAAAAAAACTGATTGAAAACACAGAGAAGGCAGTGATTGATTGAGGAATATTAATTTGAAAGGATGAGAGACAATAAAGTGGGGGTGCTGAGGGAAGGAAAGAGAGGTGTGTGTCTATCCTAGGACAGTGGATGGGCACGGGGTTCTTCAGTTATGATTGATTGTGCTATGGTTTAGTTCATAGTTTGAGACAGGAGTTTCTACAGACATTCAAACTGTCATCGCAACAGATGCTTCAGATGCAGAAAGAAAGAAAGAAAGGCTTTCAATTCTAATTTTTCTATTTCATAAGTATATGTATATTTTCTATCATATTTTAGTAAAAAGCCTCCATGTCTTCTGATCTGCTCTCATTTAAATTGTCTGCTGTAATGCAAACTCAACACGTCCTTCCTTGTTTATCTGCTGCCTTGATAAAGTTAATGTAACCTCCTTCATAAGAGCTGGGAAAATTGGGTGAATTAATTGCACTACTGACTGATCATGGGGTGATTATCCTTGGTGATCTCAGTTTTAACTTTCACCTCTGCATCTAATAATCTATTTCTTCACAATCTTAATTTTACAAAGCTTATTTCACTTCCCACATGCCCCATCTTGAAGGATATTGCTCCAAATCGAACTTAATTGAGTTAATATTAACTGACAGCAGAGAAATATCCTGCCTCTGCTGGTTCTGATCTTGGTGTGAGGAAACACATAGTGGAACTCAGATTAGGACACACAGACGGGGAGTGGTTTCATTCTCTGCTAAGGATGCCATTATCCCACTATATCTTTACAGAGAAAATAGTTGTTTGCTGCTGTATTATGGTTTCAAATTTTGTTTACAGATCTTTCAAAATGTGCATTGTGAACACAATGTGCTCCAGGTTCACTAAGCCCTGAATTTTAGCCCTGCGGTAGACAAAGCTCATGCTATTGCACTGGGATGCTCCAAAAAACAAATAGACAAAAAGAAATAACCACTGC
>NW_019525485.1:1658569-1664743 GCF_002814215.2 Seriola lalandi dorsalis
CTTTCAAAGGCCATTAATCTTGGTATGCTTTCAATGTGACACATCAGCAGGAAGTGATAAAATTGTGATTGTGATCAATCTAATTCGTTGATGAAAAAAAGTAATTTCTTTTAAAACAAGAAAATCATGGTGAGTGGTGAGTGTGGCATGAGTGAGTGATGAGAGATAAAAGAATTAGTGCTGTGGAAATAAACAATATATTGATTATGTGAGCTGTCATTTTTTATTTGTGTCTAAGGCCATGCCCATGGCTGATATATGAGACTTACTCATTATATTATATTATATTGTATTATATAATATTATATGATTTGAAGCTTTTACTTGAGAATTTACAGTCAGCCAGTTTCATATAAATGAATCTTTTCTCCTGCCTCTTTCAGCAGAAATACCAGTGCAGAACACAGAAACACAGCCCACAGTGGGTCAAAGTGACAGCTGGGCCCACTGCTTCTGCTGGTTTGGCAAAATGGTCTTTTCATTAGACACACCATTTTGAGTCATCTGTACCCATTTAGTATTTTGGTGACTCACAGCGAGCTCTGCTGTAATGAATAGAAAAGCTCAGAGCAGGAGAGGTTGGACAATTTTGTACCCAGGAATTAAAGGATATGCACTTGTGTCAACCACTTCCTTTCACCAGGAGGAAAGCTCAGAAATGTAGGAATATTTTTAACTATTTTTCGTCTCTTTACCAGGTTTGAAAGGAGAGTGTCGGTCAGTTTGGGTTTGACCTAACTTAATCACAACAAAAAGACATAAAAGAACTTTTTATTTTCATTTTATGCTAAATGGATGAATAAAAAAAAAAGTAAACTGCATTTACCTTAATAACCTCTCATTCATACACATACTTACACACAAATGGCATCAAAGCTCCTGATGAGGTGACGCTCCCTGGGGCGCAGCAGTTGCCAAGCAACGAGGGTCAGATATTGGGCTGCTCAGCTGATCTAGTGACCTCACTCCAGGTTGGATGGAGCAGATTTTAAGGCTGAGTTGGCAGATGATGCAACCTCTGCAACCACAACCAACTGAGAAAGCAGCAGTCCGAGAGACTGCTACACTCACTTTCATTAACTAGACTCAATCTTGCTGGCCAGACAACAAAACTTCCAAAACACTATAAATGAGTTTAACTCAAGCATCAACCTCCGGGGCTCAAGCCAAGACTGAAGTGCCAAGAACTGCAGTTCCTCTAATGGCCACTTGAGGTTGGCTCTAAAAGTGAGTCAATCCCCATAGACTCCCATGTTAAAATGTCCAACTTTACAGCAGAAATAAACACATTTACAGCCTGCTACAAAAAAACAGTTTTGGTCTCTAGAGCTAATTTCCTGCTTCATGACAACTGTACAAGTGGTAAATTTTTATATAGCTCACATGTTTACATTTTATTAAGGCTAAAAGTTATGTATAATTGGGGGAGTGACCACTTTAGGTGACAGGTGGGTGTTGTTACAGTTGATTAACGGTGTCTGCTCGGCGTCACCTCAACTAATTCAAGTCACTGCACATGACCTCTCTGCCACGTTTGTGGTGGTTGGAGGACTTTTCATGCAAATATCAGACTAATGATATGACTTGTTGTGTGGTTGATTAACAAACAGTACTCATAGAAGACTGTGCTCCTGTTTTTTGAGTGAAATTGTAGTATAATTTCATTTATATGTTAGCCCTAATTAGCAGGTATCGGTGTCTGCGCTCACCATACCTGGCTTCTTACCTTGGCTCGTGAACCAGCTAATTAGCCTTGGGTTAGCGTCTGAGCAAGACGCCCAGCTGTGCTAATGATACTAACAGGAGTGTTTGCTTGCCATCTTTATTAAACACACACATCCACACACGCCCCTCCTCTCTGCCCATTTTTGGATCAGACAGGAGTTAGGTGGAGTCACACACTGCCAAGATGGCGCTGATGGAGCAGCTCATTCTGAGCTTCAAAACTGCCCCTCAGAAAGATATATGTGACGTCACAGAGGCTTTGTCCATCTTTATTTATAGTCCATGGTTTAACTACATTTCGTTTTTTGCATCAAGCAACTTTACAGTAGCAAAGCTCTTTATTGATTGAAGTAGTGCAGGAGCAACATGTATGGTTACAGTGCAAAATGGAAATGCTACTACTTGACTTTTGATGGTGGAGATTAGTCAATATCTAACATTTATGCATCCAGTATATAGCACAGATACTGATATATATATATATATATATATATCTCAAGGTGTAGCCCACAGCTCAGGGCATGTTTACATCACCCAAAGCCTGGTGGGAACCCTGGTGGTGAAATCTCAAAACACATTTATTCCAACTGAAAATAAGACAGTCATCGACATGGTCCCTGTATTTTTGGAAGACTTTCTCTTCTATCCATTCGTACTGTTATGAGGTGGTGTGGTGTATGTGTGGTCTAGTTAGACTATGTAGTGAATATGTCATTAACCTGTTAATAAGGGGAAAGGGAATAGAAAGACTCTCATGTTCAAAGGGGTAAAACATTTCCCATGTGGGGCACATGTTCTCCACTAGTTATGTCATTCTCGACGACTACTATAACCATCATATCATCTGCCTTTGGTGTGTTAAGTAGCTGGATGAATTTCTGAGTCTTCACACATCAGTTTTCTCTTGGGAGAGGCCTCTATCCAGGTTTCACAGCTCAGTGCAACAGAGAACACCCTGCTTAATGGGAAAAACCATCTATCATTTCTGAAGCCAGGCTCACCCCACCTACTGATGATGACATCCCCCTGACCCGGTATTCACCTGGTGAACACCGGCAGCCATAAACTTACCTCAGGTCAGCCGCCATACTGTACCGTGTACACGCTGTGCACCGTAGCTTCATTAGCTCCACCGCTGCGCTGTTCTCACCCACAGACAAACAGCCCCACTCTGAGGTCTGGCTTCATTACTGTGGTATTGTGAGGGCGCCCTGTCACTTTTTGTGCTCTTTGGTTGCAGAAAAAGAACATGGTGTTTTTTTTTTTGGTTGTTTTATTCCCTATGAAATTTATGCAAATCAAGTTGTGGCAAAAATATGCCACAGCACAGAGCTCTGCACAGCAAAAAGCAACATCATCACGCAGCGTGCCAAGCACAAATTGCTTCAGCTTAAAGACTAATCCACTAAGGCTGGCACCCATAAACCCTTTTATAATTGGACTGTTGACTGATCTAATCAGACTTGCTGGCCATGATGCCTGCAAATTACAAACATCATAGCAGTTATTCTAAATGGTCACATTCACCAGGCTATTGCACCACCTCTTAAAGCTCCTGCAGGAGTTAATGCAGCCAAGTGTCAATTAATTGGCTGCGCTCTTGTTTTGTGTGGATTAAGCTACACATAAATATTTTATTGGCCAAATAATGAAATTTCGATACAATTTGCATATGTGTGACCGCAACTTCTGCAGAGACGCTTTAGTTTCTGTCCGCTGCTATTAAGCAGCTTCCAACTCACTGTGCCAAATTGCTGCATGACCTGCATGGCTTTCTGATTTGATTATGCTGGCGATACAGCATGCTTGTGGGTGATTGTGGCCTGAGTGATTATGCTCGCCTGAGTGGATATTTAAAAACCACACATGCTGCTACATTCCCTAGCTTTGAGGCCTAAAATTAATTTCAAATCAACAGACCCCATTCAAAAAATACACACATCGTGCATGAATTTAACCAACCTTAAGATTTTGTACAGACTCATGACGTG
The DNA here is from genome assembly GCF_002814215.2 of Seriola lalandi dorsalis. Lineage (NCBI taxonomy): Eukaryota > Metazoa > Chordata > Actinopteri > Carangiformes > Carangidae > Seriola > Seriola lalandi. Next base: position 1,662,286 of record NW_019525485.1, read on the forward strand.
TTAAAGGCTTTTTGGGATCTTAGTTTCAGTGACCACATCAAAGCTATAGCTTTGTAGCTAGAGTCAGAGATATAAAGGCACTCATTCATGCCTTTATATCTTCCAGAGTCGATTATTATTAAGCTCTCTTCACTGGTTTACTAAATAAGACCACCAGACAGCTACAGCTCAATGCTGCTGCTCGGGTTCTTACAAAGAAAAGAAAAGAGAGCATATTACTCCAGTTCTCAGAGTTAAATTCAAAGTTTTACTTACTGTCTATAAGTCACTAAAAGGGCTGGGCCCAGTAGGTCTCTGGCTTTCAGCCACTTCCCACTGCTGGAACCAGCTCTGACTGGAGATCAGGTCTGCCCGAACCTTAACTGCCTTTAAAAAGAAGCTAAAAACTGCTCTATTCTTCTCTGTCTTCATTACATCTTTTAATCTTGCACTTTAATTTATAATTAATAATTATCCATTTTAAAATCTGTATTTTTATACTGTTTTCATGCTTCTTTTATTTCAGTTAAGCACACTGAATGATCTCTGTGAATGTGGATAATGTGCTATACAAATAGATTTGCCTGGCCTTGCCTATTGTCACTCACACAGGTAATAGGTTGAGTTTGTTCTAAAATACCAGAGTGAAAAACAAGGATTTAAAAACAAAACTATAAAATAATTAAAATTCAAGATAAAATAAAATTTGGATCGATGCCTACTGAACACTACTTGCTATTGTAATTATACAACCCCCTCACTCAACAAGACCTTCTGGTGAACTTGGATGTGAAATGATTGGATCCACACAGTAGGGTTTGAGCAAATTAAAATAACTATATTTTAAAAACATATTGCTTTGTAAAAATGACAACCCGATGTGACCGACAAAGGTTTTCATCAGGGTCTTTGACAGCAGTAGCTTACACACCTGTATTGTGTCACACTAATGACACCCTCTAAATAGTCACACTCACCATGCTATTGCACCACCTCTCAAAGGAGTTGAGAGGTGCAGCCAAGTGTCCCGTCACTAATGCTACACCTCACTCTTGACTTCCTCTGGTGTGAGGACGTCCTTCTCGAGCTAAACAAGGCAGAATGATGGGTGTAGTAGTGCAGACATCATGTAGACTGTATCTCTACTGCGACCCGAGCTGAGTCATCCATCCTGACATTCACAAAGATCCCCTGAAAACCAGCGCTAGAGTGACCCCTGCAGTGCTTTCACTAAACCGACCAGGTGACGATTCGTGTTCAGCAAACTGATGAGGCGGCTGCTGAGAGAAAGTATGCAAAGCTCCTTTGGACTGTTCACAATTTCTGTCTCCTACAGTCCATCTCACACGACAAGCTGCGATGAATGTAGCTGCTGCTGTGGATGGTGTCCACAACATCCTGGTGATCCTCGCTTTGTTTTTCCAAGAAGCTGTTGTTTTCCAGATCTTCACCATCTTCACTCTCAGTTGCAGCTGAAGGGAAACAAACTGAAAGTTTTCTTCATATATCTTCACATATCTCCTCAAATTTCTCTCTTATTCTTTCTCCGGTGTGTGACCCTGCGAATCGTTCGCATCTTTAAAGAGCTGTCTTCAGTCTTGGGCTGTTTTTGTCCATTTCCATAAAGTGGGTCATTACCTCCTAAAAAGCCACTCGTGCTCCCGTCAGTCCAAATATCCACAGTCACAGTGTCTGTCTTTTGTAGGATTTTATCTTGGACTCTTTGTCTGCTGCTGCAGAATCTCTCCTCTGCCACTGACATGAAATACTTCACGCTAAACTTGGCAATTAAAGATAGAGGCAGAAATGATGAGTTCCTGTATTATGGGTTCAGTAATGTCCCTCTGTCTGGGATGGCCCAGGCTGTATATGTAGTATTAGTTGCCCGAAAAAATTTGATTTAGGTTCATCAAGGGAGACCAGTTCCAAGAATAACACAAAACAAAGATAAAATCCCTTAGAAGCTGGGGAACTAAGTGATTTTAAGGTCCAGCGATAAAACAATTCACAGGGAGAATAGCTCTGAAAAAACTGAGGGTACTGAATTAATATAAAACTAAGTAGCACAAAAGCCCCTTAAAAGCTGGGGACTGAAATATTTTTAATTAATCAGTACAAATGTAAAACAGTCCCATGGTGCAGTGGGCTCTCTTAAAATTTCAGTGAAGTAATATCTAAAGACTCAATACAAGAAATTAGAACATCAGGCAGGGTAGCACACGGGCCAGTGTCTGAGCCGAAGTCCATACAGCCTGTTGCACTACAGGCTGGCAGCTGAGCGTGTGGTTGGCAAGCTGACTCTTCTCTAACAAGCTTACTTTTAAAACTCAGAATGTGCCATGGTTCACATATTCCTGACACACTCTATCGATCCATTCATAGTGACGGAAGCACTTCAAGCCACAGGGCGGTATGAATTGCTCAAGGGAGAATAATGTTGAACACAAGAGCCAGAAGGTCAGCCTAAGAAGTTTTGTCT
>NW_019525485.1:1664789-1666058 GCF_002814215.2 Seriola lalandi dorsalis
GTGGGTGGGGGGCACCTTTTGTACATTTAGTGTATTCGTCCAAAAGCTGATATCTGCCCTGTGTCACCGATTTGAAAATGAGAAGATGAGTCATCAGTCTGTGAGCTGAACCCTGACGCTTAGCTGGGTCATGCACGAAGACGATGACCCAAGACACACAGGCACTTCTACAACTGAATGACTGCAAAGAAGCAAATTTAAAGTTTCCGAATGACCAGGTCCACACTCAAAGTCAAAGACCTGAGCCTGATAGAGAGGCTCTGGCAGGGGCTGAGGTGAGTATTGAATGCTGAATCTAACCTCTTCAGCATGGAGGCTATAGATGAGCTTTTGTATCTATATTCTCATCACTTGTTGGAAAAGTTGAACAACAGGATGATTCTGCAAAAACTCAGCAAAAAAAAAAAGTCATAACTCCCCTCTCCTCCCCTGCCGTCTTTTTGCTGTACTATTTGTTTTACTTTGTTTCTCCTCCACACTCCCCTTGTCTCCTGTCCAAGGCCTGCTAATGTGTCTTGACATTTTATTGCTCAATAAAATAATTTAACCTCACAGAGAGAGAGAAAGGGAGAGGAAGGGTGAGAGAAAACAACACACACACACACACACACACACACACATCATACACACTGAGGACAAGACAGCGAGAGAGACTGACATTTGCACACACCATGGGGCTGCTAACATGGAGAGTGTGAAGTGATGTGACGAAGTTCGGAGCCTCCAGTTTAAACTCACACCTCAAAATCCTACGTCTTCATGCTGTTTAGTTACACCAGTGACTGAGTGCATGAGTGTGTGTGTGTGTCTGAGGGGTTGAATGTGGCACAAGATCCTGCTATATTGCTGTTATTAAATTAATATCAAGGGTTAATCTTGTTAACATCTATTTGATGTTTTTTATATAATACAAGACATATCATGAGTGAAATAATCAGTCAACGTGAGCTGCAGTGAACCAATGACAGTCTCGTAAAAACAGATTTAGACAGCCAGGGTTTCATACGTCACAAACCTAAGGAACCGGTCCTGTTACCTTGTGGGGATGGGGGGGCGGGGCTAAATAAACCTGAAACCTTGTCAGTACAGAGAGAGAGAGTTAGCATTAGCACAACTGCTAACACTGTGTCAGCCACTGCCAGGTACAGGCTAACAAACAAAATGAACAAATAAAAGATGCTAACTACGCTAACCGTTCTGATCCATCTGCTAGTCTCTGGTTCTGGTCTCAACAGACTCCTCATCTGAGTCTGGGTCTGACTGAGGCTC
>NW_019525485.1:1666108-1666515 GCF_002814215.2 Seriola lalandi dorsalis
TTTTTTTTTTTTTTTTTTTTTTCAGATGCCTGTTGGGAATTAAGCTGCACATTAGGAGGAAAATTGTTGTGCAAAGTTTCTTTTGGGGATCCTTCCCCCACACTGTTCACAGGAGCATGTGGGCTCCTCAACTCATTAACTTTAGATTCCTGGAGTGAATAGTTATCTCCCAAATTCCCAGGGAATGAATAAATATAATTGTATTTTAACAATGCTTCGCCCTGTGTAGTATTGCTATTTTTTTTTGATGTCACAGTTACAGATCAAAGGGTGGCTACTACAAAGTGTCTCTACTTTTTAAAAGAATGTATCAGTAGGAAATATACTGACAATTTACTTCTTACTAATCTTAATAACAAACACACAATCACTCTCCTACCGTCCTTGTCAGTAAAAGCATAAAATGC
>NW_019525485.1:1666565-1668270 GCF_002814215.2 Seriola lalandi dorsalis
AGATCCTCACTTTTTAATCACAGGAGAGTATTTTTACAGAGTTTCAAACATGTTTTGCAAGGAATTTTAAGAAGACCCCCCGTTATACTACCTTTGTTTGTTGACAATTTACACATTCTGCCCCCGTGTGTGATTTTAGATAGCATGCTGGCGTTCAGGCGTTCAGGAATCAGAAGCATGATGTGTAACACAACAGCGTCGGCGTCTGTCCTGCCATGCTGGCTCCCACTTTCGCACAGCTGTTGATGTGACTGTGTGACTGCCTACAGTGCCGGCTTAAAGTTGTGACAACAATGGAATAACGGTGCAATTCCCACGTGAAAGTAGAGGTTTGTGTTGTTTCTATCATCCATGACCGTTCAACACATTGTCATTATTGTAACCATAACAACAAAGATCATCTAATGTTGAGGAAGTTCTCACTCCAACCCAAATTATGATCTTTTCCGTAACCTAACCAAACCGTGACCGTTATTATTGTGACTGCGAATGTCCAGTACGCTGCTCTCGGTACAGATTATTAGTGTAACCATGACAACCAAGGTCTGGTACACCTGCCGCTGTAGGGGCGCTATTTCAGGAGAAAGTCCTATGGGTCATATCAGGGGGTTGGAGCAAACAACTTATGAAGTTGTTCAGGTTGGAGGACAGGTTGTAATGCGTTCACTGCAACATAAAAATTAACATTTTGTAAATTTCACTATGACCATGTAATGTATGACAACAATATATTATAGAACGTAAAATAAAGATTCACACTAGAAGAGGTTACATTTTCTAGGCAGAATTTTCCTTTATCTCCTGCCAAAACTCTTTGATTAGGTGTTTGCTGCAATGTTGCTAAATGGTTAGTGGCACTTTACTAGGGGTTCATTGCTAAAGCCCAAGTCCCACTGGAAATCCACCATTCATACAACATAGCTTAATGTAACTAATCTGGAGCTCTAGTGACTAAGTGACTTCTTGCAGGGCTTGCAAGCTGGGAACATGCGAGTGCTAGCCATTAATTGCTCCAGCTAGCTGGTTGCTAACCTGACAATAGGTTTAGAGAGTTAGTTCGAGAACCATATGAGGAGTTCAACTTGACACACTTCACATGGACTTACTTATCCTCTGATTTTGGTTAATCCATTGAAATCAGCTGACTTAGCTTCAAAACGTTGCCGTTTTAAAAGCTTTGATGAGGCCTATAGACGGTGTCTTCAGTGAGACACACATGCATCCAGGGGCCAGTTTATTACATGAATTGCAAAAGTAATTGGTGGAAAAATTTCATTATCACAAGTTAGCTCAAATAGCAGAATTAGCTGTCCAGTGTGCTGATCAGAGAGCTGGATTCATTGTATTGTGTTGATTTAATCATACACACACATTCATATAAGATAATACATCTATAATATAATATATTTATAGAGTTTATCATTTAATCCTTGGACTCTTTCAGATTAGGATTTGTTGAATATTGTTTATTTATGAATATTGTTGTGCTTTCATCGCAAGTGAAAGTTGACAATCATTTTAATTATTCCCATCACTGCTAATCTTTATAATATCATCTCAATTTATGCTGCAAGACTGATTCTGCTTTGTCATGTTAATAAAGCCCATTTGAACTGAACTGATATCGAATGAGAAGGACTCGAGACGGAGAGAATGAGAGGGTAAATTAAGTTGACAAAGAGAGTCATTGAATGTGTGAATAAGC
>NW_019525485.1:1668320-1669006 GCF_002814215.2 Seriola lalandi dorsalis
GGACCTCATTCATCGCTTTTAAAACATAAAGTATACCTTAAACTCTTGCAAATGCTCTGCAGTATTTAATCAGTAATGTAAAGTATTCTAGGTGAAATTGGCTAAAGTCATACTAAACACAGACAATGGACAACATTTAGTCATTTAAACATTTTATTATGGCTTTTTTAGAGTGTCATTAATTTCTTTTAATGTGTTATTTATTGCCTCACGTGCACCGACAACTGAGGTCAATAAACTGCATATTTCTTTTTGTCTCTCCAGGACCTCTGCCGTGACGGGACCCTGGGTCTCCTCCTGAAAAGGAAAGGAAGAGGGGGGGAGAGACACATTTTCCAAATTAAAGCACAAGAAAATATCATCATTATTATATTATTATTATTATTATTATTATTATTATTGTCGTCGTTATTATTATTCCTACTATTACTGTTTGCACTTAACCCTCCTATTATCCTTGGGGTCAATTTGACCCCATTCAATGTTTATCATTCAAAAAACAATAGTTGGCTTTTTTTTTTTTGCTTCATATTTCATGACTTTTCCTAATTTGATGGGAACAACTGATTAAGCATAAAATTTTCATGATGATATTTTTTTAATGTGCTGAACACATATTGCACGCATCGGTGGTCCTCTGGGGTCAATTTGACCCCAAGCTGTTTTAGCTGTGTAAAACTTGTCTG
>NW_019525485.1:1669056-1669515 GCF_002814215.2 Seriola lalandi dorsalis
GAAGGTACATTCAGTTCCCATACAATGATGCCCAGCAATCTGTGATTAAAAGGCAATTTTATGAGATTGCTGGTTTTCCAAATGTGGTTGGAGCAATTGATTGCACTCATGTGCGTCTGAAGGCACCAACAATGAATGATTACGCATTCATCAATCGCAAAAACTACCACTCTATAAATGTACAGGTGATTTGTGATGCCAAGCTATCACTTTTAAACGTGGTGGCCGGGTGGCCGGGGGGGACACACATGATTCTTTTATTTTTCAAAACAGCTGTGTTTTGTCGCGCGGCTGCAGGAGGGGGCACTGCAGAGCCAAAGTCATCTCCTCGGTAAGTAACTACCCTAGATAAATTGCATTAACTAAACAAGGTGTCAGATAATTAACATTTTGCTATGGTTCTTCTAGGTGACAAGGGTTATCCTCTCACGGAATACCTTATAACCCCGCTGGCTAACC
>NW_019525485.1:1669565-1671188 GCF_002814215.2 Seriola lalandi dorsalis
AAAAACAGAATAATATCAGGCACCCCACACTGCTGCCCTAAGTTTTTCTTTTTAACAGAATTACTAGTTCAGTTATTTTTAATCCTGTCCACTTTGCAGTTTTCTTAATTGTTGTTAGGCTTCCATCAATGAGGTTCACAATAAAAGCCCTATCGCAAAAGGCAGAGATTTAATCCACTGAGCCGCTGACTTTTAAAGTGAAGAATCTTTGTGTGAAATTTTGAATTTCATTGATGGTAGAGAAGGTGAAGCAACAAGTACATATAAGTGCTGAGTTAACAAGTCCACATTAAAGCATATATTAGTGAACACAGCTTCATTTTGTCACAGTCTGACCCTCAGTTCCCTTGTTGCCCTTGTTCACTTTCCCCCATCACCATGTTTCTCCACACCTGTCTGCCCCGCCCATCCATCCGCACACCTGTTTCCACTCATCACAGTTCCCTCGAGCTCTCCCCACCTGCATCACATTCAGTAATCTACCTGGGATTATATACTGTATACTGCTTCCCCTACTATTGCTCTTTATCTCATGCTCTGCTCCTGTTCCCGTGTGTTTTCCTGTGTATCTCCTGCCTGTTTTTGCCTGCCAGTGTGTTTCACCTCATCTGCCTTTGAGCCTGCTTTCTGTTCACTGACTCTGCCTTCCTGCCTGTGAGTCATGTGGGTCTTTCCCCTGTGTTCCCAGTTTCAGTCGTGACAAATTAAGAATTTCAGGTGAGTCATATTCTTACACAACAACGTGTGAAATTCAGTTTGTGTAGCTTGAAGTATTTGATGTTGTGTATATCTGCAGGGTTTGTTATGTGCTTAAGTTTCTGACAGCACATGCTAAGCTTTGGAGCGGAAAACTGAACATATCATTGGTTACACGCAGGTATAAAGGCGCACAGTATCAAGATGCTAACCCAACTGAACACCTATGGGAGATTTTGGATGTTTCTTTTCACCACTATCGTCCAAACGCCAAATGAGCCACAGTGTTTTGATCCAGTATTGTTCCACACACTTGGAGAATCCATCACACGGAGCAGTGACGCTGTTGTGGAGGTTCAAGGTGGAACGACACCTTACTATAAAGTATAAGTGAATTTTTGCTTTGGGACATTCGTACAATTTTAATCGGTGGGCTCTTTCTGCACCAACTGTACAGGTGTTAGCTGTAAGCTAACGGGCAACTGTCCGTCTGTTTACAGCACAGCCTCTGACTGATCTCAGAACTCGCCAGCAACTCCAGTTTCAATCATTTCCCCTGAGTCTCTCCTCTTTCCTCACGTCGTTGTACATCTTTGAAGCAAATTCATGAAGCCCCGGGAGACACGTTAAAGTTAGAACACTTTCAACTCGTGTGGATGCCCCAAGTGAATTTGCAGCAAATCGTGTCTTTCAGTCGACTTTGTATGCAGTTACATTGTCTCTAAACTTTGCTGCTAGTAGACTGATATCCATCACTGTGGTATGGCATATTCCCAACATCATATATGTGCCCTGACTCTCTTCTCCCTGGTAAACATGAAAACAAGAATCAGCCTCTCAGACAGTGGAGTCAGACCTACAGGTTGTGCTTTGTCCACACTTTTGTTGGTTGTCCGTGCACACCTTGAATAAGATTTTTTTTTTTTT